>NC_136899.1:3725807-4050807 GCF_949152265.1 Phoxinus phoxinus | reverse complement strand
ATTTATTTACAGTTGAAAGCATTAATATTTGCTTGGTTATTTCTAAAGGTCACATGATTGGTTTCAAGATCAGTAAATGTGATGTTGGAAGCCTGAAAATCAATTTCCTTTATGCAAAAAAACACTGTTTTCTTACTTTTTGTGTGAAATATGAGTATGAATATGTTTAAAAATGCTTTCTAGGGACTTCCTTGCCTTTCGTTGGTTCTATTGGCAAATAGCACCTGTCAATCACAGAACAGAGTAAAAGTTTTTGAAAGAAGTCTCGTATGTTTACCAAGGCTGCATTTATTTGATTTGAAAATTACAGTAGTCAACATTTGAAGTGGATCAAAACCTTATTAATACATGAAACCATAAGCTATACTAGCTATTCTATATATATATACATAATATTAATTTTGAACAATACCCGTTTTTGTCTTCGGACAACTTTGATTAACTTTTTTGATCCACTTCAAATGTTGACTTTTTTTTAAATAATAATAATTATTATCATCAATGTTGTATATTAGCTGCTTAATTATAGAAATTGGTAGTTTTTTCAGGATTCTTTGATGAATAGTAAGATTTTATATATTGTAACATTATAAATGACTTTACTGTCAGTTTTGATAAATTTAAAGCATAATTTACTCCAAACTTATAAATTCTAGTGTATGCGTTTAGATGAATGTAAGTTGCTGCCTTACATTTTTTAAGTACAATCAACTTGTTTGGATGTTTGCTTCATGTCAACTTAAATTACATTACACTGACTTAAAATTGCTTACGAGTTAAAGCAATGTAAAAACATGTTATAACTTATTGATCTTTTTTTTTTTTTTTTTTACAGATGCACTATAACTCATTACTCTTTCCCTTCTCTGTCCCTCTTTAATTCTCTTAGCAACCACATTACTGGAGTTTTAAGGTAAGATGTCTCTCCATCTCCAGTACATGCATGTTTATCCGTGTTTCTGCATGTACGTTTGTGCGGTTTAAAGATCCTCGAGGAAAAATTCAGATGCAAAACATCACTATGCGCACAGTGCACTAAAACTAAACGATGCATGACACAAAATGGCACTGAATGAATGAAATATATGAATACTTCAGCTGGTCTATGAATGGTGACATGCTGCTCCATCATTCCTCACTGGGAGTAACATTTAGCTTTAAAGCGTGCACGGTGATTCCCGAAGGATCCCCAGTCAGTGCACACTGCGATAAGCCAGCAGCTCTTTCTGAACATTTATTGTGGAAACTATATGGCAAATTATTTATTTATAGACTCTATGCATTCCTGGAAATCCACCTTCTAGACAAACTCCTGCACAAGGCTCCAGTGCACTGACTCACCCTCGACACCGGAGTCATTGGGGACTTCTGCAGGTCTTCAAGATGTGAGAAGTGAGAGCAGCTCTTTATCTCCTATCTTTGGCATTGAAACAATGCTGGAACTCCTCCAGACCGGAGATGTACCGTTCACAGGCTCAGAGAGAGAGAAAGCACGGGTGTTAAAGAACCCTACGGGCCTGATTTGGTCAAGCCGGTCAGCCTTAGGCTACGTCTACTCTAATCCGGTTATATTTGAAAACACATTACTTTTCTCTATACACTCTTAGACGTACAGGTTATATGTAGAACTTTTAAGGGTTCTTTCTATACAACTTTTTTGTGGTTCCTATCATGGGACCATTTTATGGATTTAGTTTAAATATTTTTTTTTATAGCTTTTTCATTTTGATTACATTTTATGAATGTTCAGCTCCTAAACACACTCCCCTGATTTCACAGACAAGACTTTGTCTGATGATTTAGAGAGAATTAAATGCTTTATTGAGCTAACTGAAAGCAATTATCTTAAGAAATATCTTAAGATATATGTCACTGCCATTGTTTTGACTCATATGCACACCAGTAATGTTTATAGGCACGTTTATAAAAGCTACTTAAATGCCCTAATTGAACTAAAGCCTAATCCTGGCTTAATCTAAGCCCTGTCTGTGAAACCAGGCTCCTTTGTTACTATAATACATTTAAATAACCCATTAAACACGAGTATTATGCAATTATTTGAGACATTTTTTGGCATAAAGAGTTCTTTAAATATCCAGTCAAGACCCCTACTATCTGATATCAGTTTGCTTCTCAAGTAAAGAATGTGTAAAAATTTGTTTTGGAAAACAAGACAAATTCTTACATAAGAGCAATTGCGTTTTAGATCATACGTAATATCGAGTGAGTGCGATCTGGGCACACCAGTAAGTGGTGAGATATTTTGCTATGATGGTGCCAGAGGAATAGCATGAGAACTGTGTTATGTCTGGTCTCTCGGGATCATCTCAGTCAGGTTTTATGTAAGGGATAATGTACATCCAGCCGGTTGTTATCGCAGAATAAACCCCGACGCAAAGCAGAGGTTTAATATCTTATTAGTTCACCAAACGCAAAACTTCCATGAAGAAAAAACGTTCCTGTAGCTGACTTCAGTCACCCGGATGAGCCTGTGTTATGGTTGTTATCGGGGAATAGTGTGATTGACCAATCAGAATCAAGTATTCCACAGGGCCGTGTAATAATGCTTTACGAATGCACAGCAAGATGATTTAATAATTTTTCAACGTTTCAGTGTGTAAAGGAAACTTGAGTGTGGATGGAGAGCATTGTGCAATGAACATGCCATTTCCAGTTGTAACAAGATGAAAGTAGACGTAGCCTTCATAGTCCAATTCAACTCCCCGGAGAGCTGAACGTGACAAACCTTCGATCTGAAGTGTTCCTGACGTTCCTTTGAGCGAAAAACTCACCTTGAGCTTTTCTTAGTCTGCTCTGTCCCTGCAGACGATGCCTATTCCTTCGGATGACGATTGTAAGCTCATTGACAGGTTCTGGTATGTGGAAAAGCATGGCTGGCTTTAGTTAAATTGGCCCCAGGTGCAACAATGAGCTCGCGGCATGCTGGACTTCAAGACGACTGTCCATGATACTTTCATCGCTGTTGGATTTTCTCACATGCGTATGTTAGGTCTGAATATTAATAGTGGATATCAATAATGAATGGATTTTTAAAAATTCAACATTTTATAATTAGTTGCCATTTAGACACTTCATACTGGGCAATTAAAAATGCATTTATAGCTGGGACAAGTGTCTTGCTCAAGGACACAGGGATGTGGCCGATGATCTGGAGAACATTTATGCATTTGGCAGACGCTTTTATCCAAAGCGACTTACATAACATTATCCTACACATTTATACATAGGTATGTGCAATCCCCTGGGATCGAACCCACAACCTTGCGGGGTTTTTTAACGCAATGCTCTTACCACTGAGCTACAGGAAAGCCATTTATAATACATACAGGTGAGCTGCTCGAATGGCGGAAGCCATGTTGCGTCTCCATCTTGAAAATACATTAGCCAAAGAGGGACATACCTGGAAATTCAAGCTTCGCCTTTCGCGCTTTTACACTCAGTGGCGCCGTGACGAATGCGAGGCGGAGATTACTCGCGACTGCCGGCAGATTTGAAACATTACGGACACCGTAGGAGTTAAAACGCACTCGGAATGGGAGGGGCTAGAAAGTAATATTCAGTTGGTAGTCATATACAATTTCACTGCTAGATGGGAGTAATTCCTACACAGTGTAGCTTTAATGGAATAACACAGGAGTAAATTTTTTTATATATATATTCAGATAGAAAAATGAAGAAACCTTACAGACCTCAAACTTTTGAAAGGTAGTTCACTGTAAAAATTGATTAGTTGACTTAACTTAAAAAAAATTGAGGAAACCCGTTGCCTTGAAATTATTAAGTACACTCAAAAAAATGCTGGGTTGTTTCAACCCAATTTTGGGTAAAATATGGACAAACCCAGCCGTTGGGTTAAATTTTTACACTACATTTTTAACCCAGCATTTGAGTTTGTCCATATTTTACCCAAAATTGGGTTGAAACAACCCAGCATTTTTTAGAGTGTACCAAATAAACTTCATGCTTAATCGAAAAAATTAAATAATGTGGAATTGTCGAGTTATTTTTTTCAATTAAGCATTACGTTTATTTACTTAATTTTAAGGCAACGGGTTTACTAAAAGTGAACTGAACACTTTTTACATGTATATTTGTTGTATATCTGTGCATTACACATTTGCATTATTGAATGAGCTTTCAGTTCTTTATATTAAATCAAGTCCACACAACGACAGTGCCTAAGATGTCAGTCCTGGATTAACATTTTCCTCCCATGATCAATCGATCTGCAGCCTTTGACTGAGGTGAACAGTTTTGCATCCGTATGACAGCTGGATCAATATTACAAGGACTGAGTTCCTCGACTTCCAACTAGATGCTGTCTGTAAATCTCAGTTTCCAGGAAAAGTCAAGACGTGAACCAGAGTGGTCTGTCTTTCGGCTACTTTCTCGTGTGTCTGGTGTGGGAGTGTGCGGAGGTTAGTTGAGAAAGCTTCATATTATACTATATCATACTCCTATATAAGCCATAAAAGCCTGATGTATCAAATATGATAGTCTATTATTTGATATTTCACAGGATCAAACACTCCCTTGTTGTTGTCAAGTCAATAGCAAACCTCCTGGCCACACACACACACACACACACACACCCAGACTTCTCAATCAATGAGCGCTGTCATGTTGATGCTGTCATGCTAATTAATGTGTTTATTAAAGGGAAATGAGGTTAATTCACACTTATTGTGAAGGCATTAACCTGTAGCCCATCGAGACGGATGAGAGAATCAATGATGCTGAGACTTTTGCATGGTGCAGTCTCACCAGAATTATGTCCATAACTGCAATATTTCGCTAAACTGGTACATTTATTTGGGTTGTAAATAGATGTTTGAAACTTGGAACACATTCCCGATTACATCTCTCAGTAGAAAGGCATTTCAGGACCGTTAACACACATGGGATTTGGCATGGACGGGCACAGCTGCAAACATCTGTCCTGTCCGTCAAGGCTTCACACATTCTGATTGGGTAGAATACTGATCATAGCCATAGTGTTAGCCAATCAGAGGTGCAGGACGAGTGTGGTCAGGAAAGTTTCTTATGATGACTGCAAACTTTCACTGTTATGTCCAGCCACATCTCTGACCTCCACGTGTGTGTTACTAAGAGTTAGAAAGCAGATATTGGTGTGAGTAGAAACATTTCCTCTTGAAAATGTGTGTTTGCATGTTGTCTGTCTGTTAAACTGTTTGACTATTAGTTTGAACATCATATAAGCTAACTTTTTTGTATTATATTATTTCAGTTTTAGCTCTAGTTTTATTTATGATTTACGATTGAAAATACATAATTCTATATTTTAGACGTATTCAAATATTGGATATTTTAAATGGATTTTTCTGTTTCAATATGATAAAAAATAATTCATAAATAAAAAAAAATGTAATAATTTTATTCAGCAAGGATGCATTCAATTAATCAAAAGTGGCAGTAAAAACATTTATAGTTACAAAATTTTAAATAAATGCTGTTTTTCAAAGAATTTTTTTAAAAGTATCAAAGTTTCCACAAAAATATTAAGCAGCATAACGGTTTACAACAATGATAATAAGAAATGTTTCTTGAGAAGCAAATCATCATATTAGAATGATTTCTGAAGGATCATGTGACACTGAAGACTGGAGTAATGATGCTGAAAATTCAGCTTTGATCACAGGAATAAATTACATTTTACAATATATTCAAAGAAAACAGTTATTTTAAAATAAAATAATATTCCACAATATATATATATATATATATATATATATATATATTTATATATATATATATATATATATATATATATGTTTGATCAAATAAATGCAGTCTTGGTGAGCATAAGAGACTTCTTTCAAAAAATATTTGTACAAAAATTTACACAATAGTGTATAACAATTTGAGTGAATAGCAATGATTTTGAGAATGTTTTCATATTTGGTTTGTATCCTTTTGGTTCAGTGACAGCAGCAGTCGAGCCGATATGATCATGTTATCAGCATGATTTGAGAATGTTTTTGCCTGCATGGGTTTCTTTCACTACTTTAGAGCAACTCCACACACACACACACACACCCTAATTTCCCCTAGACGGCCTTTTGCCTTCCCTTCACAGAGGTATCATTATTCATTACCCTTGTAAAAGTGTTCCTCCCTCTCCTGCAGGCCAGGACTCCTCGGGGCCCAGCGGGGCTCCAGCAACAGTCGCTGGGCGAGCAGGCAGGAGGGCGACTCTGTTATGCGTCTGCGGAGAGTCTGGAAAGCATGGCCGACGCTGAGCTGCCGCTGGGCTTCAGTCGCTCCAACATCCTCAGACAGAGTCTTCCTCTGGCACGATCGCCCAGCCAAGCCAAACTAAGAGCGCCAGGTAGGATATTCAGTGCCACGTGTGCGCTTTTATGGCGTTTAATTTCCATTTTTTATGTTAGTCAAGCTTTCTTGCACCATGTGATTTTACTCGCTCTATCTGACCTGTTGTATAGAGTATCTAAAATAAATGACCTCAATTTTGATTGGCTAACCTCCATTTAGGGTTTAATTCACATTTTCAGTCCTCTGGAAGGACATTAACGCTAAATACTGAGATGTAGGTGTTGAAGTGAATATTGCTATGTTAATATGCTCAAAAAAGTCATTCAAACAAATGTTTTAAATTAGAAATCTGCATTATATTACTTTTAATTGGATTTATTATAAAATTGTGCCAAAGTTTGCCACACTGAATTGCTTAAAACCTATACATCATTTTGTTTTAATAGTTTTTCATTTGAATTAATTATAAGCAAATACATTTATTTTAAATTCTTAATTTATTACTGTTCAAAAGTTTGGGGTCAGTAGATTTAAGTCTTACTTTCCTAAGTAATTCTCTATTAGCCAAGACTGCATTTATTTGATCAAAAATACAAAACAGTAATATTGTGAAATATTATTACAATTTAAAATAGCTGTTTTCTATTTTAATATATTTTAAATATCTTTTATTTATTCCTGTGATCAAAGCTGAATCTCCAGTCTTCAGTGTCACATGATCCTTCAGAAACATTTCTGATGATTATCAATGTTAAAAACAGTTGTGCTGCTTCATATTTTGGTGGAAACTGTAACATTATAAATTATCAATTTAACATTATCAATGTCTTTGCTGTAAATTTATTTAATCTTTACTGTATAAAGTATTAATTTCTTTTAAAAAAAAATAAAAATTGAAATGAAATACATAAATTTTAAACATCTTGAAATATTGGTAAAAATATAGTGCATGGTGCTATAGCAACATCAGTGTCATGGGTTTGATTATCAGGGAATGCATAAACTGTCATTTGAATCCAATGTAAATTAAGTGTATACATAAATATACATTTATTTTCCTGCATGAGCCATTTTTGCTGCTCATGTTCTGGCTGGATCGACGAGGGAGTTTTTACACTCTTAGCAGTTATGCAACTGACTGAGTCTGACAAAATCAATTATATACAGTTAGTAGTTTGACTAATATGACTGGACAAGTGGCATTCAATATTTTGTGTGGCAAAGCGTTTCACTCTTGTATAACTTCAGTTGTCTATTGTTTGTAACAGAGACTTACAGTTATGTGATAGTTTTCATTGCCGCTGTCCATATTGTTTCTGAAATATCAGTTAGTCAATATTAAAGTCGGCATGAAACGGAAGTTGTGATAGTCTCTTCTTCCCACTGACGACGTATGTCCAAGTGAAGCGGCTTCTGGAACAAGAACAAATAGCATATGGTCCTCTTTCTCCTTGTAATGATCCATAAGCTACCCTGACTAAATTGTATTGTTTTCTGTTTACGTGTCATATTCGTGTATATTTTTTATGTTATTTTGATTAGTCACCTGTGATTTGTACCATTTTTTCCAATTAAAAAAAAACAAAAAAACAAGAACAAATGTAGGGCTTGTCAATGGGGAATTGATTGGATGGTTGTGGTTTGCTATTGGTGGATCTCATGTGAGTGACAGGTTGCCACGCCCACACGCCAGTAGACGCATCATCAGAGAAGAGATGACGCTGCAAGAGGACTTATTTTGATTAAAGATTATTTATAATCTATTTAAATAAATAAATAATGTTGTGCACGGATAAATCATTTGTTGTGACTCATAGTTGTGCTGTTGTATGGAATATCAGATTTAAACTAAATATATATTTTTTGTCTTTTTTTCTAGCGGTGTTGTTTTTGCAGTTTGGTGACGAGACGCGGCGCGTGCACATCACTCACGAGCTGACCAGCATGGAGACGCTGCACGCACTCATCGTGCACATGTTCCCTCAGAAACTGACGATGGGCGCGTTGCGTTCGCCCGGCACGGCTCTCCTCATGAAGGACGAGGCGCGCAACATCTTCTACGAGCTGGAGGATCCTCGGGACATTCACGACCGCTGCCTCATCAAGATCTACTGCAGAGAAGCTCCGATACGAGACACACACTACAACGCACAGCACGCAGCCCACCCCGTGCACCACACACACATCGCCAACGGAGACCTGCGGGTGAGTGTGTGTGGGACTGTGGAGAAAAACATCGCTTAGCTGTGCAACAAACATGTTATCATTCATTTTATGCCAAAATGTAGGTAGCTAAAAACAAATGAGAAACCACTATTTGGTAAAAAGGTTAAATAACGGGGGGAAAAAAATCATAAATTAAGTGCATGTATTTTATTTTAGATTTTCTTGATAAATTGTTATTTATACAAAGGTAATTCATGCTTTTTACCTTAAAACACAAAATTATATACGCCTACTGTTAAAACTTGATAGTAGCCTACCATTCAAAATTGGGGTCAGCAACATGTTTTTGAAAGAAGGATTCATTCAATTTATTTTAAAAAAGTGTAATTATATTTCTAATTTCAATAAATTCTGTTCTTTTGAACTTTCTATTCATCAAAGAATCCTGACAAAAATGTCATAGTTTCCACAAAAATATGAAGCAGCAAAACTGTTTTCAACATTGATGATAATAATAAATGTTTCTTGAGCAGCAAATCAGCATATTATAATTATTTCTGAAGGATCATGTGACACTGAAGACTGAAAATTCATCTTCGATCACAGAAATAAATTACTTTTGAAATTATATTATATATAAATAGAAAACAGATTTTTTTGATCAAATAAATGCAGCCTTGTTGAGCGTAAGATACTTTTTTTTACATTGTCATTTTCACAGTATAATGATGAGATAAAGAGATGGTGATGAAGAATCTGGTGTGTGTGCGTGTGTGCGTGTGTGTGTGTGTGTGTGTGTGTGTGTGTGTGTGTGTGTGTGTGTGTGTGTGTGTGTGTGTGTGTGTGTGTGTGACAAAGAAAACATGCAGTTGCACGAATCTGTTCTGATGCTGTGAATTTATCTTGTCATATGTCATATGCATTTACTTTCTCCTGTCTTCCTCTTCTCCATTCTGTCTCTCTCTCCAGAGAGAGCTGGTGTACACCTCGAGGGAATCGTCTCCCACGCGTCGTTTAAACACACTCCCGTCTTCCTCTTCTCCCTCTGGTTCTCCGTCGCGCTCCCAATCCCGTCTTTCTTACACTGGCGGGCGTCCGTCCTCTTACGCGGGTCCCCATCAATCGCCACAGCTCCACCCCTATCAGCACCAACACCACACCCACCAAGGAGGCCACGCCCCCCAGCAGGCCCACCCTGCATTCTGCTCCTCCCCAAGTGCAATTCTGGAACGGCGTGATGTGAAACCGGATGAGGAAATGACATCATCATCGAAAAGCGTGGTGTTGCTTAAAAACGAAGCGATATACGCAGACCCGTACACGCTGGTCCAGGATCCTCGGCTCAGCGTGGCCTCACAGCAAGCTTTGGCTTACCGCCGCGGATCTGTACGCTCAATTGGTGGATACCCTGCCGCGGCATTACAGTGTGAGCTCGAGGGCGCCCTCTACAGGGCTGGTGGTCCCATATACGCAGATCCATATGCCACTATGGGTTTCCGCACCCTCCCTCCAGCCTCGCCTCAAAAACTGTCTGATGGCAGGGACCCGTACGGGAGTCACCCAGGACGAGGGTCCCCTGGGAGACACGGGTTTCGTAAAGATGGCACGGTGTACATAGAGAGCCCCAAGAATCGTCCCGGAGGACCACCTCTGGAGCAGATATGTATGCTTGGGGGCCCTGGAGGAGACGGAGGGCCGATGCCAGTGTACGGATCAACATTACCGGGAAATGAAGACACCAGGTAAGAGTCAATTCTGCTCTCCTGAAACATCCAAAATAGCTGTACCACTTAAATGGGACATATTATGCAAAATTCATTTTTAAAGGAACACTCCACTTTTTTTTGGAAATAGGCTCATTTTCCAACTCCCCTAGAGTTAAACAGTTTTACCGTTTTCTAATCCATTCAGCCGATCTCCGGGTCTGGCGGTAGCACTTTTAGCATAACTTAGCATAGATAGTTGAATCTGATTAGACCGTTAGCATCTCTCTCTAAAAAATGACCAAAGAATTTAGATATTTTTCCTATTTAAAACGTGACTCTTCTGTAGTTACATCGTGTACTAAGACCGACAAAAAATAAAATGTTGCAATTCTTTAAGGCCAATATGACTAGGAACTATACTCTCATTCCTGCGTAATAATCAGGGAACTGCTGCCGTACCAGCAGCGCAATGATATTACAAACTTAGTGCCGGTCACGTTGGAAGTTTTCTAGCTGGGGACTATTTTCAGGCGCTGTGTAATATCATTGCGCTGCTGGTACGGCAGCAGTCAACTCAGAGTCAACTCAAAGAGTTTTAAATAGGAAAAATATTAAAACTCTTTGGTCATTTTTTTGAGAGAGATGCTAACGGTCTAATCAGATTCAATGATCTATGCTAAGCTATGTTAAAAGTGCTTCCACCAGACCCGGAGATCGGCTGAATGGATTCGAAAACGGTAAAACTGTTTAACTCTAGGGGAGATGGAAAATGAGCCTATTTCCAAAAAAAGGTGGTGTTCCTTTAAATGGTGTTTGAACATAAATGTGTCGGCAGTGTGTGGACACAACCACCCTATAAAGGTAAAAATCCACCCACTCGTTTTTTTTTACATGGGATTCTCTGGGAACGTAAAAAGTTTTGCAATAGAATGTAAAAGTTTTGTGAGCAAATGCAAACTTTCTAGGGCTTTTTTCCCCATCACCATGTCCCTTTAAGGCTCCATATTTCAGCATGGATTGGTTTAACTTCAATTTTGACAAATTTTGTATGTGTATAATGGTATTTGATATTTGTAGAGATCGTATGGAGGCCATGGAGAAGCAGATAGCCAGTCTCACCGGACTGGTTCAGAGTGTTTTGACCCGTGGACCGGACAGCCCGTAAGAAATCTGATCTTCAGTTCAAAACCATTGAATATCACTATCAAACTTTTGAACTCATTTTAGTGCGGTTCTTTTACTAATGCACGTCCAAGCAACTTATAATAGCATGTAAATGGTGTGTGTTTATGCTCCATGAAGATGTGTGTAATATGTGTGTCTTGCAGTGAGAAGGCAGAAACAGCGAGCGACTGCTCTGCACCAGAGAGTGAGTACTGAACTGTGTGAATGTGTGTGAATATGGCGTAAGCATTTGTGGAAAACACTGTTAAAATAGTGTAAAAAAACCTAAGATGATCCAGAGGATGGAAAAAGCTCGAAATAAATGCATCCATTCTGACAGATACATAATCGAAATAAATAATGAATCAGTGTTGTCGCCTGTAGTTTTCTTCTTGAAAGCTCGGTATCTTTGTGCATGATTTACACAATACCACAATGAAACATAGGCCTATCATATTAATGCTTGCACATATTAATGCATTCAGCTTATAAGGTTAATAAATGCATCTTATTGACATCAACAGCTGACTGTAATGTCTCCACAACGCCTGAACTGTTTGTGCTTTAGAATAGCTGCTACTAAACTAATTATGTTCGCAAGAACATTTAAATGATGCGGAATAGGCGTATCAATTAACAGGCCATTAAATGAGTGAATCATGCATGGTGTTAATAAGACACAACTGTGCGGTGCACTGAAGAAAGCTCATCTCGACGATAGAAGCAGGCCTAGTCCTCGAGGACCGCAGTGTGAACACTATTAAAATGATGCTCACTTGGATTGGTTTACATTAGCTAATGATTATTTGTGTTTCATGGCAGAAGTCCATGACTGAGTTCATGAGTTGAGTGTCAGTAATGTAAATTAATTTGAAAAATGTGTTAGTTCATGTCAGGTCTTTAAACATTTAAACATGTAAACATTTGAAACCTTATTGAATACTGAATAAGACACTGAATATTATATTATATTATATTAGTATTATAAATTCTTAAATAATGTATATTTATTTTTATCTATTTTATTTATTTATTGTTATTTATTTAATATTTTTAATAATGTATTTATATATATTATTTTTTTAATTATATATTTTAAATGTATTTTATTTATTATAATTTAAAATAATATATTATATTGTTATAATAAATATATGTTATATTATATATATATATATGTTTATCATTAAAAAAAATATATATATATAATTTTAAATATTTTATTAACATTTATTTGTAATATTTTAATTTATTTATTATTTTATATTTTATTTAGTGTACTGATTAAAATTGATAATAAATCTGACTATATATAGTATTTAATATAAATTACCTGACTTCCATTTATATGAAATATGAAGTCAGATTAATTATAAATTATAATAAATACATAATTTTTTTAATTATACATTTTTAAATGTTTTATTATTATTTATGTCATATACTGTTATATAATGCGTATTATAATTTGTAACTAATAAATCTGACATGTTATATTGTCATAATAATATATGTATGTATATATGATTTATTTATTATCATTTATTGTACATTATTTTGGGACAGTTAACTGGTGATATTTTATTTATTTCAGCTGGAAGGTTTAGAAAGAAGAAAGGTATATTACTGTGTGTCTGGTTGTCTGTCACTTTCTCGGTTTCCCCTACATCTGTTGCATTACAGATTGTGTTGCATTGCGATTTGTGCATTGCAATTTTGCGTCAGGAGTGTGTATAGAATGTTTGTTTTCAGGGATCCCAGATCCTGGAGTTTGGAAACCCTCTGTGTATGTATATACAGTGTCTATAAAAAGTGTTCTCCTTCTTTGACTTTTATGTTTAATTCATTTCATGCATGTTTTATTTAGAATTATAAAGCACTTTGTCTTGACAAGTGACAAAATTCTCAGTTAAATACATAACGATTATTATTATGTAGCACAAAAAGTCCAGTGAGGCGTACGCTTTTATAGGCACTGCATATATGTCTGTCTCATGGATTATCCCGGAATGTTTTTGTTGTTTGTGGAAACTCCCACTAACACTCTTGAATGTCAGTGTAATGTTTTCTCTTCCTTTTCCAGTTTTAAAAGGATCTACTAAATACATCAGAGTCTGTTTCTGAGATTATATGACCGTGTGAATGTATATGCAAACATAAGGGTCTGAATTTGAATGTATGTTGCATGAATATACGACGTATCGTAGATGGAGTGTGTACTGAGTTGTGTTGGGCTTGTTTTTGGATGTGACTCATATTGTACAAATCAAGACAAAGAATTAGATGTATTTTGTTGTTCTGTTGTGGTTGATATGAAAAGTAGACATTTTGAGAAATAGACATTTAAAGTAGACTTATAGGCTTATGGATGATCAGATTTCACCATTAAGGTACATTTCAAAATACAATTTCATGTGTCTTTATGTAAGTTTTATGTTTATTGTGTAACTTTTGCTGCTGTGGATTGCAGTGTCATCACCGTCTGCGCCTCTGGCCCTGATGCCCCCCCCGCCCACTGGAGTCTGTCAGCCAATAGCAATGTCCCGTTCACAGATGCAGCTGCACCTTACTGACCTGCAGCAACACACATTTGAACTGCGCAGACAGCTCACACAACTACGACAATTACAGGTCTGTGCTTCTTTGTGGATTTGTCTTTTCTCAAAACTTTGGTATGTATTTAATCTGATATTATTTTTACAAATATTTAATACATCAAATATTTTTTAAATAATATATATTTATTAATTTTTTATTTGTATTTATTAAAAATAATAAATAGTGTGCATATATATATATATATGATATATATATATATATAATATAATATAATGTCAGATTTATTTATTATATATATATATATATATATATATATATATATATATATATATGTTTTTTTTACGAATTATAATAAATAAATCTGTATTATTTAGATATTATACTTTATTTATTTATTTATTATAATATTTTATATTTTTGTGTACTAGTGTATTATTTTTGGGAACAGCTGGTGTTATTTTATATTTAATATTTTTTTTTGCTGTGTATTTAATCTTGTACACGTTGTGGGGATGATATTTCTTGCTAGATGAATGGCAAAACTTCTAACTCACAATGACATCTTCATTGTGTTAAAATTATTATAATAATAATATAATAATAATAATAATGTCTTAAGAAATATTTTTGTATTTTTTTTATAAATCTTACTTTATTGGAGCTTTACAGCCAATTGCATGGGGAATGTATACTGTATAAAGAACATCATTTTAATACATCTATTCCTCCAAATCTTATCTAACATTATTTTATTCATTCGTACAAGCTTGCATGTCTGTGTGTGTCTTACAGCTGCAAAACCAGGATTCAGTTCAGGCGTTACTGAGGCAGACGGAGTCTGATTTGGGAATGTGTCTGATCGAGGCGTCTCGGACACAAGAAGATCCATTACAGCGCCAGCGTCTTCTTGTTGAAGAAGAGAGGCTACGTTATCTTAATGAAGAAGAACTTATTATACAACAGCTACAGTGAGCCGAAGCACTCGCTGAACCTCTAAATGCTGCACACATGATTTATTTCCCCTGATGCGGTGTGTTGCTCTGTGCTTGCAGCGATCTGGAGCGCTCTGTGGAGGAGATGAGGGCGGGGGCGGGGCTTAACCATCATCTGGTGACAGAACAGGAAATAGAACAGAAGAGTCTGGAGCTCAGGAGACTGGGAGAGACCGTCACTGACCTCAAGAGTGAGTGAGCGATGAACGGGAGGAATCTGCGCACAGTCAACTCAATTATAAGCATACAGAACCACACGTTTATATCATTATCCTGGTGTCGTGTTTATCACAGAGACTCATAAGAGTCATTCATTCTGGAGTCAGACTGCATTTGGTTGTACTGCATGTTTTTGATTGACAAAAAAAAAAAAAAGATTCATAAGAGTCGTCTGTTTGAGAATCGGACTACAAAAGCTGTATGTTTTTGAATCACTAAAAAGAGCTGATTCAAGAATCAATTGTTCAGGACTCAGACTAAACTGGTCACGCTGGATGTTTTTGATTCACTAAACAAACTGTTTATAGTAGTCATTCGACCGTGAATTGGATTACTCTGGTTGTGATGTATGTTTTTCATTGACTTAAACGAATCGACTCAAGAGTCATTCTTCCAGGAATCGTAGTACACTGGTTCCGCTGCATGTTTTTTGATTCACTAAAAAATGCCATTTAAAAGTAATTACTTCAGGAATCATAAGAGTCATTCTTTCTTTAAGGAGCCGGACATCACTGGACATCGCTTATGCAATATGTTTTTGATTCACTAAACGGAACATTCATTCAGGACTCAGAATACATAGGTTGTGCTGCATATTTTTGATTTACTAAAAAGATTTGGATCTTAAGTATGAGTTTTTTATTAACTAAAAAGAACCAACTCATAAAAGTCATTAATTTGGGAATCCGATTACTTAACGCCACAGAACATTTTGATTCGCTTGAAAACGGCTCACAAATGATAAGTCATTAGTTCTATAATAGAACTACGTCTCGATATATATATATATACACATATTCTATCTATGATGTTCTGCCATTTCTGTGTTTAGATCAGTTCCCCAATTTACAAAGTAAGATGCGTGTGGTGTTGAGGGTGGAGGTGGAAGCCGTCAAGTTTCTGAAAGAGGAACCGCTCAGACTGGAGGCCCTGTTGAAACGCTGCAGAAATATCACCAATACCCTAACCCTTCTACGACGGTAACACACACACACACACACACACACACACACACACACACACACACACACACACACACACACACGCTCAGTTGCTCAGTTTCATGCCTAAAGAGTTCCTCAGTGTGTGTGTTTGTGTACAGGCAGGTATCAGAAGGTGTGTGGAGGACACCCGATGACTTCAGTAGTTCAGTTTCCAGCGCGAGCGATGCTGATTTCAGCAGGAGCTCTGATCTAGATCTTCTCAACAGCCCCTCTCTAAATCTGCCCGACCTAGGGTGCACCTTATCAGGCACTGCCACTCTTACTGCCTCCATGGGCACTAACACCGCACACCCTGGTCTAGCGAGTGCCTCTGGGATAGGTACACACCAGTTTTGCATTCTCTTTGATGAACTGATTCTCATGCTGGGTAGTGCTAATCTGGATTACGTAATCAGATTCCCAAAATAGCATTTTAAAATACTCATAATCAGAGTTACTTATTGATTACATGATTACTTAATGTGCACAAAATAGCATTAAATTATTCAGAATTCCTTGATTTTCCCTAATTATTCTGTTTTATCTTTTATTTTTTTACTTCCTAAACAAAGCCTATTGCTTATATATGTGCAGTTCCTTCCCAAACCCTAGTTTGCGAAACCCTGACGTAATGTTGTTGATGGCAAAAAAAAAGAAGAAATTATTTTTATCTATTCAAATTAATGTGATAAAAAAGTTAGGTAATCAAAAAGTAGTCCGATTAGGTTTCCTAAAATGTGTAATGTAATCGATACGTTACTAATTAAAAAATGTTATAGTGTAATTTGTATTCAGTAATGGACTACAATTTATGAGTAATCTACCCAGCACTGTTGATTTATTTAATTAACTGATATGTTTAAAGAATATGGAATATTTATTAGTTGATGGATACAGGATATTTTGTTATTTAGTTAGATGATTGATTGATTGATTGATTGAATATTACATTTTGTTTATTCAATAAAAAATGTTCTTATTTTTTTCTTATTATTTTTATATTTATTTATTATAAATTATTTTCTTTTTTAGGAGGTACCTCAAGTCTTTCTAACGTGCTCGGCTCCGGCGTTGGTGCCAGTCTGAGCGGCAGTGGTATTCCTGGCAGCACCACGCTGGGAAACTGGCTGGCAGGGGCCGGGGCAACAGATCCCCTCATGCCTGAACTGGACGGCACTTCCTCTGGGGCAATAAAGACCAGCGGCCTGGAAGATCTGCCCATGCGCAGAGAATCTGATAAAGGAGTGTCCGTGGAGGTCCGACTGGTAATGAACGCACTTAGATTTTATATGAATGCTTGCATGATTGTCAGAAAGCATATGAATATTTACAGAAGACTGTTTTTGAGGGTTCTGTGATTTTATTACATTTATAGTTGATGTTTTTTAAACTTTTGTTATTTGTAATGGCATCCCTCTGGGCGGGACTTATTTAAAGTTCCTGATCAATGTGAATCTGTGTATCGCATGTGGGTGTGTGTCTTTAGGCTGCGGAGCGAGACTGGGAGGAGAAGAGAGCGAGTTTGACTCAGTTCAGCGCTCAGGACATCAACCGTCTACTGGAGGAAACTCAAGCTGAGCTGATGAAGGCCATCCCAGATCTGGACTTCGCTGCCAAGCAGATCACCAAACCGGCCGTCCCGCCAAAACCCCAACTATCCTCCCTCCCAGCGCCCGGTTCAGCATCCTCCACCCCCAGTCTGACACCTGAACATCAGCCCAGCAAAATTCCACCAAAACCACCCAGCAAAGACGGCATCCCACGCAGGGGATCGGGTGAGATTACATTATTAACCGCACCATGAACTACGACAACTACCTCATGATTTTGATTTACAGCCTAATTATTATTTTTTAAGCTTTTAAGTGTTTCTTGACTCATTATAGATTCTCACAATTGCAAATATATCACTTGATTGCTTTATTACATACAAAAACCTTGTTTTAACAATAGAGCTTTATGATTTGACTGATTAATAGACAGGTGATTAGGTTGATTGATTGATTGATTGATTGATTGATTGATCAGGGGAGCTGATCGTGCCACGGTATCGTACAGAGAAGCCGTCCAAGTCTCCGCCTCCTCCTCCTCCACGACGAAGTTTCCCATCAGGCCTTGGGCTAACTACCAACAGCAGCGGAGAAGTGATCACCATAAACAAGAGCGTGAAGGTGAACAACAATTTTCAGTGTTTTTGTATAATGCCTTATATCTTCTTAACGTTAGGTGGCGCTGTCTTTAAAAATTCTAGGCGCTTTAATGGCATACCATCGATTACGTGTACCAATTTTCGAACCAATGCGTCAGTGTTCAAAAAATATAGAAATTTATGACAGATTTCAAAATGGCGGACAGGTGATTCATCTGATCCTGGCAAATCAGATTCATGGCCCAAGGACTCTGTAGTTCAAATGTTATGAGCAAAAATAGTAGGTTTTTTTGGATCTCACGTCCTGTAGGTGGCGCTGTTCCTAAATTTGGCATGTGTCCTCAGGCATGGAGCTATTTAAGTGTACCAAGTTTTGTTTTGATAGGTTGAAGTTTTGCCAAGATATCGTATCTAATCTATTTTGGGTCAAGATTGTTAGTTTCACATCATCATATCTTTTTAACAGAAATGGATATCAAAATTCTGGTCAGTCATTTCTTTGCAGCTCAGTCCAGTGAGCCAACTTTGGTAAGAATTAAAATGTGAAGGAGTTGCAGCGTAGCAGTGGCGGGCCGTGCATTTCACACATAAGCCTTCAGTGATGTCAACCCTGAATTAATAACTTTTAATAGTGTAGCAGCGCACGCACATACTCTCTATAATTGTTGTGAAATTCCTGTTTTTATTTTGCACCGGCAGTTATAGGGTTAATGCGGTGAGTTCGCGAAAGGTAGAGAGAAACGAGCAATTGAGTTCGGCTTTTGTGTACAGTGGTTCTTGCGTTCCGATTATAAATTCAGAAACGGATCCTCATCCCTGTCTTATCCTTCAATGGCTATAGTATTAATGTTTGAAAAAAAGAAGTTGTTTCGATCATACATTTACAAGAAAAATTAGGAAGAAAATCATATTCCGCACGGACAAAAACAGGGGCAAAAAATGCATTATAATGATTTTTTGGACATACTCTCCAAAACTGATTTTTTACACAAAATCCATCCTAATTTATTTCCTCAAAAAGACTTGAATTACTTGGTTGTACAGGTTGTCTGTGCGTTTCAGTCCCAACAACCTTTTCTATCGCCATCGAGGCTAATGTGCTGAAAGTAGAGTCTGTCCCGTCGTATTTCTGTCATAAGTTTTAATTCGCTTTAGTGCTGCGAGTGTCTGCTCGACAGAAGCAGTAACGTTAAACAGGAAAAACACCGCAAAACATGACGATGTGTAACGTTACAGCCGACACAAGCTCTCACACAGATTTTTGAACAATATCATTGAGATCAGCGGGACTTTTGCCTTCAAAATCAGTCCTGGCATAACTTTACATTACAGTCAGTTCTTCTGTTTTTACCCGGACAGATCGATAGAGATCCGTGACTCTGCGTAAGCTGGATAAGGGATTTTTTTCCGGTAGGTTTGAAACTGCTGGTGGTCGAGGAAGGAAATAAACATTAATTTGTGGGTTGAAAAACTATTAAATCTACAGGTATTTTAGTTTACACAGTTCGCTACAGATGCGGTTAGCTAGCTCTGACTACCAGTAAAATAGTACACGCTCTGACCATCCAATCAAAGGGCGTGAAAATGCTTACGTTATTGTATGCCTGCTAGATGGCCCCGGTGCAGTCAACTCGAAATCTGATTGGCTGATTAAATCTGACCGATTATCTGATTGGTTAAAGCAACAGTTTCATTGCCATTCATTTAAGCTACAGGCGCCCGCAATATCGATTCTGAAGGCCTCGAAGCAGATATATTTGACCCTGGCAACACATGATGACTGAATTATGATTGGATAAAAGCACTAAAATAAATATACACTACTAGAAGCAGCGCAACCAAGAGAAAAGCTATGAAATTATGAGAACGGACTATTGGGAATAATTTAATACTCATTCATAAAAAAAATATATTAAAGTGCAAGTTAGTGATTCTCATAGTGTTTAGGCCAGCAGAGAAGGCCTTGCTGGCCCTGACGGCCCACCACTGCAGCGTAGTTACAAATTCAAATGCTTTTGTATAAGCATATGCAATAAAATTAATGAGTATTTTGGATTTTTGTACATTATTTTCTTTGCTGCATTGGTTAATATTGTTGCACTTGATGTCTTGCAGTTCCTGCATGTTTGTTAAATTGGCCTATTCATGCACATGTTGTTTTTGTAGAAGATTGAGAACAGAGAGGAGGCTGAAGTACCGACCCAATCCCAGACGCCACCCATCAAACTGAGACGTCCATCGACCTCGGACGGGCCCCGACCCTCATCCACACCTCCGGTCATCGCCGCTTCTGGGAGGAAAGAGGATGAGGATGAAGATGAGAAGATAATGGCAGAGCTGGAGGTAAAAAGCTAATACACGGCTGTCGAAAGGATGAAATAGTCTCCTTGTGTATCTACGTTTAGGAGGTATTTAGAGAGATGACACGGAGGTACAGAAACTCACTCCTGATTGGTCGGTTATTCAGTAAATGCATACGTAATAATTTAGATTGTTAGCTTTGCAAATGATGTTTTTTTTTTTCATTCTTCTCCAAACCCTAACACGTCAATGCGCTAATCCACACACACCAACACGACAGGCGTTTCAGAGAGCCCCAGTGAGACTGAGGGTCACTGCTCAGGCCAAAACCCCTGCCGAGGTCACTCCTAACAGTGATGACAGGGCAGGCCAGTGGATCAGCAACTCTCTGTGGAGAGAGGTAATGTGTTAACTGCCAAACCTCTCTCTCAGGCCTTAACTTCTGAGGTTTTTCCTGAAGCTTACTAATGCACTCTGACACAAAACCTATTAATCTGTCATCTCTTCAAGTCTTTAACCAGCTGTGCTGCTGCATGTCATTAGACGGCTTGAATGAAGTTTAGCATTGAAACGCAGCGATAAAAACAAACCAGGAACTAAGTGGGGTTTTTTATTACTTGTTTATCGTTATATGTGAAAGTCTGTTTCCATCCCAGAGACTTATTTCTCTTAATTGCTTTATTATAAATGAATAGATTAGAATATGAAATACTATACAATAATAATATAATTGAACTTAATGATAATGATAATATTAAATAAAATATTATAAATATATATATATATATTTAAAATGTATCTTAATTGTTTTATTTAATAATAATAATATGATATTACTTAATAAAGCAAGTTAGTATTAAGCAATTAAATGATATATAATATTTAATTTTATTTAATAATAATATAAAAATAATAATGATTATGATTGATTATTAAGCAATTAAGTATTACGTAATTACATATTTTATGATAATAATATTATTTGTATTTATGTAATGTATTCATATTTTAGCATATATAATAATTTTATTATTATTATTATTTTAATAACTTTATTTCTTACCCTGTGACTTTATATTTATACAAAATCACGTATTTCCTAAAAGCAATCAATAATAACATGTTGTCAAAAAAATTATATAAATTCTGTAACTGCAAAAGGTACATGCAAATAATTATTAGCACTGTCATTATTATAGAAATAACATTGGTTTCATTCATAAGCTAAGCTGATGGAATAAACAGCTTGATATCAGTCAAGGTCATCTCTTTTCCTCTCTCTCCATCTTTTGTAATGTCAGACTGTGCCTCTTCTGCACAGTGACAGTAATGTTGTGTTGAGACACCGTAGTAGCGAAATCAATTTTAACAAGCTTAAAGTCTTTAAAGCAAAACTTTCAAGAGCCAAGAACAAACAAGCGACACAAAAACATGTCAGTTACCGCAGTCTAAATGAACTGTACCTGCTCATCTTTCTCCACAGCTTTTCCATCTTTGTACTTCCCTCAATGTCACTCATTCTGTTTACGGTCTCGACAAGCCATTCGTTACAGAAAACTATAGCAGTAAGTGACCAATAAATTCAGAACCTCGTTCAGAAAACGTCACAGGTCTATTAGACCGTGTCAGTGTCACCTGAGATATCTGGACAGCCTGTGTTTGTGTGTGTACTGTATGTGTGTATCTTGCTGCATTGTGAGGAGTACTACTAATCTCTCGCAGTGAAAGAACGAGTGTAGAAGTGCTAATATCAGCTTCTTTGCACACATGCAGGGTGTCAGTCAACACTACTACTGCTGCATGCTGGTCTATAGAGATTCCCTGCGCCTCTTTCTTTCATTCAGTTAGTGTTTCTATTTCTATTCCTCAGGCTCCGTTCCAAAACCTAGCGAACTGCGTCCACATGTGCAGCAACCGAACCGGCCGCTAATGGATCAGTGACTGATATGAAATGCTCTTCATGGTTCACATAATTGATGCTCAGTTTGTACACATTTTACATGTTATTATAGTAAATATTTAGTACTATGTAAAACAGAATGGATGGATCATAATCATTCATCATTATTATTATTATGCCCTCTGGTACTGTTTGAGTGTCGGCCAAAAATTAACTTTTTTAATTTTATTTCAGTGATAAATGATTGTACTGTATTTTAGTTTGATAATATTTTTTTATCTCATATTTTATACTTTTAGGGGATTTTATGGTTCTAAGTTATATTTATGCATTAGTTATAATCCATTTATTCACTTTTTTGAGCACAGACCTTAAAATGCAATTTCCAACTTAAACGGTCATAAATCTTGAGTGCTTTGGAGCACAGACGTAAGTTTGGTCTCTTTTTAAAGACGACTATTGGCAGATTATTGCTGAAGTGGGAAAAGTTAAAAAAGGGTGAACTTGAAAAAAGTTATAACATTTTGCATTTATTGTTAAGAAAAAATGCACAAAAATACCATGTTTTATATGAAATACGTATTTTCCAAAACACGTTTTACTCTAAAACTGCGAGAAAAGTAAAGCCATAAATATAAACAAGTTTTGTTCCAAATTTGAGGTTTATATCTCAAAAAATGAGAATTTGTTTGGGCGCAGTACCAAACATTTCCACTATATGAAATTTATTTTTTACAATTTTTTTTACATAATTCTTTTCAGGACCATTTAACCTTTTCGATTCATGTCCATGATTCATTTACACAGCAAGTGCCAAAACCTTTACCAAGTTTAGTACCATCCCGATGAAGTAAAAAAAAAAATAATAATAATAAAACGTAACATTTTTCCAGTCAGCACCAGAGACATTATTTCTCACAATGTGACTTAATTTCACAATGTGACCATTTCTTATTTTAAACTTTCTTACAATTAGTTGTATTTTCACTCTAAGGCAGAGTTGGGCTTCCGTTCCACTACTTGCTTACAATCTTAGCAATCAAAAACACAATGCAACTCACACATTCTTCTTATAAAAAATGATGTGTAACAGCCTTGACACCAGAAGCAGACGTGTTGCGTTGGTGGTCAGCGCACTGGGTTTTGGAGCAGAGCTTTCATCGTGACACTCTTCCAACAAATGTGAATTATTCAAAACTCAGTCCCATGGCTAAAACAAACACGGTCATTTTCCAACCTGCTGTTGTTGTTGTTTTTTTCATGCTTGTTCTCTCTGGTTGTCAGCCTGTAGGCACTCCTCCGGGCTCGGGGAAACTGGTTCAGTCGTCTGCAGCGTCTCGTCTCCGACACATACAGCAGAGCAGTCTGGAGCGGCGGAGCAGAAAGCAGGAGGAATTCCCTAAACTACAGCAGGGTCAGCAGCAGGTATTCCACTTCTAACAATCGCTGCGCCCTGCTATCCCGCAGACTGACGCTCTCGCTCTAAAAGCGCAAACTCATCCGTCGACTCCAGTGACTGTAACACATGCGGCTGAGCGCGCACTTCCAGATTAGCTGCTACATCTCCAGTTGCTGCACAGATGTTATGGTTGTCCACTGTGCAGTGGGGTTCAGTATGCACAAGTTCCTCGGATTTCCCCGTACGCTCACAGATTACGTATTTTTCTCTTCCATGCGATGATTCTTCCAGGAAAACCAAACAGCACAATATAGTGTATCGCAATGCCAGGGAGCAACGCCAAAAGACATAGCGTCTCTGTTTGCGGTTTGTTTCTACTCTTGAGGAAAAAGTTGACGTACGGCAGAAATATATGGTACGCAAGTAGGATACACAGATCCAAAAGCGTGGAATAAAAACGCAGACGTGAAATCAATAAGCATCTGTGTTCGCTTACATTACAGTTTAAAGTTATGGTGTCGGTAAGTCATGTTCACCAAGGCTGCATGTGTTTGATCAAAAATGCAGTGAAAATAGTAATATTGTGAGATATTATTACAATTTAAAATAACTGTTTTCTATTTGAATGTAGTTTAAAATGTAATCTACTCCTGTGATCATTACTCCAGTCTTCAGTGTCACATGATCCTTCAGAAATCATCCTAATATGCTGATTTGCTGAAGCATTTCTTGTTATTATCAATGTTGAAAACAGTCGTGCGGCTTCATATTATTGTGAAGTATTTACTGACGCTTTTGATCAATTTAATGCATCCCTGGTAAATAAAATTATAATTACATTGACCCCAAACTTTTAAACTGTAGTGCACTTGCATAGAATATTTTTCAGGCTGAAATGTCCTTAAATGTTCCAGAGATGGTGGTTGGCATCTCAGAAGTGTTCAACATGCCAATGAAGTCGTAATGGTGCCAGCTAATCGGGCAAATTGAAGTCCCTGTCCTTGTGCCATCTTTCAGTTTTCTTTCCGATCTCTTTGTCTATAATCCTTTAAGTAAATCTACTGGTCTGAAGCAGTGTTTTGATGAGTACTCAAGCTGTCAGGTCCCAGTTGAAAGAACCTTTTGTACTGTTCTTGTGACAGGACAGGTCAAGGTGATACGGCATACGTGACCCAGATACTTTCTGACATTGACACTGTGATGCTTTAATGTGTCAAAGCTTTTGAAAGATTGGTCAGAAAAGAGAAGGAATTGGAGATGAGACATGTGCTTTGATCATGTTCAGTTTTGGCTCGCTACCAACCTGGAAAAAGGGGTTTAATTTAAGATGTTAAAGTAAACATAAAACTGCTTTTGCAATCTGAGTTTGGTGTGGAAAAACATACTTGGTTGAGATTTGATCCATCAGGAATTGATTGGATTGTTAAAAATGGGCGTTCTATTCATGAATATGGATTAAAAAATAAATAAATAATGCACACTTAGTAATGGAAAAAGATCAGGAACACATATTAGGAAAGTAAATACATTCTTAGTAAAAGAGGTTCTATGTTGAAACTTAAAGGGATAATTGACCCTAAAATGAAAATTAAGTCTGACCCTGGTGTTGTTCTTATGCTGTATGCCCTTCTTTCTTTAATGGCCCACAAAAGGAGAATAACAAAATAAAAAAAGTCCTATATAATGCCAGTGAATAGCAACCAGCATCAATATTTTTAAAATAGACACAGTACTATCACATAATGATGCGACATGTGCCGTATATTCTGGGTTTATACAATAGGGTTTAGTGAAATTTAATGTATTATTTTAACGAAGTCCATGGCCGTTAGTCTTCAGCGCAAGACTGCACAACATGCATGTTCATGTGACTCTATTAGTTCATTCGTATTGCCCAGAAAAAACACGAATTGTGAGAAATCAAGATGAACAAAAACATGACATATACAATACTTAGAAATCCCAAAAGAGTATCCGCGTACTTCCTTCACTGAGTCAAAAATCATCAGTTGACAGATGTGAACACAATAACTTTTTGTTACGACGAATAAGTTGTATTTCATGTCGTGTTTTTGTTCATCTTGGTTTCTCATAACTTGTGTGCTTTTTTTGGGATTTTTTTTTTTCAAAAAGTGTAGGACGAAAACAAAAAGGCTTTTAATTTAGAATCGCACAACGTCAAGAGGGAAATATGATGAATATGAGAGTGAAGAGGAAAAGTTAACACTGCAGTGTTCCTGCACTCTTGCAGTCTCTATCTATCAGAGCAACTCGCAAAGTCAGCGCTCCCCAAAATCCATCCCGAAAGAACGAGAGGAGAGAGAGCGAGAGATTGCATGCAAACCCTGAGGGAAGGAAGTGAAAAATGGGATGGAAAGACAGAGAAAAGGATGAGATAAGTTTCTGTCCTCCATCTTCTGTCATCTCTCTCTCTCACTCCTGCAGGGTTAATCTGCAGACTATTAGCTAACTGTAAGCTCAGAGTTACCCAGTCCGCTGCAGTCGCTTTAATTCACTTCAGGGGGAAATTAATGTCTCCAAAAGGAAAATAGTGAATCTTTTAATTGCAAGCGACATGACCGCAAGATAAGATGATTTACAGACAAGCCAGTTAAAGGAACAGATTACGTAAAAATGCTAATTGTCTCTTTCTCATCCTCTTGTCGTACACGGCTTTCTTTTGTTGCAGGAAATTTTTATAAGCTGGTGTTTTAAAGGTGATTTTTTTTTTTTTTTTTTTTTTTTACAAAACACCACCATAAAAGCATTAGAAGTGTAGTCCATACAACAAGAAAGTAAAGCATTAGAAGTGTCGTGCATACAACAAGAAAGTAAGTCAAACAGGTTTGGGTGTATGAAAGACAGAGTTCTCATTTTTATGTGAGTTTCACACAGAAAGAGATAGGTTGTGTCTGTCTGCGATTCCTCTGTGTGATTGGATGGATTCCTGTCCGTGTGTTGTTGTCAGGGATACCTGTCACCGAGAAGTGTTTCTAAGGCACAGACTGAGGGAATTAAACATGGAACGAGGCAAACATCCCCTCTATTCTCGTCAGATGCCGGCAGACGACAACAGAAACCTCATCGGGTTTTGTCGGATCAGTGTGTTACCCCTGTTGGCGTTTGTCTGCGCTCGTTTTCACAGATCAAACATGTTTGTTCAATGGCGAAACAGCATTTGTCTGGTCGTGGAACGCCTGTAAAGTGACTGTAATCCAGGGTTTGTCGGCGTCTGTGGTTGCGGTGTGAATTGGCCTTAAGCAACCAGTCTGTGATTCCTGCATTCCTCACATTTTATAAACTGCGCTGCTCACTTGGTTCGATTTAATTCATCTAAACAACAGGAAGGTTTATAGGATGGTATGCTATCATACTGTCGCTTAAACAGCATGGCACTATATAGAAACACCAAGGTCATGATTCCCAGGGAATGCATGAACTGATAAAAAAAGTGTCTACCATAAGCATAAATGTAATGGTATACTGTATGCTGATTATGCTTATGGATGGGATCCAAGTTTGAATCTCAATATGAAAACTGGCACAAAAAAACTATTTTCATTAGTCAAAATTAGTGCATTGCATAATGGGATGTTACTGGCAGCATTGCTTTATTTTATTTACATACTGTACACAGTATACTTGGTGCCAGTGTTATTTTAGTATTATTTATATAGTATTTATTCATATTTTTAATGAGCTTGTATTTTTATATTTTTGGTATTCATTTTAATTATAGTTTAAGTTGTAGTCATTTCATTTGTATTCATTTTCGTTTCAATTAATGGAAAGATTTTTTAATAGTTTTAGTGTTAGTTATACAACATCGCTTGGAGCATACTAAAATAACCAATACTGTGAGTGGTATGGTAGTATGCCATTATCAAACACACCCTATATTATAGTCATGCCAGGCTTTAAATGCCAGAAAAACCTTGTGAGTTCAGTTAATGCACACAGTAGTTTGTGATTTGATGACTTGATAGTACTTGAGCCGCATTTACACTGCAGGTCTTGATGCCTAATTCCGATTCATTGAATATATCTGTTGTCAGGCTTACATCTTCTTTTAAAAGTGACCCATATCCGATATCTGCATTTATACTATACACTTGGCGAAACAACCCAAGGTAGGCGTGCTGACCTGGAAAAGCTCAGGCCAAAAAGGAAGTAAAAACGGTGCGATTTGCAATAGACGAAAGGATAATACAAGCTCTCTTGAGCTAAAGCCTCAAAATGCATCAAACCTCAGCATTACTCCACTGGGTTGAGCCTTCGTCCTCCATTGCGCCGTTGAAAGGAGTCATGTGATCGCGGTTAAGTTGACGTCATTCGTCATTTTTTCAATGGTGTGTACGACTCGCATTGATGGGAATATCCACAAATGAATGAGGCCTGATCGCAATCCATGTGCTTTTTTTCCCGCTTGGAAATTCCTCCACTCGGGAGGAAGGAATAAATCGTATTTGTGTCACTTAAACAATGTAATGTAAATGCGGCCTTGATTTACTTACTTTAAACTCGATGTACTAACTGAATTGCTCCTTTATTTCGTTGCAGCGAGCGAGTGATTAAAACGCTGCTAAGACAGCAATGCTGTACAAGACTTTGTTTGTTCTCTAAAGGCAGCGTTCACATTAGTTTGATTCTAATCCCCTTCAAGATTGGCCTGTAATCTTGGTCTGAATGTGTGTGTGTGTGTGTGTGTGTGTGTGCAGGCAGCTGTCTTTATTAGCGCCGACAGCAGATCAGTCTCGTGTGTGTGTTCAGTGCAGTAAAGCACTGCGGTCTCGGCCTCGACGGGACACGGTTCGCAGTCATCAGTCAATGACCAACAGCTCCGGCTTTGTTCCCAGGCACAGATCTGGCTAATTTGGCACGGCACAAACTGCGGCAGGCCGTCCTCTCCCGGAAAGAGTCTTAATGGGAGGTCTGTGCCGTGACTCGGACAACAGACTGTCTGGACGCTCGCTCCGTTGACCATTTTGGCTCAGTGAGGGCGAACACAGAAGGCTGTGAAGAAGGGAATATTTATTCTTGAAAGGTCAAATTGTTTGTTGACACTGAGCGGAAAGAACTGTTTGTGTTTGTGCCATTTTCAGCGGTGTGTGTGTGTGTGTGTCTGGGGTTTTGAAGGACCTCGCTGTAGATGTTTAATAAGGTGGATGGAATCGTGCACTTGCTTGTGGAGACGCTCGCGGTGCAGCTTTCTCCGAGTGCCCTTAAACTAACAGCGCTGTGGGGAGCAGTGATGTGGAAAAATTATTCAGCCTGATTTTCTAAGCAGAGTTGGTGCTTCTGAGCTTAGCTTGCTCATTTGTTAGCAAATACTTTATGTACATATATTCCAAAGCTGCTCTGGTAAATCATTCTTTTATCAGAGAGAGAGAGAGAGAGAGAGAGAAACGAAGGATCAAAAAAGTGCCACAAGGTGAGAAATAAATGCTGCTAGTCAGACACTAAGATTTCCAGCTGATTTGTCAGTCCACAGTGAACGCAAAAATGCATTGTGTGATGTCACTCAACCACAGCCAATCAGAATAGATTTGATGTTGAGTGTACAGTTGGAATGGAATTTTGGACCAATGAGATTTCGTTATGGGTGTGGCTTTTTTTCTGGGTGGTTGCAGCTAGTAAAAATGCTCAAATTAAAATAATTTCAGCTTCTTTTTTTTATATTTTATTTTAATGTCATCAGCCTAGGTAGGTTGGTAAGTTTAGATCCATTTTCACCTACTGTGAATTTGGTTGCTCTTCTGTTGGAGGCATAGTTCAAAATATCTCTCTTCCATTCACCATATTTCAAATCAAAATCTGAATATTAATGTGACTACAGACAGGGAGTATCTACTTGTTTTCTGAGCACACTGATATATCTTGTACGTCAGTACATTTTAGTATTATTTATATACTATTATAGTATTTATTAATAATTTGATTTAGCTTTATTTTTATATTTTCTTTTTAATGTTTTAGTAATTGTATTCCTTTTATATTTCTATTTAGCTTTATTTGTAGTAATTTTTCTTCAACTTATTTAATTTCAATTAGTTACCAAGGCAAGGCATTTTCTAATATTTATATTTTATTTGATATCTGCTTTTTCAATTAACACATTTGTAATAGTTTTAGTGTATTAGTGTAAAAGTTCAATGTGTTCAGCGCAAGTCCATTTATTTGGCTGAATAACCGTACTAACATTGACTATCGCAGAAACTGTGAAGAAAGACTGCCTCCTAGTGACCATTGTGTGTATGACAAAAAAGAGGAAGGCAAAATCACTCATCTCTCTCAGTCTAAGCATTAACGTTTAGTTTAGTGGACACAGAAAGATTGCACTGGAAATGACAATGTATTGATTATTTCTTTCTTTTCTCTTCTTTTATCCACTCACCTGTCCTAACTTGCTTGTATTTTATCCCCAGTCCATCCTTTCCTGACCTCTTCTCATTATGCTGAGCCTATAAGTCTTTGTATCTATATATGTTGTATATACAACACAAGCCCTGTATCTATTCCTTTAGTCAGAGAGTCATACAATTCTTCCTTTATAAGTAAAGCTAGTTATAAAAAAAAATTCATATTAGTTGAAACAAAAGCAAGTAAATAGGATTTTAATGCTATTTAACGAATACAAATTGACTTTATCCAACACAGTCAGTTTTTGTTTTCATAAAGGAAGGAACATTTTTCATTTTTGGTCAAACCTCCATTTCCTTTTCTGTCTCACGGCCTCAGATTGTCCTAGCATTGCCAATCTTTCTTCTTTTTTGTTTTTGTACTGGCATGTTGACTATCAGCCTCCAAGTATTGCCCTGAGTGGTCCTACATTGCCCCCCTTTTACCCTGAGATCTGATCCTATCCAAGGTGAACGCTTCATGGCGACGATGACCCTGGAAACCAGGGGGAGCACAGGTGACCTCTGACCCTAAATCACACATCTCCTCCGCTAAAGCAAGCACAACACATCAGTACTGAAGAGCTTTGACCAAGGTACGAGTCTAATTGTAATTTTATAGTTAAAAAAAGCTGGTTGTATGGTTACAAATAAGAGCCAGTATATGTACACTGAATAAACAATGTAAACTATATAGTATACTAAACATGAAGCAGTTACAATCCACTAATGTAAACAAACGTATACAGTAACCTTGAAACATTTTAGGGGTGAATCTCATGAAAACATGTCCGTTTCATATTTGATCCCAAAACTTAAGAATTAAGCTTCTTTCAGGACTATTAACGCCTTCTTTTTGCGACTATTGAAATGTTTCGCATTTATTTGGTCATTTTGTCATAATTTCACCCTAAAATGCATCCTCATTACAGTAATGCATTTTAAACTCCTTTTATTTTTGAGTTTTTTGGTAATTCCCATTATTCTAAATGTTTATTTTTATATTAGATGCACATTATTGCTATATATATAAAGCTATAAGCATGTTTTAATGATATAGAAACCTCTTATCTCAAAAGATTAAGGAAAATTGTATATTTTATTTCCTTCTCGTTATTTTGGGGTTGAAATATGACTACGAAATGATTGTTCTTGAGCGGTTTCATGAGATTCGCCCTTTAACTGATGTGTAGTTGGGTCAGTTTTAGATATTAGCTTAAGTGCAGATCAGACCGTCGAAGTAATCTTAGTAGACTTGACTTTCTATAAAGAAAATTCTCTATTCAACTAGAAAATAAATGTTACCTTACAGTCAAACACAGTAGTTAACATCTTCAAGCTATTGACGAGATAATTGGTGAATATTTATCGAGAATAAGCTAGATATTTTATATAAGATTAACTTTTGTATTTTTATACTAAAAAGGGAGAATGTGTAAGCATTACTAAGATAGCGTGAGGTACATGCCTTATCCAAATTCATATTTGTATGAGTTCTTGAAAAGCGTATGAAGAAGAATGAAACCTGGAATCTATATGAATCAAATCAAATTTTCTGTGTGTTTCCCCCAGTGGATTTGAAGTGTGAGAGCAAAAAAAGAAGCATTATATTTTGTTATTTGACAGCATATTTAAATGTATGCGTGAAGCACTTTGTGTGTCACTGGGACGTATTCGCAACGTTGTCGTATGATGAATAACCAGTTGACGGAGAATAATAAATTGCTATTGACTGTTTAGATCAATATTCCGATAAATCGAAAATACATTCATATTTGATGAATGCCAAGAGTTTGTAAACAACTGCCTCACTGCCATTGTTTCTCCATTTTCTGCTCAATATATATATATATATATATATGTTATATAGTTTGGCTTGGTGGTCGTGTCCATCAGATGCCTAATACATACCTCATTACTTTCTTTGTCGTGTCTTAAAATGACTTCACTGAAGTAGAATAGACCCAAACTCTGATGCGACGCACATCCGAGCACCATATGCTGTGTTGACACACTGATAAATGTGCAAAATACATGTACAAAACAACAGAAGAACTGTGTATAAACTGTATGATCATGGATATGTTCATTTAGGGTATTTTTTTGTAAACTTTTTTGTTTTCTACCAAAAGATTTTGAGGGTTCTGAACTGCATGTAGATAGATTATCTTCTCAAAGTCTGCATGCAGAATCCTCTTCTCTGTAAGTTCTGTTTACAAGTGTAAGATAGATGGATTTCCGAATTTTTTTAAAGAATAAAAATAGTTCTATGTGAGTAGACGGGGTCAATCAGATCCTTTTCACTGTTGTCTGATCTGTAACAAACCATTCAAGCATTCCAAACCGCTTTGGTGATTTAACATGTCTAAAAAAAGTACCGTAACCCCCATTTTTCATTAACGCAACATATAGAATGTATATAAATCTATCGACAACTACTTGTGATAAAACAATAACAAAGTGTGAATGCAATGTTGACCAATAGAAATATATCTACATGGAAATGTTATAATGCAAAAGTTGTTTTAATGTTGAATAAACCTCGTCTGGTTCTGTATGTACAAGAGACTGTTGGTTTTGAATGTTCTCGTGCTGTTTTTGTGACTATTAAAGTGAATATCTTCTACTACAGACTTGTGCGCTAATTGTTATCCAGAAATGCTGTACGTTTTATGTGTAAACTGGCCGTTTTCCAGTAAAAAAATCTTTATTATGTAATGCATACCGCATGTAGAAAGAAAAAGACTGATTCGTATGAAAAAAACATATATACACATACTAGACGAAGCTAGTTTTCAGTATAGCGTACAGTTAGCATTTCAAGAATACAACATGTAAATATCGATATAAAGTCTCTAAATGTGAAATGTAGCTGAAAATCCAGTTGTTCAAGGGTTAGTCTTACAAAACCTTTCAAGAATTTGCCATATTTCATCCCAAAATCAAACTATACGGAATTCAGTTCTAAGTCAAATTATTTCAATTATATTATTTAAATAATTAATTTCTTTTCATTTTAAATATGAAATATAAAAGCACATGCTCTTGTCAGGTTTCTTGTGTTTTCCCTAAAAGTGTTTGCTGAATTTCAAATAAATTAGTTAGAGCTTAATGATAATAATAATAATAATAAATTAGAGCTTAATGTAGCTGTTTAAATATTTCTTGTAAACTGTTTTTGGCTTCATTAGTTGTGTTTCACAGAGAGATGTCTGACGACACCAGAAGCTGCTGAGCCGGTTTCCATTTGGCGCTTCGTCTACCTCCGTCTGCTCTGATATACGGCTGGTTCCTCAAATCTGCACACACACACACACACACACGAATGCAAACACACGCAGTTAGAGTCCTCCCCTGATGAAGATCTTTTGAAAGAAAGGGAAACATCAGATCTACAAGACGGAGCTGAGGGAGTTCAGTGTTACAGAAGAGCAAAGCTGACACGGATAGCAGTGTCTAGAGGAAGAGCGATACCTTCAGAGACAGAAGAGAGAAAGCAAGAGACGGTTATAAAGAAGTCCCATCGCAGAGCAGACGAGAGGAACGCTTCCCAGAACGGGCCGTAAACGGCACCGCCTGCAGAGCTGGGAACCAGACAGAACACACAGATGTTAGAGGAAGCCACAAATAAGACAAATTGAACTAAATACACAATATACTCTGAATATCAAAAGCCGAAAAATAGAGTGACAGAAATAACTGACAAAATGACGAGTGCGGAGAGAATTAGACTAGGCAAAGAATCCCAAGACACTGAGGAACGAAGAACAAACGCTCGGTGTTCAATTCTTGTGAGAGTATCAGTGTACAGTTAGACTTATGAACTATAAATACATATAAATATATTTATAAACCATATTGAAATTACTCATTTGTATAGTATAAATGAGTGTTTATACAAATGTATATAATATTATTAAAAAATATTATATTTACATTTCTGAATCTTTATCTTGAATTATGTATATTATATAAATGTCAAAATATACGTTATAAATATATTTAAAAAAATTATAGTATACATGGGTCTTTTCAAATGTATATAAACTATAAACATCTAATTTTACATTTATAATATTATTTATTTTATAGAAATGTATTTATTAAAATGAATATATTTTATTATATTTATACATTATAAATATGATGTGTATAGTACTGTATATAGGAGTATTTATACACATGTATGTTATATAAATGTTTAAATATACAGTATTTATAGTAAATATATTTACTTGTTTAGAATATATATTAATCTTTACCAATCTATATTATATAAATACATTTCAATATTTTATAGTTTACAATACTATATTAACTCTAAATATATACATAATTATATTTACATTACATTACTATAATAATTTTAAATTATTATAGTACTATAAATGGGTCTTTATGTACATATTTTTCAATAGTTTTGTATACATTTATATTGTAAACAAAAATGCATTTGTATAAAGAAACATTTATGCTATAAAAATTTTTACTGAAACTTTTTATTATAAATATTATATTTTGCATACATGTAAATACAATATACACTTTTCTATAAATAACCATTTACCGGTATACTATACCAATTTTAATTATAAATGTGCATATTATATATATATGTATATATATATATATATATACTGTATATACTGTATATACATTACATACTGTATGTGTGTGTGTGTGTGTGTGTGTGTGTATTATGCACATTTATAATTTTTTTATAGTACGGTGCATAAAATGATGCCTGCCAATAGAATCATTCTTTGTAGCAATTGACCATTCTTTAGAAAGCAGAATGAAAGTAAATAGTTTTTTCCCTAAACTTTTCTGGGACCCCCCTTACTTTGAGCACACGCATCTGGTGTAAAGGTACAGTATGTGTCAGGTTTTATTTGCGTCATTTATAATAAAACCCCTAACCGTGGTAAAATCACTCATTCTAATTGTAATATTCAAAGTTAGGGCAGTGGTTTTACACACCCGCAGCAAGTTGACTTTTGAACCCTGACCCCAGACTGACCTGTGATGATGTCCTCGATGGCTCCGTCTTTGCCCTCTCGCACGAGCGGTGTCATCTGCCGGCGCTTCAGCTCTGCGATCAGATCCACCTGTGGCAATCGTGGCAGCGCTGGCATCTGTGGACGTCAACAGGCCGGTAAGATGTCTTTATATCTCACCTCCTGTTCTCAAGTATTCCAGTCTCTGTCAATCACGCTGCATTACCTTATTACTCACTGATGTGATGGAAGGGTCAGAGATGGATAAGTATACGCTGTCATCGTTCTCAGAGAATTTCTTCCGCTGTTCGTTCTCCTGTTCGGCCAGCTATAGAGAAAGAAAGATTCAAAAATAACAACACTGGCTAATATTGTGCTACAACCCCTTTCTCTACAGAAGAGGAGTTTATGATGAGTCTTTATCCATTATTATTTATTAATACCTATTTAAGAAAAATGGTGAGGAATTGCGATAATGAATAAATGGTCCAAAAAGTTCTAATGAAGTTTAAGGTAATTAATTCAGCTGACACTTAAAATGCAAACAGCACTTGAAAGGGGAGTCTGTATCAAATACTGTTTAATGACTACTTTATGTAGTCATAATCACAATTTTATGTAAGGGCGACGTGTCTAAGTTGCAATATCTAGCTATGGGGTGCCTCAGGGCTCGGTGCTTGGACCACTTCTCTTCTTCATCTACTGTCATCATTAGGATCTGTTATATTTTTCAAAAAATTGTAAATAAAAAAATGATTGGAATATGTTTTAGAAGAAAATACTATTTCAGTCTTGCTACTTCAAAATTGTATGTTTAATTAATTGTGTACTTGCCATTTCTTTGTAATTATTTGTGAAATTTACACCGAGTGAAAATAGTTCAATCCTACACCAAACTTTTTTCATTGTATCTTCGTGATTTTAATCTCTCATAACTATTATGATATATGCTGATGTGATAGTAGCACTCTGTAATAATTTCATCACCTTATATGCTTTAATGAACCTGGCGAAAACAGGGAAGAACATAGAAGGGGGCGTGGATTTGGGATTCTCTCCAAAATACTCCACCACTGAGTGATACATCTCCTGTAGAGAGACAAACAGAGCTGATCAAGCAATCATTCATAACTGTGTCTTCTGATTTCAAATTCAATATGATTTCCATGTAGCACAGGACTGAATTCATCTCCACCTGTGCAGTTTTGCTGTCTTTAACAATAGTGTCCAGCTGACTGCCATTATTGGACATGAAGTTTGTGAGGACAGCGCTGTCTTTCTGTTGGTGGAACTCCTTACGGATCACGTCCATTCCCTTCTCCAGAGACCGCACATCGGCAAGGATGCTGTCCAGAGAGACTGAGAGAAAGATGTAATAACATACAGGTTAGCCTATATATATATATATATAAGTTTGTGCATTAGCTTTCATTTAGCAGATGCGTGCGTGCGTGCGTGCGTGCGTGCGTGCGTGCGTGCGTGCGTGCGTGCGTGTGTGTGTGTGTGTGTGTGTGTGAACACTCACCCAGCGCAGCTTTGTCCAGAAAGTGTAGTTCGGTGTGAAAGTTGCGCAGCTCAGGGTATTTTTCTCGTATGATGCTGACGATGAAATGCAGGAGTGTCTGTTTTCTATCTGTGGATTTCATGTCCAGAAGCTGAAAGTGAAAATGTATGATAAATTAATAAACGTGCCCATTTGGCATGAACTGATCAAATACATACCTTGAATGCAAGAATGTACTGTAAATAGCCTAGTTTCAGTCAAATCCTTTATTTTCAATAATGTATTTGTTAATAAAATTGCCTATTTATTTCAATTGAATAATCACTTATATATCCCCAAAATACAATTAATAGTAAATTAGGTATTTATTTGACCCTAAATGAACTAAAACTATATGAAAGCACAATATGTGAATTATCTATTGGAAACACTGTTGGAAGTGACACTAATAAACTAAAACGTTTAATCTGCTTTATATGCCAATAATCTCAAAATGGCCAGCTATCGACGTTTTCTCACCAAATCCAGACTTTGGAGTCGAAATCCATATGCGGATCCTCTCTTCTCACTGTTCATGTAATTCCCAAATGCAAGAATGATCTAGAAAACAGAGAAAGATCATTTTCTTTTCACTACAGGTATTATTTGAAATAATCTCAGTCGAGTCTGACAGTGGATTCTCTTTACCTCTAGAATCTTCTTCATTTTGCTGGAGGATTTGATAGACATGGAAGCAGCGATGATGGCATTTAATTGCTACAAAATAAGGTAAACATGTAAAGAAAGCAAATAGATTTAGATTTTATGTTGACTTAAAGTACACTGACATTTTTTTGGTGTATTAACAATCGACAACAAATTACAAAGAATTGGCATGTAACATTGAATTACATTTTCAAGTAGAATGACTGAAATAGTATTTTCTTGTAAAACGTACTCCACTAATCTTTCCTTACAACTGCAAAATAATTAATTTTCAGTGTATATTACAGTGTATATGAAAACCCCAAATTCAAAATTAGAATATTGTGAAAAGGTTTTCATAAGCTGTAAGCCATAATCATCAAAATTATAACAAATAAAGGCTTGAAATATCTCTCTTTGCATGTAATGAGTCTATATAATATATTAGTTTCACCTTTTAAGTTGAATTACTGAAATAAATGAACTTTTGCACCATATTCAAATATTTCGAGTTTCACCTGTACTCACAGGTTTTAATAGCAGGATGCTATCGCTGAAGTTTCCCATGAATGTTAGCGTGCTGATCCTCTGTGACAGCCGTGGGATTTTGCTGAAGGCCACCATGAATCTGTCCTCCTCTGAGAGCTCCAGCAGGGGGCGTCCTTCACGCTCGAAATTATCAATCAACTTCAGCTCATAATCAGACGGGATGAAACGCTCCAGCAGCTCCAGAAAATCGGAGTTTAGCAAAGCAAGATTATACCTGCACACACAGAGAGAGGAGCAGGATTAGTTTGGTTTGTGTGACGTGAAAGAAAAGAAACGTATCATTACACTGAAAAAAAAAAAAGTTGCTGCCTTTAATTTTTTAAGTACAAACAACTTGGATGTTTAAGGAATTTCAGCTTAAACTGACTTAAAAAAAATTAGTTGAATCTTGTAGTTGAAAAAAGTTGAAAATTTTGATGAGTTAAAGCAATGTAAAAATGTATGTTGTCATAACTTATTGATATAATTTTTGTAAGTGATTGTGGGTGTTGAACGTACGTTTGGATCGCAGTGCAGATCTGAGCGGTGCTCATGCCTCCTTTGCGCAGTGTGATGGCGAGGTTTTTGGCCCTGTTGGGCTCCAGTAGTGAGATTTTACTAGATGCTTTAAGAGCCACTTTCACCTTCAGAGTGCCGACGTTCACAGGAGCAGACTGAGCTTTAGTTTTAAACAACTCCTCAAAGACGTCCATATTCAGCTCCTTCAGAGACAGGAAGAGAGTGACATCGTCTTTAGTCCTTCACTTCAAATCAATTCTGATGATAAATGTGACCCTGGATCACAAAACCAGTCACAAGTCGCACAGCCAACAATGGCAATAGCCAACAATACATTGTACGGGTCAAAATTATAGATTTTTCTTTTATGCCAAAAATCATTAGGATATTAAGTAAAGATCATGTTCCATGAAGATATTTAGTAAATTTCCTACCGTAAATATATAAAACATGTATTTTTGTGAGTGAATGCAGCACAATCGTGAACATAAATGCACAACTTTAAAGGAGATTTTCTCAATGTTTAGATTTTTTTGCACCTTCAAATTCCAGATTTTCAATAGTCATATCTCGACCAAATATTGTCCTATCATTACAAACCATACATCAATGGAAAGCGTATTTATTCAGCTTTCATATGATGTATACATCTCAATTTCATAAAATTGACCCATGTGACTGGTTTTGTGGTCCAGGGTCACAAATGTTGAGATACTTCAGCTTATGAGTTGATAAATGTTGAGATAAAACGGCTTATGAGCACTCCTAAAATATTCAGCATTTTTTATTGAAATAAAATGTAAGAATTATGTTTCACTTTTAAAAAATATTTTATATTTAATTATTATAATACATATTTTTAAAAATCAAGAAAAAAACAAAAAATAAAATGTTTACGAACATTAAAAACTAAATCGTTTCATTTTAAAATATATTTCATAATAAAATATATTTTAAATAATAATAAAAAAACATGAGGGGAAAAAGCAGCAAGCAGCAAATGTTTTAGCTTTTCTATTTCCAGGTGGCCCTCTTTCAGAAACACTCGCACACTTATTTTATATTAAAATTAAATTGATAAAGATTAAAACAATTATATATACTGTATATATATCTCACTAAATAAAACATATTTCAAGGAGTAAAAACCTGCAAATATTTCTTACAATTCTATTTTCAATGTGGCCCTTTTTCATGCATTTCTATGAGCCAAGTAAGAAACACGCATACAAATCGGGAAGGACTACCCTCACATTTATTTATTTATTACAATAATAAAAAAAAAAATATATATATATATAATTGTATTACTCAAATGTAAAAAAAAAAATGTTTATATTCAAATATTTTATAAATAATTCAAATATATATACTGTACTTTAAGAAGAAAAAAGCAACAAGCAGCAAAGTTTCTTGCAACTCTATTTTCAGGAGGCCCTATTTCATGCATTTCTGTGACCGAGTTATAAACACACACTGAACTGACTGACCCCAAGCACGCTTTCGTCATCCAGCTCTGTGAAGACCGTGCCAGCCACCTGTTCCTCCTGCAGAGCCTGCCAGTTCAGCAGTGGCATACGATACTTCGTCTTGATTGGCTTCTTACCTTTTACACCTCACACACACACACACACACACACACACACACACAAAAGTCTTTCAGTGTTTTCCACAGCTCCACTTTTCATTGAAAATCATTTTAATCAATTTAATCATTTTTGTACTATACATGACTGTCATAATTTCTCTCACCTGTCTTTACGGTTCCTGCCCTTCCAGGTGACGGTGAAGGGGGCGGAGCTTCACTCATAGGGGGCGGGGGAGGAGGTGGAGGAGGGGCGGGGACAGGAGGAGGGGGCGGAGATTGCATCACAGGAGAGGCCTTCGTTTCTGTTGTACTCTTATCTTGGGATTAAAAGAGAAATGTTTTATTTATTATTTACAGAAATATGTAACCGTGCTTATCTTTGCATTTATCATTTATTATTTGCATTAAACATTATATTATATTATATTATTATTTATGAATATTATTTATGAATTTAGTTCACTCATTAGGCTAGATTTTTCCTATGTTAGAATTAGAAACACAGAAACCCAAAAAACTATTTGGAATCATAAACCAAACGTCAACAGATTACACTCATATATATATATATATATATATATATATATATATATATATATATATATATATATATATACATATACATATACATAAATAAATATATTTTTTATAATTTTCAGGGTTTAATCTACAGTAATCGTATTATAATAAAGTTATAATACATGAATAAATAAAATAAAACTATAATTATAATTGAATACAACAGAATGTAATTAGAATAAGTGATAATAGAATTAAAGCACTGGTTGAGTGTATATTTGATCTTCACCTGTTGTGTTAGCGGCAGGCATAACGTGTAAATCCAGCGAGCCGGATTGGGATTTCTCCATGCGGATCAGACCCCGATCCACTAGAACCTGAAGCTTCTTCTCCAGCTGACAGTGCTGTCTCTCTCTCTCTCTCTCCTTCTCACTCTGTGTCTCTCTCTCTCGCTCCTTCTGCTGCATCTGAGAGACCTGAGCGTGCGCCTCCTTCAGACTGCCCTGAAAACACACACTAAAGCTACACAGGCTGGAAACACCAGTGAACGTGTGTGTGTGTGTGTACTAGTATAGTGTGTTACCTTCAGAAGCTCTGCCTCTTTCATACTCTCCATGAGTTGTTTCTCGAGTTCAGATGTCTTCTCCGCAGCTTCACTCTCACACTGCTGCAGTCTAGTATTTAGCTGATATACACAAATAACCATACTTAAGTCTAACCATACAAGTCGTACGTAGCTTTGTCCTTTCTCTCTCGATACTGAATTTATCTACTTTATCTCTGTGTTTGATTCAAAGCGGGCAGAATGCTAACGCAGATCTAACGAGCCGTAATTGTAAAAAATAATGCTTTATGTTGTCAATGCTGGCAAATGACCATGGTATAAGCGGGATAATCCATGGCTAGCTGTGCATTAAACGGTTTTAATGCACCTCTTCTTCGCACTGGGCAGTTATTTTCCTCCCTGTCATGAATTCCCTTTTTATTATTTTAATCTACTGTTGTTTTGTTTTGTTATTATTGATTCAAAAAGCAGACATACTGTATGTGCATTTGACTATCAAACAGATTTATATCAGTATAGGTTCGAGTAGTGTGTGTGTGTGTGTGTACCTGTGTGTTTTGTTCTTGTTGCTCCTCTAGATGTTCCATTATTGTATTTTTGGCCTCGGCGTCTTCTAGGATCGCTCCAACATCAAACACATTATCCAGGTACGCTTGAATCTGCAACTGCAGCCTCTCACTCTCAGTGACGTTTAACCTCTACACACAACACACACACACACACACACACACACACACACACACACACACACACACATTATATGTAACACTATAAATGTCTTTAGTCTCACTTTTGATCAATGTAATGCATCCGTGTTGAATAAACGACTGTATCATCCAAAGCTTTTAAACGGTGGTTTAGGTTAGTTGCTCACCTCTAGATAGCCGTCTATTCCCAGCTGTGTAAACTCATACTGTAAATACACTCTGAAGTTCATGTCCTCCACCGAGTGCACAATAATGTTGATAAACTGCATACAAGCCACCTAAAGGTAAAAAAGGAAACATATATTGATCAGTTTCCACACACTGATGATCCTACATTAAAAGGTCAGGTAGAATAGGAAAAACCTTAATCTATGTCTAGAAACCTAATGCATTATGTGTGTTATGTACTTGAAATGCATATAGAAAATTGGTAACACTTAACAATAAGGTTTCATTGGTTAACATTAGCTAACATAAACTAATAGTTAACAATATTTAGCATTTATTACTTTGAAATAATGTTCATCTAAGCATTTACCAACACTTTTGTGAGGTCAAAAGTTGTATCCGTTAACATTAGTTAATGCACTGTGAACTAACATGAACATTTTTATTCACTGACATTAACAAAGGCTAGTAACTGCTGTAATGTTAGTTAATGCATTAGTTTATGTTAGTTAATGCATTAACTAATGTTAACAAATGAGACCTTATTGTAAAGTGTTACCAAGTGGACTCAAACATAATGCTAGTCCTGAATTGGAAAAGTTATATCAAGAATCACTGATAAATTTAGTCAATGATCAAATGGACCATATACATTATACAGTATTAATATGGCATATACAGAGATGTTGAACTAAATAGCTTAGTTAGTGTAAGAATCTTATTAAATAGGAAAATGAATAGAGAAAAATGTCATATAATTAAGGATTCTGTGTCCTCACCATGAAATCAATGTTGCTGTCTTCATTTGTGAAATACTCCATTAGTTTTTCGAATCTGTTTTTCTCTCCAGACACCTACACACACACACACACACACACACACACACACACGCGCGCAAGTGCGCAAGTACTTGAGCATAAAGTAATAATGCCATTAAATAAAAGTTAAAGGGTTCAAAAGAACCGACTGTGACATTTTTAGAAAATGTGTGTATGGTATATCTTGGTTACACACTTTTCATAAGGATAGTTTATCATCTGACAGTGTATTGTTGGTTTAATATTCTTATTACTTAGCTCTCACCACAGAAAGACTGTGTAACATTAATATGCAAATGTGCTTTCACAGACATAAAGAAGTAGTGTGGTTGGGAAACCCCCACGCAAGTATAACCAATAGTTGTTCTGGTTTTATCTCTAGTTTAGTTTGCGTAATGCTTTCTGGTGTCAGAGATAGGCATCTGAATCATGACTCACACAAATGTCTTTGAGACAAAAAGGACGTGTGTGTGAGGTTGCAGGATGGTCTCCTATACACACGAGCGTGTGTCACGTCTCTCGCTCTCAGACAGGGTGTCACGGCTGATATCCGCAGATCAGACACTTGTATCTAAATCTCATCAAGTGTCCGTGTGAATAACTTAAGAGTTTGGGTCAGGTTTTTGGTCCCTGAAATAACGACATTGATTGATGAAAAGTGAATATTATTAATCACATATTGTATTAGAATATTTTTTAATTATTTTTTATTAAATATTAATTATATTTGATTATATTATGTTTTTGTATATTATATTTTATTATATATTATTAATTATTTTTATAATACATATCTAATATTATAATTGTTTTTCTTTTTATAATTTTCTTTTTATTATTATTTGACTATATTATGTTTTTGTATTTGTGATTTATACTTGATTACACCCAACTTATTACAACCAACTACTTTTTAATATTTTTATAATAAATATTTAATAACATAATACAATAGTATAATACATAATAATTTTTTTCTTTTTATTATTATATGTACTTATATTTGATGTTGGTATATTACGTTTGATTATATTTTATTAAAACCTTTTATAGACATTTTATAAATATATATATATATAATTTTATTATTTTTTGGAATATATTATGTTTTGGTATATTTGTTTGAATTATTATTTATTTATTTATTTTTAGAGTGTTGAATTGTGCACAATAAGACCAAGAAGACACGGTGATGATAAGAAGAGTGAGACGGATGAGCAGAGAAAGAAAGGTGTTCTTTTCTTGCCTCTTTGAAATTATTAAAGGCTGCAATAATCATTTCATGACCTCCTCGAACCAGACACACAGCAGCAAGGAGCTCCAGAACCAGTGCTTTAGTCCTAAACACACACACACACACACACACACACACACACGCACACACACACACACACATATGTAAGGACAGAAGTGTAGAAACAAAAACATTCAAAACCAAAACACACTCTCCTCTCACCTGGCACTCTTGTTGTTGAGACTGAGAGTGATTTCATTGACACAGCTGGGATGAGCCATCACCTGATTAAACCCTAACTAACACACACACACACGGACGCACGCATTAGTCGAGAGCAGAGATGAGACGAGGCGAGACGAGAGTGAGAAGTACCTGGTAGTTCATGATGGTGCGAATGCACATGATGCAGAGATGCAGGTGGTTCTTCTGGCTGAGCAGACGCGAGTATCTCAGAGCTTTCCTGAGGAGAAGATAGATCATGTAAAACCAGTTTTATACACAAACACATTGATTCAAAGCAGAACTATAGTATTGTGTAATCTCAAAATCATTAAAAGTAAATCCCTTTATGTGACGTACAGATGCACACAAACACACTCTTTCTGTATCAGGAATGCAGCTGATCCTGATAGAAGCGATTGGACGGGTGTGTGTTTGTGTCTGAATGTGTGCTATGATCTCATGAAGTTACAGTGATAGTGTTTAGCACGTGTGTGTGATGTTTTGTGTGATTGGGTTTCTTCCTGTAGATTTGTGATCAGCATGACTGACCTTGCAGCGAAGGACCGTCCTGTGCGTGGGGAGTTGTGTGTGGGGGAGTTTGTGGCGCTCGTGGTCAGATCTTCTATAGACTTCTCCTCAAAGCTTCCATTATCGGAGCTCTCCATGTCATATCTGTAAAAACACAGTCTGTCTTATGAATGCATGTTAATATTTCTGTTCACTTCTGTATATTAGTTTGTGGTATCCACTCAAACAATAACTGTTGCATTAACTTTTTGTTAATACAGTAGATGAACTGAAAAGTTGGTTTGCAATTTACACTACTTTTCAAAAGTTTGGGGTCAATAATATTTTTTAAAATAAATAAATACTTTTTTCAGCAAGGATGTTTTTTTAATTGATCAAAAGTGACTGTAAATACTTAATAATAAATGCTGTTCTTTTGAACTTTCTATTCATCAAAGAATTCTAAAAAAAATTTGTTCCATGGTTTCCATAAAAATATAAAGTTGTTTTCAACAATAATAATCAGAAATGTTTCTTGAGCATCAAATCAGCATATTAGAATGATTTCTGAAGGATCATGTGACACTGAAGACTGGAGTAATGATGCTGAAAATTCAGCTTTGGTCACAGGAATAAATTACAATAAAAAAATGGTTATTTTAAATGATGAAAATATTTGACAATTTTTTATCCGATAAATGCAGCCTTGGTGAGCAGAAGAGACTTCTATTAAAAACATTTTTAAATAATGCCATTTTACAGATGCCAAACATTTTAACGGTAGTGTACTTGGTTGCATACAGTCTTTTGATTGCCTTACAGTGTTTTTGTTTAGTTGTTGTTTGGTAACTCAGACTAGTCTAGTGAATATAATACCAGTGTTAGCTGGCATCAGAGTTTGGTTTGAGACACTGGATGGTCAGAGCACATTCTTTTCCCAGACGCCTCGTCACATTACGAATTTAGGTTCCTCTTTTGTGCCTTTGTGTGACAGTGTTTGTGTGTGTGTGTCTGTGTACATACGTGACTGCACGTTGAGCGAAAGAGAGGTAGTCCACTAGCACGTCTAAACCCTTGTTTTCTTCATTTAGAAACTCCTCAGCCCACCTGAACAGACAGAGAGAACATCACAAATAAAAAACAAAAGACAATCCAGTGCTGACACAGACATTGTCCAGATTTCCAGGGAAAATGAAACCTGCATTAACTTTAAGTAGTAAAAAAGTATCAGGCCAGAAACATGCATTGTCAATAACATGCGTTTTTCGGCAGTCATGTGATGGCTCTTACCCGATGTGATTGGTGCGCAACGAGATCTCCAACTCTCTCAGAACTTGTGTGGATTCTTGGACTCGCCTTTTAAACTACAAATCACACACATGTCATTTTATAAATTAAAATCACACACATAAAATCACATATTTCGGTTTGATTATAATTGGATGAGTTCTACATCACATTCTCAGATTCAGACACACACACACACACACATACACATCAGTACCTTTCTGCCTCCTCCCTGCTCTAAAACACTCTTGAGTTTCTGAATGTACACTGATGGAGGATTCTTCACCTGAAATCGCTCCTGAAGACAGACACAGAAGGAATAGTAAACTCCCCTGAATCTCATATAAGTCCACATTTAATTTTAGTCATGTTTCTTAAATAAAAAGTTTTAATTAATCTTTCATTGCCGTTTTTCACCCTCATTATCCTTTGAATTCAGTGGGCTGTTACTTTGATGTGTAATGTTATTTGCTAACCTCTTACGGAATAGTTATGTGTATTTATTTGGTCATATCTTAAAAGGGTCATCAAAACCATTATATTTTCTGAACCAATTTTAGAATTTAGTTTCTATAAATGCTCTGGGTGAACTGGAGAGGACGTTTTTACTTTAAAATAGCAAGGATAATTGTGTTTTTTGATTATATACCCCCTTTAAAGGTGTGCTATGTGGTTTAGATGGTAAATGAATGTGTGTACTCTGAACTTACCTGGTCACAAACTAACTCCCATTTCTTCTCATTGTCGTACTGACAGAGCAGCTTCACTTTATCAGGGGGAAGATTCATGGAATTCTACAATCACAGAGCAAGAGACAACATAAACCTTTGGGTAAGTCTCATTTGTTTGATATTAATTCAACAGAACTGTTAGATCTGAGGTAAACTCTTAAAAATGTTTTGTTATTGTTTATTGCTGCATCTTTGGTTAAGCAAAAAACTTTATTAAAAACCATTTTTCATTGCATACTTTACCACCAGAATCACCTTGGCATCAGCATAGCAACACCCTGCCAACCACCCAACATCATACATCACATTTTCTTCAGATTTAGTTGTATTTGCAGTGTGCAGTCAAAGACCAGATCAAGCTATTATATGTTCCCAGATCACTGCAGTGTAAATGTTGAGTTACTGTGGCTCCAATAACACATAACAGTCGTTTACACGTGATCACTTATAAACTGATGAGTAAGCGGTTGCGTCTTGTGAGACGGTTTACGAGCAGCGGACAGACAGATCACATGTATAATAAGGTATGCTGACTCGAAGAATGCCCTTTTTGAACCGGTAGATTAGTGCTGTGTGAATGTCCTGTTTCTATGACGATCTCCTAAATAATATATGAACAGCATGAGTGTTTACACACACACACACACACAGACACACTGTTATGGTCCCTGCAGAATTACCTCAATGACTCATCTGAGCATGATACCGAATTAAACACACACACACACACACACACACACACTGTGCATGCAGACTGCGTGTAACTAAAACATTATGAAAATCGTCTTAAAGGTCGCAGAGTGGAAGCCAATGGTCCGCGCACATGCACGGATCTACTACGGCCCTGCCGAGTGTGACTCGTCGCCATCGGTGTGAACCTGAAACTGAACACAGGCTCCAGACAGAGAGCAGAGTAAAAATGGGCCACTCACACAGAACGCCTTTTTCCATTCCAATGCGCTACTTTTCCATTGTTTTTCAATGTTAACACCCGCCAGACATACAGTACATCTTTACTGTTGATCTCGCGTATTTTACAGCGTCTCGCGCATGACACGGCATAGTAAAAACGCGACGCTCAAGTTCAAATAAGTTCAACTTTTAAAAAACGAATTTCTAGACCTTGCATTTGTTTTTCGTTCCACTGACCTGCGTCTCACTTTTTTAACAGCAAACTCGCAATCTTTGCGAATCAACCAACCCTAAGTGGTGTTTTCCCATGAAAAACCCCACTGCAGCTATGCTAGGGCGTTGCCAGGGCGTTACTATGCAGTTGCTCAGGAGTTCTCAAACTTTAATATATATATATTAAAATGTAATTTATTCCTGTGATGGAAAGCTGAATTTTCAGCATCATTACTCCAGTCTTCAGTGTCACATGATCCTTCAGAAATCATTATTATGATGATTTGCAGCTCAAGAATCATTTAAGATTATCATCAATGTTTAAAACAGTTGTGCTGCCTAATATTTTTGTGGCAAATGCAATACTGTTTTCTTTTCTTTTTTTTTCATTCTTTGATAACGTTTAAAAGAGTTTATGCATCCTTGCTGAATAAAAGTAGCCTATTGTTTTCTGGAGAGGTAATAGATGACATTCATTCATGACAAGTTCTCGAGTTACATGCCTTTTATACGTATAGGAATTGTTTGTTCAAATCTCAAATTATGAACACAAATAATGCTTGCTTTAGCAAACACCATTAATTAAATCATTATGTAATTCTTCTTCTTCTCATTGGGACGTCCCCTGGAGGGTTTGGTTTGGCCAGGTGTTGCTATTCACTTGGGGGCATTTTGGGAAATGTCTTCTCCATAAGAATATCAAAACCCTTTGTAAATGTATTTCCACTTCTGCCAGTTTGTGGAGTTTTCCCTTCTGCATACAGCAGGTGAGATTGCACTTCTTTAAAGTATTTGCTTTAGGAACAGACTGGTTTGCTGTAGAGATGATTGGAATTCACAGTATTTGTTTTGTGCCCAGTTCCTTGGCTGTATCGTTCAGCTGATAGCTCAGGAATGTTATCATTTGTTTTGGGAACATTACATTGTAAAAGATCTCAATGAACTAATATTTTGCCTTTTTTGTGACCCGCTTATGAACCCGAGACTGACCGAAGACTAAAGAACTAGTAAATGTCAAAGCAAAACAACAGTCTAAACATCTGTCTATCCACGCCAGACTGTGAAAGGAAAACGTTTGTACACCTCTGAATATTGGATGTCATCTGTCTCATAAAAGTAATCAGAAGTAGATGAAACAACATGAATTACAAGATGTAAGATCATTGGATGAACACAGAAATTAATATTTTTATTTAGCAAGCACGCATTAAATTGATAAAAACTGATGGTAAAGACATTTATAATGTTATAAGATAGATTTGTATTTCAAATAAAGGCTGTTTTTTTGTTTTACTTTCTATTCATCAAAGAATACTGAAAAATATGTGTTACCGTTTTCACAAAAATATTTGGTAGCACAACTGTTTCCTCATTGATAATAATATGAATATTTCTCGAGCAGCAAATCAAAATATTAGAATGATTTGTCAAGGATCATGTGACACTGAAGACTGGAGTAATGATGCTGAAAACTCAGCTTTGATCACAGGAACAAATTACACATTATAATATATTCAAATAGAAAACAGTTTTCTTAAATTGTAAAAATATTTCACAATATGATACTGTTATTACTGTACTTTTGATCAAATAAATGCAGCCTTGGAGACTTCTTCACCCGTCCTAATCTTTTGAATGTTATGTTTTGAATGTTATCATGTTTTACTTTTGCTTTGTCATTAAAAAAAATTCTGTTGCATATTGAATTACAGTTCTTTGCAATGCATGACACATTAGTATGGCACGGTGTCCTAATTTATAAAACAGGTCAAGGGGAGGAACACCAGCAATCTGCAGAAATAATGCTTTAGGGCAAACACACACACACTCATTCTCAAACAATCTTCCTCTGAAAAGCCTGCAGTGCAGACACCATTGATTATAATTGTCAATCTTACAATTGTTGCGTTGCGTCTGCTGTGTAGACACAGTGATTTCTTTGCATGCTTTAATTCAGACTGCATAGTTTCCTTTTTGTCTCTCTCTTAATAATTATAGTTCACCTTTTCTGCCTATAAAATGAGGAAAGGAGACTGCAGAAATATAGAATAAAAGACAAAACGCATCCAACTTTTCCACCATCATCTATTTGCTTATATTTCTCTCCCTTCTGAGTGAAACGTCTGCCCTTTCTTTGTCTTTTTTTTTACATGTTTATCTTTTTTTAGTCCTCCTCTAAAAATAAAAACAGTAAAATGGTTTTCAGGACAAGGTCAGCAAACATTTTCTAACTTCATCACATGTTGTGACACCGTTTATTTTGAATCCAAAGGGTTCTATTTGAATATTCAAGATTCCATATTCTAGAATTCTAAATTAATCCTTATTTTGAATCCTAAATAAAGAACACAAATCTATGTACACATACAGTTATTGTTGCATCAAAGATAAAAGCAGCGTATACTGCAATACACACGCAGAGCATAATGCATAATGTCGTCATTCAGAGCTGTCATATTTTACCTTTGGCAGAATGACACTAGAAGATGATACTGAATATTTAATACAATTTATATTTTCCTTTGAGTATTTTGTATATTTGTAAGCCAAAATGGTACTTTTTATAATATCACCTCAAGGAATTTGTAATAGTTCATAATTTCACATCTCTAAAGAGCTCAGCTTGATGTTTTTTATACTGCTATTATTTTAAAGGTACACTGTGTAACTTTTTTGTTTTAAAATGAGCTAAATTTAAATAAAGAGCCAGTACATCACCAATCCTTCTTCCAAAAACATGTTTTGTCTTCCCTGATTCACTATGGTAAGCTCTGGAATATGTTACTCCTCGGCTATTTGACTAGTATCTGGTGTTTGAGTGGCAGATGTTAGTTGTTACAACGAGCGAGAAGGGTTAACATGGAGCCGCTTAATCTCGAACCTCCGGGGAATCACCCGTTTTAAACAAACGCCGAACAGAGGAGTATGGAGCTAAACGAGTCTCAATAAAGATAAATGCACACACTACATTCATATATGCACACACATGATTCATAAATACACACACAGGATACACAAATGCGCACAAAATTCACAAATGCACACACAAAATTTACGTGTAAAATTTAGTGTGTGCATTTATCTTTATTGAGACTCGTTTAGCTCCATAGAGGAGAGCCTGCAGGCAAAAAGAGAACGTGACAGAGCTCGTAATAAAACAAGAATCAACATTGGCTTGTCTTTTCGGAGATAGTGAGAACTAAGGGATTTGAAATGTTGTAAAAGCAACACAGAGATTGCGTTTTTATTACTCAACAGGCGAGTAAGTTAAAATATTGAATAGATAAATCGCCATATAGCTCTCTAACGGAGTTTATTGTAAAACATTATCTATTGTGAAGGGCCATATTGATCCGCACAGCCGAAGCACAACCATAATGTTCTTTCCCAAAATGTTTTTTAACCGCCAGAGGGCCGAATGTTACATAGTGTACCATCAGTGATATATTTTATTCAATAACACCATCAGTTTCTGCAGTAATAAGTATATTGAAATACATTCAGTACTGACTTTGATTCATTGTCATTTATTTTCTAGCTCAGCTGAAGGGTGGCCTACTGCTGAAGATGGATGGTTTTGTCCTTTCAGTAAGTATAGCCACATGCAAAATATCAATAAGTGAACGGGCCATTTGTATAATTACAGGCCTGTAGTTTTTGCAGATGTCGTGCGCTCCTCTCCTCAGCAGGGCGATGTAGACAGCATCAGCTTGTGTGTTTTAAATGCCTCACAAAGAAAATAATGCAGAATTCTCTGTACATTTGCATGAGTTTGCATGTGTACATAACCACTCTTATATTCAGGACTTCTGTGATGCGATGTTGTGTATATGGCCACTGTTATGTAAGACTTGGTTTCATAATTTAGTACTCATTACTTTTATTAAACAGGCTTAAAGGTTATTGTACTGATGCTTTGTGTTGTAATATTTACATTTGGTACCCGACTTTGTGTGTTTTTGAGTGCTTCCCACTTTAATTCAGTGTGTTTTTCCATGAACACGCTGCCGATGCTACTTGCATTATTTGCATCGTATTTCCATTATACAAACAGCAAGTCACAAACTCTGTCTTTCTCTAGACATTGTAGATGGCGACTGGATCAAATGAAGTTGTTTGAGTTTGATGGAGAGCCCGCATGTGCACTTTAATACTTGTTTGTAGATTAGATGGCCTTTCCCTGCTGCATGATGGGAAAGTGTGGAGTGTTTATCTGATTTAGGAGAGGCATCAAGGATATTGGCAGAGTAGATTAATTAACATGGAATAAATTACAGCTGACTTTACTAACACACACCAGAGCCAAACCAATTTACAGTATACAGTATATAGGAGTGAAATATGGGATAAATATCCCTTTTAAATAGTATTTACACGAGTGGTTGGATTTGGTCTGTTTAGATTGGAAACGGCTGTGTCCTATATGCATCTTTTTCATGCATTAATTTGACTAGTTTATAGTTGATAATTCCAAGTCTTAAAACTATAACTCTAACCAAGCAGATAATCATATCAGCATCATTCTGTGCTCAAACAATATATGATTTATTATGGCAAAGTGTGTCATTTTTAGACAAACATGTCTATTAAAACCCCTATTAACTTTTTTCGCTCTTCCGTTGGACACACAATAAGATATTTAATACTTAAAATATGCTGCTTTTTTTTCATATAGTGAAGGACAAACTGTCAAAGAAGATTTTAAGTAAATAGTGACTTAAATTTCAGTCTGTTCCTGTTCACAAATGTGTAGACTTGAAATGCAGTGCTGATAGACTACTTTTAATACTTTAAATGTGCATTTTGTTCTTTTTGATAGCCATTTACTCCTCAATGTTTGAAAGAAAAAAAGTCTCGAGATTGGAATATGACGTAAGGGTGAGTAATGGTGGGATTTTGGATTGCCTATCAAAGTATAAAAAAAGTACTTAAAACAGCATCACATTTACATATTGTACACTCATCATAAATAAGTAGATCATAAATCCTACATCATAAATACATGTAGATAAAGCACATGAAATAGGCTACCTAATGACTCATTAAAGATTCCCAACTGCACGTCTCACTTTTGCATAACTTCTGCATAACACTCATACTCTAAGAGATCTTACAGATTTCACAAGAATATGAATGAAATCACCTCAGCATATACGCATAACATTCCAAAATTCATATCCGCATAACATTCCAACACAGTCAACAACGTGGTATAACTAGCTGTAGTATGTCATTTGGACCGGCTATTTAGTTTCAATCATTCATTTGATCATAACCATGCAGAGAGATGCACATTAGTTTCATCATGCATATCAAACATAGTAAATGCAGTGGCACATCTCAGCCCTCGACCACACATATTGAAGCCCTTCGACGTACCGCTTTTCTATATTCAATCAGCAAATCTTTTAACAAAAAGATGATATATTAGAGCTGAAACTCACTGTTTGGTGTGTTTTTAGCCTTCTGCATGTGATATATTTTGTTCTGTACGTACCAACAGACTGCTGAACCTCTCCTCTAATTCGTCCTCGGGTGGTGGGGGCAGTTTCGGGGCCGGTGGCGGTTTCTGCCCGTAAGTGCTGAGGGGCCGTTTGATGTCCCGCACGGGGGTCATCTCCAGACTTCCAGCTGCGTTTCCCATGGCTGAATGTAGAGGTACACATATACAGTTCAGAGAATCTGAGTCTCGCTCAGTGAACTTCCACGACTACAGCTTTACACCTGACCGATTCTCAACACTTAAAAGTGGCTTCTTGTTCAGTCCCTGTGTAGAAGTCGTTCAGGTCCGATGCTGGGATAAAATCCAGCAGTAGCTTGAATCCTGTAGTTTGGTTTGTGTAAGTTACCATGTAAAAGGTTGTGGTTTTTACATAGTTGATGACTTATTCAGGTATCTTGCAGTCTTCTGGTGGCGTTGTCCATTTGCAGAAGGTGAATCCTACAACAATACTCTATATACAGAAAGAAAATGACACTTAGTGAGCAAGACTATGTTCTGTCTGGATGTGTCTCGTCTCTGACCCGGTTCTGCGTGTGTCTCTGCGACATCTCTGCTCCATCCTGGAGTGAGTAGTTCAGGTAGGGAGGAGAGGAGTGAGTGATCGAGGAGAGGAGGCAGGAACAGGGATGATTCTGGGTCCTAGTGCCGGATCTGTAGACTCACATCTGTGTGTGTGTGTGTGTGTGTGTGTGTGTGTGTGTGTGTGTGTGTCATATGAACACTTGATACTTACTCAGATGTCCATCTACAACCGGAGTCTCGTGTTTCCTGTTGGTGTTTGCTGCTAGGATACTAAAGACAACCGAACCACACCTGACACACAGACTGATTACTCTTCTGCTCTTCTTTATATAATGTGGTCACACTTTAATTTAGGGTCAAATTCTCACTAATTTGCTTATTAGCATGCTTATTACCAGCATATTGGCTGTTTATTAGTACTTATAAAGCACACAGTAATGCCTTATTCTGCATGACCTTATTCTACATCTTTAATCAATACCTATAAACGTAACAACTAACTAATAAGCAGTAGGAGTTTATTGAGGCAATATATATTCTTGCATATTTGTATTAAATGGTCTTTGATTGACTTACTAGAGAGTTATCATTATCATTGTGTCCCTGTAGTGCTCATTTACAATGCAAATGGTAACCCATAGTATAATTCTTTGTAAATATGTTCATTTAAATATATTTTTGGTTGTGTGGTGGTTAAGGATCAGGACTGATAACTCAAAGTGTGTTTGATCCATTGGACATCACTAACATTCCCCTTAACAAAGCAACTAATCCCAGGCTCCTTCTTAGTGGTTTTCCCTTTGTTTTGCTGTAGGGTGCGTTGAATAAAAGTGTTTGATACATGGCTACAGTGCTTTCTAGTATTCGTTTCTCACCTTAAAGTAAGAATTGTATGAACTGCCAAAATGCATATAGGCCTACAAATAGTTTTTACTTCATTAAAGTTTAAGATTAAAAGGTTTTCAAGATTACTCAGTAGTCACTGCAGTAATGGCAGAATGAAAACAGTATTGAGCAATTGCGCCACCTACTGGTTCTCAAGCAGACTCGAACAATCCTTTAACACCAGATTCATGACTGAAAACGCAGTTTATGGGATTGACGTGCACAAAGGTTTGCAGTGAAGTCATCTGTGAAGGTGATATTATTTTTGGGCAATTTTGCTTAAATCTAATTTTTTAAATATACTTTCTCTTTATTTTGGCTCTTTGTCCTGAGGTGTTTGCTTTTCACCTTTTTGGATTTTATTAATTAAAAAAAGATTATGATCTACAAATGTTGATTGATGACAAGTAAATAAATGTGAAGGAAGCGACTATTCGATGCAGCATGGATTTTTTTTTACCAAAACATGCCAGCCCTTACCAAATGAATATATGTAGCCTATTAAATGAGCAGAGCTGCCTTAACATTCACTGAATTACAACTATATTGTGTTACCACTGTGTGTGTGTGTGTGTGTGTGTGTGTGTGTGTGTGTGTGTGTGTGTGTGTGTGTGTGTGTGTGTGTGTGTGTGTGTGAGTGTATGTGTGTGTGTGTTGCAGAGGAAAAAAACATATGTGTTATGAGACCAAGAATGTATGGAATGTCATTCCTATGGAAAAGTCATTTGTGTCTTGTTCACATTGGCAGTGTTGTTATTCCCCATAGTAGTGGGCTCTAACATTACTAGTGCACAACTGCAGAGCATTTGTTATCGGATCACAAATGGGATGCATTGCTGATAAAAAGACAGTCATTATATTTTGACAGATATTTATTTTCTTGTTGCTCAAATTTCAAATGATATGTTGTTGTGGAAATTATCAATATTCAAAAACCTGGATGAAGGAGACAAAGTCGATTCTCAAAAGTTTAAACAAAGTATTTTATTTCATGCATGAAATAAGACGTTCCCACACAGATAGCGTCTGATATGAGAAGGCCCATGGCATTCTCACGCAGAGAGCATCTGACATGAGAAGGCGAAGGCCAGTCCCTTTCGCCAATGTTATATACCCTAACACATCCTGTGTAAAAAAACCTTTGTTACCTTAAACCCAGACTTCTTAGCTCATGGTCTCATGTGCTCATGATCAGACAGAACAACTTGTCATGTCAGCAAAAAGTTTCCTGCTACAGATCTCGTGTGCTGATCGAAACTGCGCACACACATATTGTCAGCCTTCACATGACTCAGAGAACATTTAGTTCCTGAAAGTTTGTCCTAACTTTTAACATTTCTAAAAGCTTGGTTTTATATCTTTAATAATGTGCTTTTTGCTTATATGATTATATTCCTTTAAATGGTTTAGTAAAAATGAATCTTCAACGTTAATAAAAGTTGTACCCATACAAAAGCAAAATAACTCATTAAAAAGTAAAATTTCCATAACAATGTACATTTGAATTGGCAGTCATTGGCAGATGCTGTTATGCAACATTCTGCAGGGAATAGCATTTATATTAATAAGTGCAGATTATATGTCAGTGTGAACGCCTTCATTTCATAATACTAGATCTCGCAATGTTGATTAAGAGTTTTCTTAAACTGCATTTGTGAGTGGATACAATGCTTCAGTTGGAGGTCTGGCATCAGGAAGTGAATATCTACAAGATGTTAATGTCAATCAAATGAGTTTATGCCTCAGGCTACAAATGTCCATTAGTCAGCTGACGGGAAGTTCGACTGACCAGAACAGCTGGCTTTCATCAGATGGACTTTTTTTCTGGCTACACATTCTTTGGTGAATGGCGGCTTGTCTTCTGGGACAGTTGGAGGCTGGACTGCAGAGAAAAATAAAGTTGTAAAGATTGCGTCAGTGTTTCACAACTCCAAGTTTCAAGCTCACCAACAGTCAAAAGATTATAATAGTGAAATTCTGCGTTCTTCAGAATATCTTTGAGTGAAAGGATATCAAAGTCTGACAAGGTAAGGTCCGTCTTTAATACAATGGTTAATTTGTTTTCAGCTTCAGTCATTATCAGTCAAATGATTGTATTGCAATGTATTTTTTAATGAATAAAACTACAAAAAACTTAATATATAACACTTGTATTATTTTTTTTAAATAAATTCCTTTTTGACTTCTGTATTTTTTTCTTTCTTGGATTGATAACTTTTGCTTGTAAGGAGAACTGGCGATATACCTAAAAATATCTTAGTAGATGTTTTATCTTTTATCTTAGTATCTTTTTAGATTTCAAATGGCTCAAACTGGGTTTTTTTAAGTCAGAAGAACCATTATTTATTTATTTATTTATAAAAAAAAAATTTAACCAAACAATCATTGTTGCCAAGCAGTTACATAATGTTTAACGAATAATGAAAGGTAAATGTATCTTGTCCACACTAAATAAATACAAGGAAGAATGATATTTAATAATTTACATGCATATGCACCAATACTCTATACTCTATAAATATATGGAAAAATTTGGGGGTTTTTTTATAAAATAAAATAAAATTATGCAAACAAATTGTTGAATCAGAATGTGAAATTTATAATGAACATTTGGATATTGTGAATTCTTTAATGTACTGTAACTATATTGATATTTGTATACTAATTTTGTGATGCTAAATGAGCAAATGTTAATGTTGTATTTCCAGTGAACATCAATGATAACTTGATAAACTTTTAATTTGTGTCATAGAAAACCAGCTTCACGACATCTGCAGAATAGCAACACTAGCTCTTTGTCCACTATTATGAGTTCTGTGAGTGTTTCCTCACTGGGAGCCTCTGGGGGCAGTCGTGATAAAATAGTGATAAATGTCGGAGGGGTAAAACATGAGACCCACAAGAGCACCCTAATGACCCTTCCGGGGTCCCGTCTCGCGCAGCTGGTGGACACTGAGAAGCCTCCTTCAGAGCTGTTTTTCGATCGCCACCCTGAAGTCTTCAGTCACGTGCTGCAGTTTTATAGAAGCGGGAAGCTGCACTACCCGACTAACTTGTGCGGTGTTTTGCTGGAGGAGGAGTTTGATTTCTGGGGAATCAGCGGCACAGACGTGGAGCCCTGCTGTTGGGCGGCTTTTCGACAGAACAAAGATGCCGTAGAAGCTTTGGCTCAGATTGACCCTTCAGTGATGGAGAATGACCAAACCAGCCACACTAGAGCTTGGCAGCCGAAGATATGGGCTCTCTTTGACAACCCGCTTTCATCCGTTGGCGCCACGGTATCATAAGTGTCTTTGTTTAGGCTGGGTTGTGCAAAATATAGAATTGAAGAATTGGCTCGCTTTTGATTCATAAATTGGAATTGGAAAATTTGACCCATCCATCGATCTATCCATCTATATCCGTCTATCCATCCATTCATCCACCTATCTATCTATCTATCTATCTATCTATCTATCTATCTATCTATCTATCTATCTATCTATCTATCTATCTATCTATCTATCTATCTATATCCGTCCATCCATCCATCTATATCCGTCCATCCATCTATTGTTAGGGGGTGTAACAGTTATAAGACCCGAGACCAGATATGATGAAAGATGACCAGGAGTCGTGAAGTTCAATCAAAAGGATAAAAATTTACTGAAGAATAGTTTGCAGTTTCATTGGTAGAGCGAGCGTCAAAGTCTCACGAGGAGGTCGTAAGCCAACTCTACCTTACACAAAATAATACACCAATTATACCATTTTGCAAGGGCAAGCGTCGCATCATCATACATCTGATTGGCTAAGAGAACATAAAACCATAAACAATTTCACACGTGTGAGCAGATAGAGGTGCCTATCGCCATTAGTTAGGATAGCTGTCGCCAATCCTTAGATATAGGTCAGCTTTGACCTCGCAGGTTAGAGGAGAGCACCGATGAGGATGAGCGTTGTGTCCCAAATGCCTACGTAGAAAGTCAAACGCACACACACAGAACACCACCAAATAACATCACCAAGGCCGAAGAGTGCTTGAGCTTCGTATTATCAGTTAGCCAAAACATAGCTCCTCAGGAAGAAAGGCAGAGAAATGGCATTGCTCTCTAGAGAAAATATATATGAAAGAATACATTTAATACTGATCTCAACATGTATTCAAGAGAAAAATATAATTTCACAAGCACAAGAGAATATAGAAATGATTATGTGATAATGCATATATTTGATTATTGATTTGTATAAAAGTAATGTAAGCATTCAAAAGGGAATATAGAATGAAATATATATATGACTGAAGAGACAAGGGATTTTGACCGACCCTTCACTATCTATATCCGTCCGTCCATCCATCCATCTATGTCTATCTTTCTATCTATCCGTCTTTCTATCATTTATCTCTCCTTCTAGCTATATCTGTCTGACCGTCCTTCCGTAGTTTTATACTATTAAGGTCTGGTATTTAGGAATTTCATAAGGCGTTCTCAATTCAGTTCTGAATAATGCACAACCCTAAATCAATTCAGCAGTTATTCTACATGAGTGGCTTCTTGCTCATTTTTCACGTTTCTGTTTCTCCAGGTCACTGCGGTCGTATCTCTGTTCTTCATCCTGCTCTCTATCACTGCATTCTCTCTGCAGACATATCGGGCTATAAATCCTCACCAAATGTATGTGGTGTCGGCAGACAACTCGAGCGAGAATCCCGTCGAGAACCTCTCTGCACTGCCTAGAGTTCTGGATGCTGTGGAGTTGGTCTGTTCGCTATGGTTCGTGTTTGAGTTTGTGACGCGTGCGTTCAGCTGCCCGAGCAAACTGAGCTTCTTCATGACCGTCATGAACATCGTCGACCTGCTGGCCCTGCTGCCCTGGTTCTTCCGCTGGTGTTCAGGGTCGTACTGCATTCAGGCATTGGGCTTTCTGCATGTGATGCGATGCATTCGCGTCCTTCACGTCTTCAAGCTGATGCAGCATGTGTTCAGTGTGAGCGTGCTCAAACACACACTCCGCGCCAGTGCGACGGCTCTCTGCGCGGTTCCTCTTATGCTCTTCAGCTGCACGCTCATCTTCGGTACCATGTTTTATTACACAGAATTCGAACAATTGGGCTCTTCATTTCTTGACATTCCCTCCGGTTGTTGGTTGGCAGTGATCACACTGACCACAGTGGGTTATGGAGACATATATCCCGTAACAGTTCAAGGCAAGTGTGTAGCCATCCTCTGTGCAATGGTCGGGGTTCTGCTCATCATCCTGCCTGTGCCCATAATCATCAACAACTTCATCAAGTTCAACTCCCTGCTCAAGACAAAGCGTTCAATGCCCAGAAGGAAGGAGAAGAGCAGAATCCCGACCTCCACGTCCACCGCTTAGAGCGGCTAAATAGAAACAGAGGTATCAAGGAAACATGTCAAGTTATTTTTTATTTCGTGTGTGTGTGTGTGTGTGTGTGTGTGTGTGTGTGTGTGTGTGTGTGTGTGTGTGTGTGTGAGAGAGAGTGTGTTACATTGTGAGGACCAAATGTCCCCACAAGGATAGTAAAACCTGAGATCACCTACATTGTGGGGACAAGGCAGCGGTCCCCTTGAGAGAAATGGGTTAATAAACATACTAAATTATATTTTTTTGAAAATGTAATAATGCAGAAAGTTTTGTGTTATTGGTAGGTTTAGGGGTCGGGTTTGTGTTAGGGAATAGAAAATAGAAAATACATTTTGTACAGTATAAAAACTATTACGCCTATGGAGAGTCCCCACAAAGATGGTGAAACCGAGGATGCGTGTGTGTGTGTCTTTTGTAGAATCTTTGTTGACTTTTTTCTTTCTTTTGCAGAATCTGTGTTGACTGTGGAAAGAGCCACCACTTAAACTTAAGACTTAAAAGTCTTAAACTGAAAGAAAAATATTATTACGCATCATACACTCATAGATTTTTTGCAGAGCATTAAGCTAATTTTGATCAATGTGACATAAAATCTTGTTTCTGCAACAGGATGAAAAAAAACTTTTATCTCATAATTCTGAGAAAAACTGCAAAATATAAAGTAAACACATAATTCAGACTTTTTCTCTTGAGTTTACGTCTCACAATTCTACATTTTCTCAAACATCTCGCAATTCTGATTTTTCCCCACCATGAAATAAAATTAAAATAAAATTCTGAGTTTATATTTCACAATAAGCCAGTATATGCAATTCAGATTTGCAAGGGAAAACGTGAATTGTGAGATATAAACTCAAAATTGTGAGATAAAAAGTTACCAATTGATATCCTGTTGTGTAAACAAGCTTATATAGACAGAAAATAACATTAACATTTATAGTGAGGGCAAATATGTTTTAGGGGTCAGGGAAATATTCAAACAATTCTGTCTTGATGCACAAAACAATATATATAATTTTTAAGATTTGCTCTGCAATGCAATGATTGCAAAGTGCTGTGCATTTATTATACCAACTTATTCAACTTCTGTTGCCTGATATATTTTACAGTGCTGTTGCTGGAAAACTGAGATATATTGAGAATCATTTTGGAACTGGATTGTGACGCACTGAATTAAAATCAAATTGAATCATAAAGTGCCTAAAGATTCCGACCCCTAATATTTAGTACTATATAATGGATATGTAACCAGTACTAAACCTAAACATATAGTCAATACATTCACTGCATTACAGTGAAAATTAACACATATATAATCACACTGTACATGTTTAAAGAGCCAAAAAAAATAAACTTGGGGTCCTAAACAAAAAACAATTCAGCCAAATCAGACAAGAAATCTGTGGGCTGAGTTTTCCCTATGATTATTGACTGCAGTTTGTTGAGATGCAGATGTTTGAATGGGAGGATTCCCTATGAGGACTTTTGAAATGTTGTTGTTTTTTGTACTCTGGACTTTTTAATCGGTCATACATGATTGATTTGTAATGCATTTTATACCTTGTTGGTGTTTTTGAAGTGTCTGCATTTTATTAAAAGTATATCAACTTTTTTCTACGCATGTCTATTTTATATTTTAGTGTACACGTATTACTTCATCACTGCATGAACTGTAACTTCCCACCATCGCTGCTGAGCCGATTCACTAGAGAAACTCATTTCCTCCAGATGGATGCTGGCTAAGAAAAATGCTGGCTTTGTTTTGAATATCATACTATACTACACTTTCTGTTTTTGCTGTTTTTATACTGAGCACAGTATGCAATTTAAATGCATGAAACAAATAGAAATCAGCTTGTTTCTTTAAGTGAAAAAAGGGGCACAAAAAGCAATGTATTTGCCCTCGGTTCCAAATAAAGATGTTTTTTAAATGAAATCAAGTTACATGTAGCTGATCAACAGGTTACTCTTTCAAGCTTTTAAAGTGAGTACAGGCCAACTTGTAGTGTAACAATAATTCACAATAACATGGACGGAATATGTGATAAATTATAGGCTACTTAATTTTTTTTAGTAAGGGATAATGTACATCCAGCCGGTTGTTATCTCAGAATAAACCCCGACAGGGTGATCAGGACCCCGACACAAAGTATGAAACGAGAGAGCGAGTCCTCCATACTGGATGGCATAATTAAATAAGTGTACACAACACAAAATATTGATTTGACAGAGTTTTAATATTTTATTAGCTCACCAATGCAAAACTTGTACAAAGAAAACCCGTTCCTGTTTATGTGTCTGTTTTCAGCAGTTGTTATCGGGGAATAACATATTCCGCGATTGACCAATCAGAATCCAGTATTCCACAGGGCCGTGTAATAACCGTGTAACTTTTTTTTGTCTCTGCAGTTATGTGTAAAGCGTCCTTGGGTCCCATGAAAGGCGCTATATAAATATAAGTTATTATTATTAGTATTATTACAGTTAGAGTAGTTTAAATGGAGCTTCGTTGGGCCAAAGGCAGCCGGTGAAACCCTGTTTTATGGCCTGCCATGATCGTTGGAAGAAGGCCATGATTCTTCCCTTGTTCTTGCGTTTCATTTTGTCCTCTGAAAGTCTTCTCGGGGTTAAACGAAGCGTAACCACAACTTCAGAGTTTTCCATCTGGAAATTGAGACACTGATGCTCAATGATGGCGATGTTCTCCGTTCCAGTCCCCGGTTCCAGTCCGGGGATTATCTTCATAGCCTTCCACTCCTCCATCTGCATCTCATATTCTCTCAGAGAAATTTCAGGCATCATATTCTGTAATAGATAAATATGGAAATACTATTTTCAGGGCAAAAAAATAAATTGAAACACGTTCCAATTGTCAGTGAAAAATGTTTTTTATATAGGCCTAGAACTCGTTTGATTACTGCTGCTTTTTATCTTCCATTCATTGAAGACATTTAATCTGTTTCCAATTTCTGACATACTGATGTGACAGCGATGACATTAATGATGTTACATTAGACGCTGATGCACTGAAGCTTGTGTCAAAAAACTACTTGAATGGCATAATTTTATTTAGATTTTTTTTTTTTCACAAATGTTCTTTAAACATTTGAACATTTACTTCTTTAAAACAAACAAACTAATAAATACATTGTCATGAAGAATGTTTTAGAACCAGCTGTGAAAACCGAAAACATATATCGGCCATATCTTTATTTTCAGACTTTAATATCGTTGTGAAAAAGGAATCAAACTGAATTACAAATAGCTCATTGGAGCTAGATGACGTAATGTTCTGTTACAGTTTCCTTATTGGCTGACGGACAGCGCAATCAAAAATTCACCTAGAGGGGGGCGGGTCTCTAGCGTGTGACGTCATAACGCCTTGAACGTACAAACTGTAACTCCACCTTATATCACTTCATACATCATTCGCTCTTAGCTCAAGTAGTAGAGAGAACGACGCTGGCATCGCAAACTCGTGGGATCGAATCCCACAGTAAAGTTTATATTTACCTACTCGCTTTGGTGTCTAGCCTAGATATTACAAATACTAATAATTATTAAATAAATAATAAAAATAAAAAACGTAAAAAAATTATAAATAATAATTTATTACAAAAAATATAAAATGAGTGACTTACCATGTTTGGCTTTGGAAAGAAAGGCAGATGAGAGAAGCAGCTGTCAGGTGTTCCAGTGGGAGATCGAGACGGGGACCCTGAAACCTAAAGCTTGCAACGACTTGGGCTTATACTCATAAGAGGACATTGTACGTTAATATTTTAACTTTGACTGTTTTTTTCCCCTAAAAGTGACTTCAGCTTTATGTTTCAGAAGCTAGTAGTGACTTCAGCTTTATGTGTCAGAATTGGTTTTACAATATGGTCGGAACTCACTTTAGCGCCATCTAGTGGAAAATAAATTGAGAAATTATATATTTTAAGCTCTAATAAACGTTGTAGAGCAACATTTATTGAAAGGGTTTCTAAAGTAAAATACAAACTACGTATTTAGCCATTCTTTTACTTCTTAACTCAGATTTGGTGGCGCCAGCATTCTGAAGAAAAATTATGAACACACACAAAAAAAGATTTTCCTTTCATTGAATAGCTATTACAAATTAGGCTACTCTTCTCTTTTTCCATCATCTTTTGTCATATGTCCCAAATCAATTCCAACTTTAACACATATCTGTAACACTTCAGAGTAACTTCATAAATAAAATTAACTAGCATTACCTAATTAAATAACACTTACAAGATCATTAGTTGAAGTTCATTTGAATAGTTAGAAATACCATGACTCATGTTCATCAGCGCCCTCTGCTGTGAGATTGTGTCACTGCGCTGGTTTTACCTGAGGCTCCCTCGTCTTGTGTCCGGGTTTGCAAGTAAACTGCATAACAAATGCATTTCTTTAAATAAAAAGACACGTAAGCTTGGTAACAACATGTGTAAGTAAAACTATTTGAAGAACACAATAGCCTACTAAAAGTCAGTGAAATAAACATTTAGCAGCAGCAAGAAGGATCCGGCGGCGCTGCATGTAAACAGGACAGGTAGGCCTACGTTTATGATACACCTGAATATTTATATTTATAACAGATAAGTTACTGTTTTGAAGACTTTTAACTTACTGTGTGCAAAGTATGCCGATTGACTCTTGTGATATTGCTTTTTCAACTTCCACCTTTTAAGTGATAAACAGCGTTTTACTTTCTCTCTAGGCTTGTCAGATCAAAATATGCATGAGAAAAAAAAACTGGTACAGGAAGTGCAACAAAGTTGGCTCGACGTTTGATATTTGATTTGTTTGATATTAGGCCTCGAAAAAGTTGAGATTATCATCAACGGTTTATCATGATGGTAAAAAATGGGTTGATGTATGTAGAAGAGAAGACGTTTTACTTTAGTGTCAGTTGTAAATTGCCGAGGTAAAATTGAGTTAAGTCACTGCTATGTTTTTAGCCTTTATAAACCTTAATAAATGTAATTTATATTAGTTTACGCCAAAGTTTATCCAATATTTTATTTCTTCACTCAGATTTCACCTCAAGGTGGCGCTAACATGCTGATAAAATACCTGCTTTAATGTTTTAAACATTCAAAATACCGGTAAATAAGCCAGTAACAAGAAATAAGTGCTCAAAGAAATTTATTTTCATAGATTTCCATTTATTTCAACACATCATTATGAAATCCTTATAAAAAAAGGGTAATATATATATTCTCTCTCTTGCCGTTTCTGTCAGTATAGCAGAGGATACAGGTTAAGGGAAGATACAGAAATGAGATTGAAATAGCAGAGAATAACATATATGTACAACAAAAGGATTTATTTTAATGGTTAAAAATTTTGTGCACAAGTTATTAATGTCTTCACTTGATAGATATCAATGAAACAGCCTTTTTTACCCAAAAGAAATGCTCTGTGATTAATTTAATCTGTCTGTATTTGCTGACGTGTCTTTGGACGGTGAAGTAGTGCTGTTGTTGAAAGTCCAAGTTAGAAAAATGGCTGAAATTTTTGTTAATGAAACCTAACATTCTTAGTCTAAACTAAAAATAGAGAAGAAATATATCTAAAAACCATACATTATGAGCCTCTGTAATATTTCATATATATATATATTTAGCTGTGAAAGCTTAAAAAAGATGAAAAAGCTTTTCTGCACATTGCATCTCATTATGGTTTTAAACTGAGAAATGATTTATTTCAGATTGTCTGATATCTAAGTCATTGATGACACCAGCTTATGACCGAAGACATTTTTCCAGATATAGGTGAGGGAAAGATGAACGTTTGGGTTGTGTTTGCTGCAGGTGTTTTCTTCACGGATGGTGAAGTACAGGAGACGGGTGAAAGCAACGTTGGAGCCGGAGAGGACGGCGTTACAGAGCTTCCGTTGTCATGATGAGGTGTTATGTGGGACACACACGCGCACACACACCCGGCATCCGTCAACAGCCTGATGATGTCGTTTCGGAAACGGACGCCAACCAGCGCATAAAGCAAAGGGTTCAGGCAGCACCTCACGCAGGCCAGATTGCGTGTCACGTTTTCCAGGAGCTGGAACCGGGTCCACTCGTCGCAGAGTTTCGGTGTGGCTGTGAATATTTTAATCAGCTGCACCACAGTGTACGGTAGCTGGAAAACCAGGAAAAGCACCACCAGCAATGCCATCAAACGCAGGGTCCTCTGTCTACGCCAGCATTTCCCACCGGCGCGGATCAGCACGCGTCCGATCGCACCGTAACACGCCACCATCGCCACGCAAGGGATGCAGAATCCTGCGATCTTCGCCATCTGGGCCCACAGCTTCCATTTACTCACTTCATCGCCCCAAACTTTCATATCGCAGAAGTTTGAACTCATGTTTTTGTCTATGGAGCTGAAGCGCAGGTCTGGCAGGCTCAGGAGGACTGAGGTTACTGTGACGCCTAACGCAGACAGTGTGCTGTAAAACAGCGTGCCAGAACTCATCTTACGCACGGCCCTGGTGCGAATCACCACTAAATAGCGATCGACGCTAATGCACGCTAGCAACAGCAGGCCGCTGTAGGTGTTGATGGCATACATGCCACGGTTTAGCTTGCACAAGGCCTCTCCGAACTCCCAGCTGCCGATCAGCGTCTCTCCCGTCTGTAGCGGAAGAGTCAGCAGAAGCAGCGTGTCAGACAGAGCCAGGAAGAAGAGGAAGACGTCGGTCATGCTGCGTAGACGTAGACGGCGGTACAGCGCGAAGGTTGCAATGACCAGCCCGTTTCCAATTACACCTAAGATGAAGACGAAGAGGAAGATGGTGGTCTGGACAGCAGTGATGGTCAACTCCTGTTCGCTGCTGGCTTCACAAAGCTCATCAATGTCAGAGAAGTTGGCATTGGTGACGCCAACTTCACTTTCATAATCAGTGTAGTTGTATAACCCATAGCCGATTGCATACGTTAAATCTTCTGTAGTTGAACCAGAGCTCGCCATACCTGTAAAACACGGGAGAGAAGCGGAAACCGTTCATCAGGTGTGCTTATAGTGTGGAAGGTGAACCATATAAAGCCTATTTACATGAATTTCTAACGCCTCTGAATGATCAACATAACTTTTTCTAAAAGAAACACTTCGTGCCTTCTGCCCTCTCATTGGTAGTTCATACTTTTTAGGAAGTAAAAGGCATTTTATCGTAATTTCAAATATGTCTAAATTTTTGCTTGTTTATAAAGTAAATGTAAGAATAACTTTTATATTGTTAGTAATATTTCAAGATGAACATGTAATGGACTAAAGAAACTTTTTTTACTTGTTTACTTGATTATCCATCAATCCATGATCTGGGATCATACATGGTTTTTCAATGTTCAAGTGTGAGTATCAAATATGATCCATCAGGCTTTTGAGGAATGTGTATTTGAATCTCTTAGTCATCATTTTATTACATTGTTTATTACACTTGACTGTGAGCTCATTATTCTTACTAAATGGGCCATTAAAGCCTGATGTATTAAATATGACACACACACACACGCGCATGTTTTGTTGCATGCTTTGCTTCCACTAGAGGCGCTCTTTAAAGGTCATGTTTCTAAACCATGTCGTGAATAATCTCTAAACTGAGCAAATAAAAGATGCTAAAATTACCAAGTAAACAATAGTGTTACACAAGTGACACATTTAGTAGGCTATATATATATTTTTTTAATTAAACCAGTTCGGGTTAGTTAGACATGGATTATCTTGAGATCTTCGCAGTTTCACATGTGTGGTCTTAAAGGGAATAAATCTGAGCGGTTTCTGTGTAGTGATTGGTTATACACGTGCTGCCTGCTTCTGGAAAGATGTCATAACTTTAGCACTGACTATATCCAGCAGATTTTGCAGCAAATTGTTGATGCTGGAATGCATCAAAATTAGTTAATTATTGAGGTTTTTGGTTTACATAGTCTAGCCTAGTATTCTAAACACATCTTTCACGTCTCAGCACAGCTTTTTTTATTACGGTTTTTAAATTGAACCAATAATAAATATATGCGGGGTTTTTTTAGTAAATGACATAATAAACTAAAAAGTGTTTTGGGATGCACGCTTCACTGTTTGACTGGTTGCCAGTTTTATTTACACTGGCGCTGATTCTGTCACGCTTCACGAGTTCACCTTTGCATATATAGCATATGTCTGCATGTGTATTATGATTGTTTACACGTAGGCTACATTTAAGCAAATAAAATATATTTTTGTACATGGCTGGAAAATAGCTGCAGTCTTATATATTTGTATTTGATTTATTCATTCGGGGTTTTTTAGGTTTTTTTAAGAAAAAAAAAAAAACCTTTTTCATTAGAACTGCATAGCCTATCCATGTTAGAAAAAATAAGATCGTAAAGTCGTGCGGCTCAGAATAATATCAGTAATAGTTACTCGCGCCACAGACCGATGCATCAGCGATTAGGCTAAATGTCACCTTTAGTTTCAGGTGTGCTTTTGTGGTGAATGGGAGCACAAAATTCTCTGTTAAAAATCTTTAAATAACACCTAAAGTGAAATTGTAGTCATTCCTCTACTCATCGCGTGCCACAGTCAGACAGTCGTTGGCGTGAATCTGACATCCCGTTCGTGCTTTTAGTCAGCATCGCGTGCCAGCCAACGCGCTTTAAAACCCCATCACCAGGAACGGGGTCTTTATTTGAGCAGAAGTGAAGTTAAAAGAGCAGAATGAAGTGAGGGATGTTTCTGTGGAGAGACTTGCTGGCTGCTGTGTGTGCTTGTGAGGATGAGGATGATGATGATGATGATGAAGAAACTCAGGACTGCATCAGATGTTAAAGCCTATGACTATTCAGCCTCAGAAACAACCGTAAGCTATCAAACATTTACCAAATCAAAACAATTAGGGATATAAATCGGGGCTCCAGACTTCGACTAAATGGAAGATACATTTGTGACCTTTTTTAAAATGTTGCCTCTACAAAACGACCCATCTCTCTTTGATCATGCGCTGTCATTTGCGTTGCTTTTAAGAAACATCAAATGGCAAACGCTCCAAAAGCGGAACGAAACTGTTGTTTGAACTGTTCAGCGTTCATCAGCTCGGCCCAAAAAACAGCGATCACGCGAACATTATTCAACTATCTCTAGCCTTTTATAAACCCACACATGACTCTGGGATTTAAACTAGTTTATGAAAAAGCCTGACGAAACTGCTGATATTCTCAACACGGAAAAACAAACAAACAAAAGTAGTTCCAAGAATAAACCAGTTAGAAGACATAGCCTATAATTTACTGTAACTAAAACAAACTATTTTTTGGCAGAAACGTGCCGGTATATATTCATATTGAATGCTGTTATATTAATATAGTCATGTATTAATGTAGCCTATTAAATGTCTTAGAGGAGCAATGTAATTACACTATGTTTTTGTTTAGAAGCTATGGCAGTTTTGTTGTTCTTCTTTTTTTGCATTTTATTTATTTATTTATTTTGCATTTATATTTATACTAAATGTTTGGGCTACTTTTATTTTATTTTTATTTTTTACCCGTGGTAGTGATTAAGAGCCATGCATGGTTTACCTGGGTTGCCATGATCTACAAATGATACTATGGAAGAACAATGGTCAATTTTAATGAGCAAATAAAAAACAGAAGCAGGGGCATAAAAAACACAACCATGTTGTATGTATTTAATACATTTTTTTAGTATAACAGACAAGTAGCCCTTAGATTATTTGATCCCTTGAGGTAGCCCTCGCTCACAAAAAGGTTGGAGACCGCTGCATATGAACTAAAATATGAAACATTTTATCAGTTGCAGCAATGAAAAGAATGTGACAGAAAAAGTATGTTTTAATATATCAAAACATGCACAATCATTTCTGAATACAACTTTTTAAAATAGTTTTTGTCATAATTAATGAAGTGTATACATTTTTATTTATCATAAAATATTTTATCGTTCTATTTTGTGCTCTGTAATTAAAGTATTAACCCTTTAATGAGCAAACCTGGTAAAAATACAGTAACTAAAAATATTTCTTTGCAATTTGTAGCTAAGATGTGACCAATGATTGTTTTGTATTTAATTAAATATTGTATTTAATTATTACTAGGCGTGGCATTTTTAAAATTTAAGTCAATAATTATAAAAACAGTATATCAATCTTTCTGCATCGCTATAATTTACATTCAAGTTTTAATAAACGTGGAGGAAAATACATTTTAATTTATATTTATATATATAATATATATATATACACACACATAGCCTACACTCTAAAAATGCTGGGTTGTTTCAACCAAATTTTGGGTAAAATATGGACAAACCCAAACGTTGGGTTACAATGTAATTTAAAAATTTAACCCAAAGGCTGGGTTTGTCCATATTTAAATTGGGTTGAATAAATACATATATACACATACATGCATACATAATGCATTAGTATACTAAACCATATTCTGTCAAAGAAATCATAGACATGAATATGCACAATATGATTATATTTATTTGAAATGGAAATACTGTAGTATATGTCTGCAAAACATTTTTTTATTTCAGCATAAATCACAGATAATAATGCAGAATTAGTGTGAAGATCTATCTATCTATCTATCTATCTATCTATCTATCTATCTATCTATCTATCTATCTATCTATCTATCTATCTATCTATCTATCTATCTATCTATCTATCTATCTATCTATTTATCGTAATGCTTAGTGTGCATGGGCATCTGTAAACCTGACAAGTTTCAAATTCAATAGGACAAAGACTCACCTCTGAGTGCAGATCTTCAGGACGTCTTGTGTTATGAGTGTCTTCTGTGTAATTCACACTTCAGTGGTTCGTATCTGAAGTGCTCTGCTGTTTGGGGGACAAGTGTCACTGTCAGAGAAGGACGCTGATCTGCCTATTTTGGGCTCTCACTTCTTTGTTTTGCTGACTTTGCATTGCCCCACATTTCTCACCAAAACATCCAAAGCAAAGAGAAGCCGATAAACTTCTCAGAAGGAGGCTAAGTCAGGTTGTTGATTTCTTGATAGAACACCCTAAGGTTGATGCAAAAACCGAAACATCTGTGGGGATGTCCACATTATATGTACATCTTGTGTCATCTCATGCCATCGCTGTGCATGTTGCACGTTGCATTGCTGTATGTTAACATGACTTCAGTTCGGGACATTTTATTAAGTTTTTCTTATCAGCGATCTGAATTTGCTGCATCAAATAATCTGTAATAAGTAGAAAAACTTTATAAAACGTCCTGAACTGAAGTCATGTTAACAGCTTTGCAGCTTGTAACTTGCACAGCGATGGCATGATATGACACAAGATGTAATGTGGATATCACCACTGCGCTTATTTAAGTCTTACAGATATTTAGATTTTAAAATGCAACACCATTTTAGCAACACAAAACCGATTTTGAAATTAACGCTTCTGACAAGATGTGCATGTAGTTATGCTTTTAAACAAAGATTATTGGAGTACATTTTACAAGAAAATACTTGTTAAAATTTCACGTCCAATTCAGTTTGTTACTTTCCGGTCTTGTAATTACCGGTATTTAGGAAATTTACCAACAATATCTGAGTGAAAATTATTTCTACACCAAATTCTTTTTTTCAGTGTTTTTCAATAATATGGAAAAATCTTCCAGATGAAATATTATATTAAATATAATTCACTGCTAATTGCCAGCAGATGTTTGATAGCTCATTGTGAGTGACATGTATTTGACATCTGAAATTGTGCACGTTTGGCATGAGAGATGTTTGTGTAACTGGTCTGGATCTGGGCTGGTCTTGAGTTCAGCAGAATGTCATACTGGTTCCCCAAAGTGCAGAGACCTTATATGTGTGTGTGGTTACATTGTAGGTTTTAATCAGTGGAATCTGAGGTCAACTCTACAAGGGTGTATGAGCACAGCAACACACCACAACCTTTCAAACTCATAAATGACAAGCATTATCTTTGCAGACCAAAGTAAGGCAAAGCATCCTATTCAGAAACATATTTCATTTGTTCATTTCAAAACTTTCATTTCAGTTTAATATAATGTTGTAATTTTTTACTAAAGTGTGTGTGTGTGTATTTTTCAATTTTCAGTCTGGGTAAATAGTGAAGAGAAATGGCACATCTTCTCTCTCTTTCTCACTCGATTTCCTCCACCCTTTCTCTCTCTTTCCCACCGTTTCTCTGTTTTGTTTTCAGTAGTTTGTGGTTGGCAGGTCGTTGATGGGTACAATGTTTACTCGAAGCATGCAGTGCACAGTTCATTAAACACACACACACATGCATTACATTTGACCTTGTTTTTTTTTTGGTTTTTTTTGTGGCAGGTATTGGATTTAATTGAGGCTGCAAACTGCAGACATGAGGTTTTCAATGTAAATGACTGCTCCAATAAGTTTAATTTGTACCCAGCAATATACTAGCATCAAACTTTATGAAAAGCCTTCATGTGAGGAGTGCTGTTGAAGAAAGCTATGGTGGCAGTAACCAGAAAGACTGCTAACTAGGTTTTAGAGTCAGTGTTTCGATAACAACAAAATATACTGCTAACATCACACAAAAGATGCCAGAAAACTAAACTTTCATTTGGACATAAACATTGATAAAGCACTCGTTTGAATTATGCTTTTTTTTTATTGCAATTTTTTTTTTTTTTTGCATTCTGCATTTCTTGCTTTATGTGAACTAAGTTGTGTGTGATTGCAGTTTGGGTGAAATTGAATGAAACACCCTGAGCTTTATGAGCTATTTTGTGCAGTCGCTTCAATGCCGTCTCCACACGAGGTGCGTTATCGAGTGTCACAGGAAGTTTGCTCACTTAGTGCAACTGGACAAGTAAAAAAAAAAAAGAGCAATGACAGTGCTTGCTGAATGTAAATCTGAACTCAGATCAAGTCAATTCTGCTGGAGAAAAAAAGATTAACATGTTTTATTTGCTATTCTGAAGGGACCTTTAGGAACTTTTATATTATGGAGATTTTATATTATGATTTGTCTATCTTCATTTTTTTTATGTGTGATGCAAACCAACAAGCAGCAGCAGGTTGGATAAAGTTTTTTTGTTTTTTTTTGTTTTTTGTTGTCCAAACACATGATTTTATGGTTAAATCTGCCCCTTTCCCAGAAATACAGTTTTATTGAATGTCCCGTGAGGGTTTGTGCCATCAATCTATACGTTTAAGACAACCACTTTTTGCACAAGACACATTTTTTTTATATAAGTGAATTCAACTCAACAAAACTTAGCTATAAACTAAATAGATAATTGTTACAATGATTTTAATTCATTTTAATGCATGGCAACTTGACATTTTAAGTTCACTCTATACATTAAAGTAGATTAATTCAACTCTAAAACTGCAAACATTTTTCTTTTACAAACACCTTTTTTTGGTAGTTTTAGACATCTTACAGGTCACCAGATAAGCAAAATACGCAAATAAGCAAAATTGCCCACAACTGCGTAAAACACGTCCACATTTGGCCTGTGGCGGTTGTTAATTTCACACCCATATGTAGAAAGACATGTTTTCAGATCAGCACTTTCACACATGCTGTGTTTTTCTTAGTTTGTTCATTTTATTTTATTTTATTTTGATCTTGTTTCTGGCATGCACAGAGCATTTCCTCACAGATACGGGCTGCTGGATGCATTTAGACATGCACACATGGGACTGTTTGCGCAGTCCTGGATGCCATTCAGAGAACTGTGCCCAAAAAAAGGATATTGATTAGCTTTTTGTATAATATGTGACAGGATGTGACAGATGTTTAGTAGTGGTAACACTGGCACACCAGCTATGGCCTATTTCCTGTGAGTTACTGCAGGTTTAAAAAAAACAAAAACAATGACAGTGCTCACTGAATGTAAATCTGTACTCAGATCAAGTAAATTCTGCTGGAGAAAAAAAGATGAACTAGTTTTCCTTGCTATTCTGAAGGGACCTTTAGAAACTTTTATATTATGGAGCCTTTATATTATGATTTTTCTGATATTCATTTTTATGTGTGATGCAAACCAACAAGCACAGCAGCAGGTTGGATAAATGCATTTTTTTTTAGTCCAAACACATGATTTTGTGGTTCAAGTTTCCCCTTTCCCAGAAATACATAGTTTTATTGAATGTCCCGTCACAGGATGTGACAGATGTTTAGTAGTGGCAACACTGCCACACCAGCTATGGCCTATTTCCTGTGAGTTACTGCAGAAATGAGTAGCCTACTGTTTCATTTGACACTTTGCATGTGTTTGCCTGTGTTTGCTGAGTGTTATCACAAAAATCACAGTTTACAGCAACGATAGGTCTGCACAGTTATCCATCTAAACAACTGAGAAACAAACAAAAAATTGACATATATTTAAATATAGCAACCAACTTTTTGACTAAATTAATATATAACGCTATGGTTATTTGATTGTTTTGTCCTGAAGACTTTTTAGGTATAAGTCCAAAAGTATGATACCACTAGTGAAAATGCTTCAGTTTTATATTTAGTAAAACATTTTCCTTATATTATCTTATCAGTTTAACAGTAAATTAGTAAAAAAGCATATGTGGGGTTATGCAGGGCTCCCTGTTAGGACCAATTTTGTTTTCTATTTATAGGTTAGCTCTTGGATCCGTAATCCAGAAACATAATATAATTTTCACTGCTAAGATATCCAATCTTCCAAGCTTAGATTCCTCCAATCATGGTTGGCAGATATAAAAACTCGATGGCTTGACTTTTTCTGCAATTAAATACTGATTAATCTTAAGAAGTTGTGATAATCGGTCAGATGGAGCATCAGATGGTCCCCAATATTCAGGAGGCAGTGAAAAATGTGGCTGTTTATTTTGATACCAATTTGAATTTTGAATATCATGTTAAGAAGTTGGTTCAGTCTTGTTCTTATCAGTTAAGAAATATTTCCAAGGTGAGGCAGATTTTAAGTTTTCTACTTTACATCAACGCGTTTTATCACTGCTTCAAAAATACAAAATGCCACTGTCACGAACTAGGTCTTTTAATAATATTACTCCAGGTTTAGCTTCATTGCATTGTGTGGGATATTCTGCGCTCAGTGCGATGGTTGGGACTCAACTGGTCTAATTCTTCGGTTAGAAAGAACTGCAGCTACTCCAGAGTGAACGTGTCCATTCTAGATATTTATTAGGCCATACAATTGTAAGTTGTATACAGGTTTGCATGGATATACATCAAAGTGGTTTCTGTGAGAGAACAAATTAAGAATGATAAATATAAATGATAATATGACATGACAGAATATACACAGATAATGCTTGTATAAGTATACATGGAGAAGTTAAAGTTGTATGAAGTAATAGCAAAGTAGAGCTTATTGAAATATATATACTCTAAATGCAGCTACATTAAACAGACCGGGCTGCCGCTGCTACTGCTAACAAGGTGTCAGATTACAAAAGTGTGTGCGCTGCTCTAGCACTCTCGTGCGCTATTGTAACATATGCCGATAAGACATTGTATACATATTTTTAATCACCATATGACAACAACTCCCTTGAATAAACATCGTTGATAGAATATAACAGGATGACTCGTTGAATATATGAGCATTGCACCGCCGATTGTATGTATGTTGACACAATAACATTTCTGAGGAAAAATAAACTGAATCACGCTCTAACACTCTCTGAAAAACATCTACAATGACTTTAAATATTTTTACTTACGTAGTTATGAACGCACGGCAATACCACACAAATAAGAATTATTGATAAACAATGCCAGGATAACTCCGTGTACTGGATGCTGCCGACTGAACTTTTGCGCATACATCAGACAAGTCTGAACAAGTTCGACTCGCGCATGCGTGAGGCGGGTAATTTTGTACAGCCGCCCCACAAATTTACACAGGAAATTTGTAAATACACAAAATGTCCCAGCTTAACTACCGGTGTTACAAACTAAACTTTAGGCATTTCAGGCAACACAATGAGTTTAGCAACAGGGCGGACGTATGTATTGCCCTTGATGTCCACTTCGACGGCTCTTATTGCACCATCATCACTTGGTAGGAGTCGGGTCACCCTACCGATAGGCCATTGTGCTCTGGGAAGTTGAAAGTCCATAATCAATACAACCATTTACCATTCCATTTGGTGTGCTGTTCTGCCATTTCTGTCGAAGCTGAAGACTGGGTAGATAGTCTCTGAGGAACTGTGTCCAAAAGTGATCGGCGATCACTTGGCTGTGTCTGTAGCGACGCCGTCCAAGTAGATTGCTGGGTCCATACACAGCCTGAGGTAGGGAAGCGTCCCGCCGCCCCATAAGCAGCAAATTGGGGGTAATAGGGTCAGGATCTGCTATATCAGATGACACGTACCCCAGGGGTTTTGAATTTACAATGCCTTCCACTTCGATCAATACTGTAGTAAGGACTTCCTCCGAGACAGTGTGATCTTTCAGAACAACTTGGAGGGCAGTCTTGACTGATTTAATTTCCCTCTCCCACACTCCTCCGAAGTGAGGTGCGTGAGGTGGGTTGAATTGGAAGGAAATTTTTTGTTTGGCTAGTTGGTCTTGGAGTGATGGTTCCATTTCGGCAAAGGCTTCAGAGAGCTCACGCTCTCCCCCTCTGAAGTTGGTGCCTCGGTCGCAGATGATCTCAAAGGGCTTTCCTCTCCTTGCTATGAAGCGTCTGAGGGCTAGTAAAAAGGAATCTGTGTCCATGCTGCATAACAAGTCGAGATGTATGCATCTTGTAGTGAGACATTTAAATATTATGCCCCATCTCTTTTCTTGCCGTCTGCCAATTTTGATTACATAGGGACCAAAGCAATCAACTCCCGTGGACCAGAATGGAGGTTGGTTAATTCTCAGACGGGAAGCAGGCAGGTCCGCCATTTTAGGTACAATGGGCTTGCCACGCCATTTCCTACACTCAGCGCATTGTCTCTGGCACTTTTTTACCATCTGGCGGCCTCTAAGAACCCAATAGGTTCGTCTTAGCTCTGCGAAGACTCTTTCTGGACCTGCGTGCATCAGGCGGTTGTCAAAGTCTTGAATTAGCAGTTTTGTTATGGGGTGTTCTGGTGCCAACACAATAGGGTGAAGTGCATCCTCTGGCAGTGTTGCAGCTTTGCGTAATCTACCACCCACTCTTATCAGATTAAGGTGAGGATCCAAAGTTGGAGCAAGGGAGTATAATCGACTGTTTGAATGCACAGATTTATTGGCTTTAAGGGCATGCACTTCCTTAGGAAAACTTTCAGTCTGTGCACGTCTGAGTACAGCAGTTTCAGTCTCTATGCGTTCTTCGGCAGACATAGGGGGTGCTGCCGAACCATGCAGAGACTGATATGTGGTCCTGATGAGGTCATCCCATGATTCGCAGTTATCTACATCAAAAGAGGCATGACTGACTGTGACATTACCGCAGAATGCGGATTTACGGAGTTCTTCTAAATCTTCTACTGGCACTGCAGGATGGATTGGCCAGTGGTTTGGAGATTGGTGCAGAAATTTTGGACCTTGATTCCATCTGCAGGTGTGGGACAGATCTATGAGGGTCTTACCCCGCGTTATATCGTCGGCTGGGTTGTTATTCGAGTCCACATATTTCCAGTTCTCGTATCCAACGAGGTCTTGAATCTCTGCGATTCGCGTGCCAACAAACACTTTGTAGTTACATGACTCAGACTGTATCCAGTGTAGTACGGTTGTTGAATCAGACCACATGATTGTCTGTCTGAGGTTAAGTGTGAGTTCTGTGTTCAGTGTTTTGGCCAGCTGAGCACCAGACAATGCCGCGCAGAGTTCAAGGCGAGGAATGGAGAGTTGCTTCTTGGGTGCCACCCGTGACCTCGCCATGATGAATGCAATTTGGATGTCATCACCTGTTTCCACCCGTAAGTAGGCTACAGAGCCATATGCCTTCTCCGAGGCATCACAGAAGACATGTACATCGATAATGGAGGACGTGTTGTTGCATGCTGGTGTGTAACACCTAGGCATTGTTATTCTCTGTAGGTTAGGAAGCTCTTCTTCCCAAGCGTGCCATTCTGAGAAGAGGTCAGCTGGCAGAGGTTCATCCCAACCTCCAACCCTCTTCCATAGTGATTGCACCATGATTTTGGCCCTTGTGGTGAACGGAATGATGTAACCTAGTGGGTCATATTGGCTTGCCAGGATGCGATAGACATCTCTCATTGAGGTTTCCCCACTTGTTGACACAGGCCTGTGTTTATAACCTAAAGTGTCCTGGGAACAGTGCCACACTAGGCCGAGTGTCGACTCTTGTGGATCAGTTTTGTTTGAAGAAAGCCACCGCTCGCAGTCTACTGATTTGGCTTCGGCGGGTAGATGTGCAATCACATTAGGAACATTGCTAGCCCATTGCCTTATGTCAAAACCACCAGCTGCTAATAATGCTCTCATTTTGTCAACGAGTTTCTTAGCCTGATGCTGAGACTGAAGAGATTGTAAGCAATTGTCCACATAGAAAGACTGCTGGACAGACTCAACTACATCTTCATTGCCCTCGGTGTTGTCTCTGACATGTCTCTGGAGGGCATAAGTAGCGCAGCATGGACTACAGGTGGTCCCAAACGGTAACACCCGCCATTCATAGATGTCTGGGTTGCGATCTCTTTCCATGTCTCTCCAGAGAAAGCGGAGCAGGGGCTGGTCTTCAGGTAACAGCCTGATTTGGTGAAACATAGCTCGTATGTCTCCACTTATCGCAACGGCATACTCTCTGAACCTGAGCAGGACTCCCATCAGTGGTGAACCAAGAGTGGGACCAGGGAGTAAATTATCATTTAGGTTCATTTGATTGTAGGTGAAAGAGCAATTAAAGACTACCCGGGCTTTGTCATTGTGGAGCACAATGTGATGAGGAACGTACCATGAATTAACGGAATTGACAGCTTCTGAGTTGGTTATTCGAACTGCATAACCTGCCTCCTCCAGCTTGTGTATCTCTTTGCCATACACGTTTGCCAGGTCCGGATTATTAACAAGGCGACGTTCTGTAGCTCTTAAAAGAGCCATGACAGCGTTTGGTGATGAGTGTAGTGTAGCCGCGTCTCGCTTATGAAGTAATGGGGTAGCGTAGCGGGTTGCACCATCAACTGTAACATGCACCGTTTTCTCCTCCAACATTGCCAGTGCAGCTTTATCTTGTCTGGAGCGGACTACTTCTTTCTCATTTCTCTGTGGCAGTAGGTCAAGCTGCCACAACCGTTCAACATGTTGACGTAACTCTTGAGTAGGAGGAAGGAATGTGGTGTGGAGGCATGAGCTTACATTTGAGGGTTGCTGGAGAAAGGTTGTTGGTCCTTGAACTGCCCAGCCAAGCAGTGTGCGTACCGCTACAGGGCTACCAATCGGTCCCATACGGATTGGGCAGTTTGGTGTGATCAGCTGTGGATAATCTGATCCTATAAGTAGCAAAGGCTGCACTTTAGAGAAACTTTCCAACTGAATGTCCTTTAAGTGACCATATCTTCTTTTCAGTAAATTAGCGGGGCAAGACTGTTCAGCCAGGTTGAGCTCTTCAGCTGTGAATGCCCTTTGGATCTGATGTTTCACATTTGGGTGTGATATCGCAGATACCTCAAAGGAGACTGCATTTCCTCTTAGCTGAACAAGGTCTTGTCTTATTGTTCTGAGAGTCAAAGTTTCTTCTGATCCTTTCAAGCCCAGCTGTTTGACTGCTGCTGGCAGGATAATTGTTCTTTCCGAACCATCGTCTAACACAGCGTGTGTGTCCATGAACCTTTTACCACTGCGAAGTCTTACTGGGACAACTTTCAACATCACTCTGCCTGAATGACTGGCCTGGTCCAAGTAAACTTGAGAAGTGGCTGCGCTCACTGTGAGTATGCTTTGGGTTTCTGCAGCAACTGCAACTTCATGCAGAACAGGCAGGTGAAGTCCTCCACATGTAGAGCAAGCTTTCTTGAGCGTACAGCTGTCCTGTTTGTGACCGCGTCCACACCTCCAGCATTTATTTTGCTCTTTAATCCAGATTCCTCTTTCGGTGTGTCTCAACTTGCCAAAGGCTGCACAGGCATTGAGATAATGCTCATGGTTGTTGCAGTAGGGACAAAATGGCTTAAAACGATCTTGTTTTTTAGCTGTAGCTGCCATTTTAGTGTCTGTGAGGGAGCTGGAGGGCCAATTGATGACTTTACGTTGTTCACTACCTGTGAGAATTGTGGCTGCCTTAGCTTTGGGATAAGAAAGAGGTTTCTGCTCTCGCCGAAAGGGCTCTGTATGCGCTGGCCCTGTTACACGCCTAGATATTTGAATGGCCTGAGCTTTCCTTTCTAGCCACTCAGCAAATTCTGGCAGTGTGTAAGTCCTGGAACTGCCGCTCATAATGATGTGCTTGTTGAGACAGTACTCTATGAATGAGTCTCTGTAGCTGACAGGCAGTTTAGTCAGTAGAGTGTCAACGTGGGAGCCACACTGCAGTTCGTACCTAGAGGGTCCATCCATTGTGTTCAACATGCCCACCAGTGTGTTAACAGCTGCCGCCAAGTCCTCAAATCCCTGCGCATCACCTGGTCGAATAACTGGTGCATTGAGGATAGCTCTCAGCTCGCTCTGAATTAACTGTCTTGGTTGACCGTATCTCTGTTCAAGAGCCTGCATGGCACTGGTGTAGGGAAATGGGCAGTTGACACAACTCTTAGCTACCTGGTAAGCAGCAGGCAAACGTAGATGATCCAGAAGCACTTGGTATTTATAGTCCTCTGTTAAATGCCTGTGTGGGCCAAGGATGCTGTCTAGTCCTTTCTTGAGCATAAGGAAATCACTTTCTTTCCCTGAGGAGAAGACTGTCAATTTTGGTTTGGGTATGCCATATGAAGATGCAATGGCCATTTCCACCAGCCCAGGTGCCATAGGATTGACAGGATAATAATACTGCGGTTGTAATCCAGGCCCATGAGGTGGAGGCAGAGACAGTGGTTGATAAAGGCGTTGAGAATGCATCGCTGGTTGCGCTGGTACAGGCTGAACTGGAGCTGGCGCTATATGCTGGTACTGTGGCTGCAGTGAAGCTGGTGCAGATGGTACAGCAACTGGCTGACGTTGGGGTTGCACATAAGAATGTGCTGGAGGTGCAGCAGCTGATGGAGGCAGTGGCTGTATGCGGGCTGGTACTTGAGGATAGGCAGGCTGAACAGGCTGAGCAGCCGTGGGGGGCCATGAGTCTATTCGTCGGAGTTCTGCAAATGATCTCTGAGGCTGTGGCCCAGGCAGGGAAGATACACGAGCTATATTAGGTGGATGCATGATTGGTTGTGACTGCAGTTGCATGGAGGGCTCGTGATAAAGTGTTTCCTCATATTGTAGTGATGATGCTACAGTCACAGGGGGTTCTAATCTAGTGTTACTGAGTTCAACGTGAGGAAGACTCCCATAGTGTTCGTAAACAGGAGATTTAAATGCAAAAGATGCCTGTTTCGCACTGTCCATTCTGATTTGAATCTCTCTCATCTCGCTACTTAAATCCTTCCATCGGGCTTTTAAGTGATGCAGCTCTTCACTTTCGAAGTTTCTGTCCCTGGGAGCAGGAGTAATATAACCCCTATCAGGATCCTGGCTTGTATGGGATATTCCTGCAGCGACCTCTGCTGGTAAAGAATGAACATGACGTGGAAGTGGATAATCAAGCACATAATCCTCCAAGTAGGTGGGTACCCGCCGGGTACGACTCGGATGAGGATCTGGCACTTGTTCTCCCTCGTAGTAATCTCTGGATGTAGCCATAACGCAGCTGATGTCCCGATCCGGCTCGAAGGACCAATTTGTGGGATATTCTGCGCTCAGTGCGATGGTTGGGACTCAACTGGTCTAATTCTTCGGTTAGAAAGAACTGCAGCTACTCCAGAGTGAACGTGTCCATTCTAGATATTTATTAGGCCATACAATTGTAAGTTGTATACAGGTTTGCATGGATATACATCAAAGTGGTTTCTGTGAGAGAACAAATTAAGAATGATAAATATAAATGATAATATGACATGACAGAATATACACAGATAATGCTTGTATAAGTATACATGGAGAAGTTAAAGTTGTATGAAGTAATAGCAAAGTAGAGCTTATTGAAATATATATACTCTAAATGCAGCTACATTAAACAGACCGGGCTGCCGCTGCTACTGCTAACAAGGTGTCAGATTACAAAAGTGTGTGCGCTGCTCTAGCACTCTCGTGCGCTATTGTAACATATGCCGATAAGACATTGTATACATATTTTTAATCACCATATGACAACAACTCCCTTGAATAAACATCGTTGATAGAATATAACAGGATGACTCGTTGAATATATGAGCATTGCACCGCCGATTGTATGTATGTTGACACAATAACATTTCTGAGGAAAAATAAACTGAATCACGCTCTAACACTCTCTGAAAAACATCTACAATGACTTTAAATATTTTTACTTACGTAGTTATGAACGCACGGCAATACCACACAAATAAGAATTATTGATAAACAATGCCAGGATAACTCCGTGTACTGGATGCTGCCGACTGAACTTTTGCGCATACATCAGACAAGTCTGAACAAGTTCGACTCGCGCATGCGTGAGGCGGGTAATTTTGTACACATTGGTTAACAATTCATTTTAGGATTGATTTTAAGATATTAATATTGACATGTAAAGCACTACAGGGTTTGAAGCCAAAGTATTTAGATGAACTTTTAAAACTTTATGAAAGTTAGATGTCTCAGAGTCAAAACTTATGGATTGTTGGCTGTTCCAGATATAAAAGGTGACAGAGCTTTTGCAGTGAAGGCTCTAAAGTCTGTCAAAGGATATAAAAACTTATAAAGTTTTTAAAAAAAACTTGTGTATAGACTTTGCTTTTATTACTTTGTGAATTATTTTTGTGTGTTTTGGATCTCTTTTTATGTAGTGTTGTGTTTGTTTTATTATGTCTCCCTGATTGTTTATTTTGTGAAGCTCGTTTTACCTTTTGTGTTGCACTTTATACTATGTAGCTTTAAAAGTGCTCTATAAATAGTTTATTATTAGGCTAATATTATTCTTATTAAAATGTACATGAATTTGAGAATTTCTTTAGTTGTTTTTTTTTTCTTTTCATAAATACATTTATTTCAGTTTATTTCCAGGTTTAAATACAAAAGAAAATCTAAAAACGTTTAGTGTAATTTCATACTTTTAAACCTCACCATACTTGTTTTTGATGTAATGACAGTTTTTAGACTGAAAACTATACGATCAGCAGTCACGCAAATCTATTGAAAGTATTAATTTAAAGTATTCTTTAAATAGATTCATCATTAGATTAGGCTTGTTTTATTTATTTGAATTAATATGAACAAAAATTATAAGTTAAATCTCTTCTTTTGATTTGTTGACAATATTGAGTTTGTAGATAAAGTATGTCAATAAGCTTGTTGCATGTCTCTCGTGTCGTGTGTTAAGAATAACGATTCTCCGCTAAAAACATGCAACCTCACACAAATCAGCCGCATGTTGTGTGTTTAAATATAGACACCTTGGAGATCCCCTGACCGCACGTCTTGAGCGGATGCAAAATAACACCATTAACGCAAAAAATGTGTTGCAGATTAAAATGATGTTATGTTCTTGCGTCTTCTTGAATTTATAGTTCATTGCATTACATCATGTATGAAATTAGCTGTCCATTTCACTGCTTAAAGCATAAAAGCTGTTACTGCTACAAATGGTCAGCAAAAAGGTTCATATTTTTGCAATGAATTAATAGTTTTTGAATTTTTGAATTATGACAAAGCTTTATTTTTTTTGCAACACTTCATTGTGTCTTAATTTCTTACATTTTTTTCATTGTAACTTGTCTAGACGTATAGGATGAATTCAGGTTGATTTGGACCCTTTTTCATTTAAGATGACGAGGAAAAACGGTCTGAATTCACCCTAAATATTAACTAAAAATATATATTTTCCATATTCACTGGAATGGCTTAGTAGTCCTTCACCTTCAGCTAAATTTTGTCCCATACATGCAAGTGCATTTCATTATGAGTCTTAGCATCTTTCAACTGTTCAAATGTATAAAAACATGCAGTGTGCATTATGTGAAATGTATTTCCTCTCATAAGGTTTATGGGAAGTGTGTTTATTATTTATATAATCATGATGATATTGTTGCATGACTCTCTAAATGTTCCTGGTTGCATTAAGATAGAAAGCTTTATTTATATCAGAATCTGTGTGAATACGGTTATTTAACTGTGAACTATAGGTTAGACATAAGAGCAACTAAAACAATTACTGTTCATTTCATAACTTATTTTTTATTTCCGTCAGCAAGAGAATGAAACTAAATTAGCGGTGGCTATATGGCAATCCTCCCATCTATAGGCCTACAGTTTAAAAACAGAAACTGGGGGAAAGGTGTCAGTCTGAAAGGAAACATTTTTTTTTTTTTTTATGGAAGGAAAGAAAACCGCAAAACTCATAAGTTTGTGTCACGATATGCAGAGAGGACCCAAAAGGCGAAAAGCAGGTAATGTCTCTTTTTAATAGAAATAAGGCAAAGCCACTTTGGCAGATAAACAAAGGTTCTTCTCAAAACAATAATCAGAGAGACATTAAGCGGCAGGTCCAGGAGTCCCATGTGAAAACGAGGCCAGTGGCTCTGGTGAGGCGTCGGACCTCCAGTACTCTCCACAGCAGATAAACTGGGCAAAGCACAAGTCAGGTAATATATAGCAGCAGATATCTTCCAGACAGATTATAACAGGACATGACTAGATGAGCTTGACAAATTCTCAGTAGATAGAATACAATGATAAGCGACATAGCCTGCGTGACGGTCAACAATAATCAAACAAAGAAGAGTAAAAGAGGGCTAGAAATAGAGAGACTAATGACAGGGAATAGAGAGCAGGTGTGAGGATGATGGGAGAACGAGGAACAGCTGATGGGAATGAGTGCGTGATAATGGGTGTGTGTGAATGAGCGGAAGAGAGTGAGAAATAGGGAAAGGAAGAAACCAGCAGAGGGAGGTAGAGAAAGAAAAGGAGAAAAGAACCAGGATCATGACAAGTTTGAGTCACACTTCCCAGTCACAAGACAAGAGGCCAATTATACTGTGATTATGCAATTATAAAAATGTAATTCTAGTGCAATGAATTATTCACGAATCAAAAGAAGTGGTCTTTAAGAGATGTTTATTTATGTTATAATACAAGCATGTCTTTCACAGACAAAATGTATCATTTACTAATACTAAGTAAATAATAAAAGTTGATTTATAGTCATTTGTCTTAACATTGTAGCGGAATAGCGGAAACAAAATGTGTCTCCGAAACCCCGGTACAAAATTTATAACGTTAGCTAACATAGGGCGGAAATGTGCATTTACCACACTGACATTTACACGCTTAACCAATAATCTAACGATAATTAATAATCATATAGAATACATGTATAATCGCACTCTTAGAAGAAAGGGTTCGATCCTCAAAGGGTTCTGTCAGGCACTTCATAGAGTATGCACGCGGTGCTTCCCATCATGGGGATCAATTTATAGATTTTGTTTTAATTAATTTTTAATTTTGATCAAATTTCATCAGTTAAGCAGACCATGAATATATTTTTATCACAAAAAAAATCAAAACCTTTCTCCTTATTTAGAACCTTTGTACCATAAAGGGTTCTTTAAAATTGAGTCAAGAACCCTTGGGTTCTATATAGAACCCCATTGAACCCTTTTTTCTAAGAGTGTGTGCATGCAGAACATCGTGCAGATTTTTTATTCATTTTTACTTTTCAATACAAGGTGAAGTTTTGCATTGAATGCTAAAGAAACATATCTGATACTAAAACATATACTTACACCGTGAAAGTTATGTTGAAAAGCCATTTGAAATTAGCAGTGTAATCCTATAATTAAGTTGTATAATTCCCACTGTCCGCTGAGAAAACTCTTATTAGGGCAGGAAGGCAATTGCTCTGGCTCCACTATATGCACACACAAATCTGCACTCCTGTTTCCAGTAATGGAGCTCCAAAGAAATGTCTCATCCCAAACTATCCGTGAACTCCGAGAGGATTGTAATGGGTGTTTCCTTTAGACACACACACACACACGCGCACGCACGCACGCACGCACACACAGTCTCCCTGTGTCCCTCCCCTATTTTGTTTCTCCTGTTAAATGCTCCAGCCACAGGAAAGTCACGTCCATTGATTCACTTATCAGCTCACTATTGCCATTCTTTATTTGTCTTGCACTATGTTTTATCTCTCTGGACTACTTTTGCTGTTGCTGGATCCGTCTATGATCTGTGGTAGGAGATCTTCAGTCTAAGATTTTAACCATCTGACAGTGATGCCATCACTTTTGGACATTCAATATGTTATCCAGGAGACATGAAACCACATTAAGCCTTTCTTTTAACCGTTGACTTATGAGCTATCAAACTACCAACCTGATTGCATAAGAATAGATTCATCATAAGAAACATAGTGTTAACGAATGTCTGGTAGCAACATGGATGATCATTAAAATGTTGATTTCTATTCTCAGGTCAAACGACACAAGATGACAGAACAGCTTCTGGAGGTAAGGGACCAACTCAATGTCTCAGTTATTTCTGCACATAAACAGAGAGATAAAATTAAGACCTTTGCTCAAATCTCCTGCTTCTCACTTACTCTTCTCAGAAATCTCACATTCAGTGTTTCAAATCTGTAATCCCATGTGAGATATCTCAATATGAACTCAAACGTTTATTTTCTTTGATATGTTCAGCAGGTGAAACTCGAACAATTTGAATATCGTGCAAAAGTTAAGTAACTCAACTTAAAAGGTGAAACTAATATATTATATAGATAGACTCATTACATGCAAAGTGAGATATTTCAAGGCTATATTTGTTATAATTTTGATGATAATGGCTTACATCTTATGAAAATCCCAAATTCAAAATTGAAATATGTGAAAAGTTTTCATAAGCTGTAAGCCATAATTAATCATAAAAATTATAACAAACAGAGTTTCACCTGTATATCTCTATATATTTTTAGAGCATGTAAATATCTATTTTTATTTATTTATATATAAATATAATTTTAGGATGAGGCAAAGATTATAATTTAATAAAGTCTGATGAGATATGAAATAAAATATTTTTGATTATAATTTGGATGAAAGAAAATTGTATATTGCACTCAACAGTGTGGCTCTTGGCGCACTAAAATAATCTAAAATGATTTTAAGCTCAACAAATTAAACTTAAGTTTCTGTCAAAAAGATTTGAATTCTCAAAGATGGATTTGTAATTGAATACAGTTAAAGAGGAACAGCTAATGGTAATAGCTCTTAGACACTTTTATCCATTATTCACCCTATATGCATCAATTATAGAAATAGAAAATGATCCTTAATGTTCTTTTTTCTCCAGATAAGAGTCTCAGAGTCCAAACCGAAAATACACAGAAAGAACTAAATGTATCTTTAAGCAAGGGTACGTATGTCAGCATTATTTACACCTGCATCATCTCCTCGCGAGCACATTCATAATCACATTTTTCACTCTTTCAGAGACATACAACGTCACGTATGAGGACAGCGGTAAGAGAGTTTTGTGACACTTTAGTGAGCTATTAGACTTTAAAGATCGCTTGTGTCACTATTAAATGAATCTCCTGTGGCTCAGAGGATTTTCAGAATCAAGACTCTCGCTACAGACGCTGTTATGAGGAGCAGTTGAAGAATTATACCGAGGATATATGCTATGTGAGTTTCAATAACAACATGAGTGCACTTGGGAAAGAGAACTGGTGTAATATGGAGATGGTGATAAGGTAAGACCAACCATACATATTTATGTATATTTAAAAACCAAAGGAGCTGCAATTCTGAAACATTGCTTCGATGATGCTTTGTTGATTTATTAAGAAAGGACTTGATCTGTTTACCGTCATGTTTTTGTAAAAAAGTTTTTGCTTTTGATTGCTGGGCAAAACACTCTAAAATTAACCGTTTCTATACATCGCTTATCTACTGCACAAGCGCTACTGAGAAATGTAAAATGCATAGCTAACATGGCATATAGCCTACACAAAGAAAGGAAACGGTCAGAGAAACAATTGAAGGATGTGTGGGGAAGAGCTGAGCTAATCTTGAAACCTGATTGCTAACTCCTTATGACTGAGAGACCTTCTGGTCCATTAAACAATGAGAGACGTTTCCGTTTTCTACGTAAACATAGATAAGAGTGTGTTTTTGTTGTGAGCCAGAGTGATTTGAGTGATTTGTGCCACTTATGGACATTAAGTGCACTTTAAAAAACAGTAGCTTTAGCGTGTTGTGCAAAATTCTAATCTACACTATAGGCTACTATTCAAAAGTTTGGGGTCAGTAAAGACTTTTATACTCACCGAAACTGCATGCATTTAATCAAAAATACAGAAAACAGTAATATTGTGAGATAGTATTTCAATTTAAGACCAAAGCTGAATTTTCAGCATCATTACTCCAGTGTTCAGTGTCACATGATCCTTCACAAATCATTCGAATATGCGGATTTGCTGCTCAAGATCTACATTTCTTATTATTATCAATGTTGAAAATAGTTGTGCTGCTTCATTTTTATGAGGAACCCAGGATTATTTATTATTTGATGAAAAGAAAGTTCAAAAGAACAGCAATTATTTGAAATATGTCACGTTTGATCAATTCAATGCATTTACACCCGTCAGATGTGTGTGTGTGTGTGTGTTTGTACAGTAAAGCTGTTTTCTCTGTCACACAACTCACTTTGTATCTCTTTCTCCTTCTTCCAGAAGCTACAACAAGTTAACTGAGTGCATGGAGATTGTATCCAGTTATTTAAAATGCTACTACCCCAATCGTGTGGTGGAGCAGCTGTTCGTCAGGATACATCAGCAGTACTTCAGCTTCTGCAGCGATGAAGAGGATTTATCTGACGCACCGGCTGGAGTCGTGCTCTTAGCCACACTGCTGCCCATACTCCTCATACCCCTCATAGTGTACATTGTGGTCTGGAAGAGTAGTTTAAGGGACTGACTTTAGCAATTATCCCCCACCTTAAATGAGATAAAGTGATATTTCACTCAAAAATAAAAATGCTGTCATTACTTGCTCACCCTTATGTCATTCCAAACCTGTATGCATTTCTTTCTTCTAAAGAAGACATTTTGAAGTTGATGTCTGAACCCTAACATTCTTCAAAATATTTTTTTGTGTTTTGTAGAAGAAAAAAATCATACAATATTGAAACAACATGAGAGTGAATGATGACCCAGTTTTCAGTTTTTGGGTGAACTGTCTCTTTAAAGTCAGCTCTCGTGCTTCATGATGTAATTATTGTAAATAAAAGAGACGCATGGGTGTGTGATTTTTTCTACACATTTATGCCTAAGAGTCTGATTTATGATCATGTTATAAATATATTGTGACTCTGAACTATTAATTCTGAAATACAGAATGTTCAACATGTCCTGCTAGACTTTATTCAGGTGTTGTATATCAGTTTACAGCTATTTGTGAAGTTTCAAGAAAATGCATAGCAATTTGGTCACAACTGTAAAACTAAAAAAACATTAAACAAAATACTGGGGGACACTTTCCTCATTATGAAGCCTGCATTTAATGCATTATAAGGGTATTAGTATAGGCTACATTACAATGAATGCATAGGCATAATTATTCTCTTATAGGCTACATTATATATAATATAGGCTACAAGCATCATATAATTATATAAATATATCTTAACAACAAATAGTAGGCTATAGTAAAAAATATATATCTTTTTCACATTGAGATAAGTTTACCTTAAAGGGGTGGTTCAGACTCGAGTAATTTCAACCTAGGAAAAGCCCGTAAAAGTCTCGCGCGATCACCCAGTGTTGCTGAAAAAGATTTTTGGTATATTCAAAAAAATATTTATAATTTTTTTCCGAAGTGTTGACAACTTAGTGTTAACTAATAATTGTTGCAAACTGGTACTACCAACAAAATATTAGTGGATTCCTGGAACTGGGCGCCGTTACACTACATCATTGTGCATCGCTTTCTGCCAGGACTTTTACGGGCTTTTCCCAAATCACGGAAGTGACCTCGACGTCCGGGTTAGCGGTAGCATGAGCCATCAGGCAAGTGTTATTTAAATAAACTCCTGATATACTTACAAACTTTCCAATGCCTCGTTTTATCAGTACAGAACATATTTGTACTACTGTAGAAGTAATTGGTACCATTCCGGGCATTATTAGTGGGATAATTTACGAGATACAACCTTCGGATCCATTAGCGCCTGCACTCAGCCAATCGGCTGATATCTCTAAATAAGCTCTAACTTTAATAATGTTCAACCAAGGGAAAAAAAGCTTCTGAGGGGGTGTTTGGCTCGAGGTCATGGTGCAAAGGACCCTAGGTTGAAATTACTCTGAATCATTCTTTTAAGTTTAACGTATCATTACCACTTCATAATATCTATGGCTATTTAAAAAGAGATCTAGCCTTTTTTACTTTTACTAAAAGCAAACAAGCAGCACTTCTAAATGAGTATGAGCACATTATAAAGCCTTTTACAAGAAGACTGTATTTGTCGCTTTACTTTAAGCAGTAAAATTTTTTTTTATAAAATGTAGTAAGAATAAGATACTGTGCAGATCTTAAGCAATGCAAATATGAATATATATATATATATATATATTATAATCCATTATAAATCAAATGTATATTATAACATGGTGTTCATCGTTTGATATACATTATATACCCTAATTAAAGATTATAACCACACATTTTATAAATTGTTTTTATACTTATGCATGAGAGTATCCAACCATTATAATAGGAATAACCCTACTATACATTATAAATCCAGACTTCATAGAAAGTTTTATTATTGTTCATCAAATACTATTTATGTGCATTAATGCTTCACTCAAGTTTTGATTTCTTTCTCCTGCACAGACACAAACACAAATAGCGTATTGTAAGAATCACAGCGCCCCCTACTGTCAGCACCACTGCTAGCAAAAATGCCATTACGTCTAAAGAGTGATATGAGTACCAGGGCATCTTATAAGACTCAGTCCGTAAATGTGCTGCTCCCTTGTGCCGCATTACAAACTCTATCCAAAAGAGGGCGCTATCCTGAGGTGGTGTGGGCTGGTCTTTGTGTAACCTAGACAGTCGCTGCATGTTTTCCCTGTATGACGGCTGATGTAAAACTTCCTGTACTGCCGCCATAAAGCTCTGGCTGTCCAGTTTGGTAACGTCGAGTACTTTAGCGGCCCCTCGTACCTGGAGACGCAACATATTCTCGAATTGGTCAAAAAGCAAGGGAATCCCAACCACTGGGACACCATGGTAGATAGACTCATAAATGCCATTCGTTCCACCGTGAGCAACAAATGCACGAGTTTTCGGGTGACCAAGTAAATCGTTCTGAGGAAACCAATTAACCAGAAGAGTGTTGTTGCCCAGATTATGAGGACGTTCTCCTATGTGCCTCCATATGACTCGCTGGGGAAGCTGAGCAAATCCGGCAGCGATTTTAGACGTGATTTCACTAGGAAGAGCTTTCACGAGCGTACCTAGAGACATTACAACCACCCCGTGTTCACCTGAACCGTTCACAAACTCCTCCAGGTCTGGCGGTAATGGCTTGGAGGGTTTGCACTGGAAGCCTCCGATGTAGATGACGTTGGGCATGGTTGGACGCGGGAACTCGAAGATGAAATCCGACCTCATGAGCCAAATATCCGCACCTTGCAGCAAGTGGTAGAAATCAATTTCGGGTCCAAAGTAGCGTGCGACTAGTTTGTCATACTCTGGTCTGACTATGTACTGGTCGATGTATGTGTTCAGCACATAATGGAAGATATTCTTGACCCTCTCCCCAAAGGACATGTGGTTCGATAGTTGGCTCCCTGCTGCAGGGACGTATGAAACCGGAGAAGGTGCGACAACGAAGTGCCCTTCTCCACTCGTGATCCATCTCACATTGTACACCATGGGTAATCCGAGTTTATGAGCCACCAGCACACCCGTAGGCAGACCCGGGTCGGTAAGGACCACGTCGTAACGTCCCTCGTACAGTTGTTTCATCAGCACGGGGTTTTCGAAAATCTCCACAACCAGCTGACTTGCCTGCCGATGCATGTCGTAGAGACCCGTCAGCATCTGCCGATAGAACTGCACGAATGCAAGCGGGGATCCTCCACGTTCCTGGATCTTGAGCATTTCACTCAGGAACGAGATGAAGAAATCCGGCTGCTCGATGTTAATGGGCTCCGGGAGGGTCACGGTTACGGCCGCGTAGTGCGGGGAATCCTCCTTGACGTACCAGCTGCTGGCGGTACGCACCACGGTGACCTCGTGACCGCTGGAGTGAAGGACGCCAATCAGTATGTTCATGTTGACCCAGTGGCTTCCGTCTACTGGGAAAACAAGGATCTTTCCAGCCAGAGCGGAGGGAAGATCGGTGGCGAAGAGTACGGATAGAGCCAGAAGACAGTGTGAAGCTTTGAGGACCTTCATTGCTCCCTATAGTGCACATAAAAACACTAATGATTACAAGACAGATTTAAAGGGATAGCACCCAAATATGAAACTTCTGTCATTAATTTCTCATGTCGTTCCAAACCTGCAAGACTTTTGTTCATCTTTGGAGCACGAATGAATTTTTTTTTTTGATGAAATCTGAGAGCTTTCTGTCAGATTGAATTTAGGCTTTTGTTCAAGTTTAAACATTGATCATCGAACATTAACGGAAGCTCAGCCGAACCTGCTTGACGTGCGCGAGGAGACCTTTTGCTGAAGCTCAAGCGTGATGCGTAACACGAGAATGAACCTCATTGGTTCTCGCACGTCAAGCGAACATGCTTGAGCTTCTGTTTACCACAATTGATGTGTGCGTTGATGAACGTTTATATGTGAATAAAAGCCTAAATTCAATCTGTTCATCATATAAAGTGATCGTGTCCCTTCAGAAAATTTGGCTCAAAAACCGATCAATTGACCCTTCGCAGGGAGCTTGATTGACAGGTGATCTGACCAATCATACTTCGCCATCCGCCATTTTGTCCGACAAAGTAGTCAGGAGAGTTAGTAGATTAACATGGGAGGATTTGAGCTTGAGAAGCAGAGTACTGACGCCTTTCCGCGGTTAAAACAACATTCCTTCAGATGTTCATTCTTGTTTATTTGATGCTATAAATGAACTAGAAGGAAGAGATGATCGGTTCACGAGCAGCTTTAACTGAAGCTCTACAGCGATCTGTCAGACACATTAAAGAGCCACAAAATGGTATTTATTGTTTAAATTTATTTTTAAAAATTACCAAATTTGAAAGGTGAGACTTTGTTTAATATGTTTAATTACAAAAATAACCGAAAAGTAACCTCTGTCATGTCTGTCAGTGTGTTGTCAGTGTCCTCTCTGGCGTTAGAGCGGCGTAGCTTGTCGGACATAGCGACAGTAACTAAGGGGGGCGGTCTTTGGTAGTTGAGTAGCTGTCAATGGAGGGACAGAAATCGTTCAGATTTCATTCAAAATGTCTTTTGGTTTGGAACGACATGAGTGTGAGTAATTAATGACAGAATTTTTGGGTGAACTATCCCTTTAATATGACACAATGAAACTGTAATTTCATCAACAAAACTGTTTCTGTGTCTGTTTCTTCACAATCCAACACATTCTTTGGTAGCACTTTATAACAAGGTTTCATTTGTTTGCATTGGTTAACTAGCTACACTAGTTAACATGAACTAACAGTAAAAACTTCTAAAGCATTTATTAATAACAAAGTTTTATCTGTTAATATTATTTAATAGACCCGAGCTAACATAAACTAACAATGAATGGTTTTTTTTCATTAACAATAACAAAGATGAATAAATATTGTAACTGTATTGCTTTTATAATGCATTAACTGATGTTAACTAATGGGACCTAATTTATAAAGTGCACTTTATGAAGTAAACAAAGATTATTGGAGTAGCCAAATGTTTTACAAAATATTTCAGTCTTTATCCTTTAAAATATCAATGTGTTACCTGCTGTTTATTTGTAATTGTGAAATTTCCTAGCAAAAATCTGAGTGAAAAAAAATCCTACACCAAAGCTTTTCTTTTCAGTGTGTAACTCATTCCTCTACCCTGGAAAATACCAACGCATTCAGCTGAAAATACTCCATGCTTGAGTGCATGAACAGACACACTAAATGTTTCTAAAACCCTGAACAGGCCGTGTGATTCAAAGCAGATGTGACTTGCTAACCACTGAGGTTTTGCAGAAACATTGAATGTTGTATGAACTGGTATTCCTTCATGTGAAGCATGCAAAAGAAAAAAAGGCTTTTAGTGGACAACGTTAAAGTTCTTCATACATTTTAAGACAATTATACTGCAACAAAAACTGTACAATCCGATAGTAATATGGTAAAGGTTCTTGAAACTTAATAAAGCTCTTTTACCTTCTTCTTATGTTGCCTCTCCGCTTCTTTTTCTGAAACGAGGGTTTGTTCAGTCTGGTTCCAAGTCCAGATCGAGCTTTAGTGTTGCACAACAGTGGAGGTAATCCCAGGAAAATAGGCGTTGTTAACGCAGTGTGTTTGAGTTTGTGTGAGAAGCGTGTGCTTCTGTTTCACAAAAACCTCCCCCAGGACCTAAAGCAGAGAAAATGTATCCGAAGAGTTTTCAACATACGACAAAACAAATGCTATCTCCAGTATACATGTGTTTTCTGTTTTTCTCTGTCACGGCACAGTTCAAGGATGGTGGAAACATGGTTATTTGTTCAATGCTTTCAACAAATTACATAAAAAGTCAGCTCATTAAACTCCTTAGATATAAGAATAAAGTGTGAAGCATGCGTGACAACATCCTGAGAATGAAGTGAGAAGAAATAACAAGTCACATGTCATTTTTCAGACATGAGAAATATATCAAAATATAAAGAAATTCCATGTAAAAGGGATCATTCTATCAAACCATTTATTAAATATTATGAACTGCATGTTTTCACTCTGTGAATAAGTGCCTTATTTATGACTTATTTTGTTTTCTTGGGTTGAACAAAAGTTCAAGATCTAAGTGTTGTGCAATAATAGCAAAAACAAAAAAACAGTAAATAAATAATTTAATGAATGTTTGTCCTTTGATTTCTTGTCATTGGTGTTATCAATGCTTAAAAATACAAGAAGTTGTGGAAAAATGCTTTAAAGGTCAAAGTTCAGAGTAAGAGGCTCTTTTTACCACCATGTTGAAAAAGTTATTAATTTACCTTTAAATGTGTTTAAAGTTATTATTTTACCTTTATTTTAGTGGGTTATTACTTTAAAAATGGCCTTTGTCACGGGTGTTGTCACCACTGGTGCTTTCCTTATTTGTGAAAAAAATATTCATAATAATATTAGGACATGATGGTTAATAAATAATTAGCTGTTATAACCATATGGGAGAAAATGGGTTTTAGATAATACAAAATTATAAAAATTCCCTAATATAAAAAAGATAAATGTGACATTTATTATAGTCCAAATGGTGTTTTATCAACCGTTATTAAAGTAGCCTATTCATAATCTTCTGTAGCCTAACTGTTGTTAATAAATGATTAACGAAAAAAAACATATGATAGATTTCTAATAAGGTCTATTTAATGTTAATGTTACCTTTTTTTCCCGCTCGGGCCATCAAAGATGACGTTTTAAGGCGGCAAACGCATTGGGCATGCGCACATCGAGAGCGGTGAGCCGTTGGTAAACTTGACTATTCAGGAAAGTCATGAACATTCATAGGCTTCTGCGTGCAACTTGGAAGTAGAAATACAAACACCATTGAGGAGATTGTAAACTTCGACCTGTGTTTTGCCAAACAAGGTGAACGTTTGGTTAATTTTTAATTTGCAAGTTTACGTCGCATCACACGACCTGTGATACGGCAGCCTAAACCCTACAGCCACATTTATGTAAGTAAATGTGTTCTTCATCATTTTCTTGCTTCTATGTGTATATTACTAGCAGTGGGTGCAGGCAAGTCTTAGATTACTGATTTTGGGTTATTTTTATCTCATATTTATCTCGTGCAAATACACTCCGCTGTCATTTAGTAGTAACAGCATAAGGCCACAGGGTGGCGACATTTACAAATGAACACTAACTGAACTTGAATCGATACCAACAATTAGTACACATTTAAGGTGTTTCATGTTCATGTTAAAAGGCCAGTGGAGACTAACACCACTGAACACACTTGTCTGATATGATTCATTTATGATTTGGACCATTGTGTGACTATCGTTTATGATGGAGGAAAGGTTTCATTTCTAAGTCAGTGGATGGTTGTGTCACAAAAAATGTAACATCTGAATGTTTTTGCCCTCTTGATCCACAATCATTAATTATATAAAAACAATACATGTCAAAACGTGTCAAAATAAATGGTAGTTAAAAGAGATGGTAACCACATTTACCATTTAAGTGAATGGAAAGTTAAAATGTTAAAATACATCATGAAAGACTTAAAATGGTCCAAATTAATCATAAGTCATTAAACAAATGTGTGTTGTTTAGTTTTTAAATAACTATGTGTTTATTCAATTAGAGATTTTCAACAAAAAAGAAACATTCTGCTGACCAATCGTGGTCTCTCCTGAGTCCTGAATAATTTATTTGGCATATAAACATTTAAGTATAATTAATATTACATTTCTCTTAACATAATGGTCATGCTTACATAAACATTAAGTGCTCTGATTGTACCGTCTCATCTAATGTCCATCAGGTCACAAAAATAACATTCAATATCTGTATACTGTGATATAGTCAAGTGAGTATATATGTATTTGTGAGTGAATATAGAAGAGACATTAGGATATTCAGAGATTTAATTCAAACAGTAACATGTCCTATAGATCTCAAGCACAGATTCTGAGTAATGTGTGCGCATCTAGACACAGCCTGCAACGCAAACTAAGACTGACACGTCGTTCTGTGTGGTGGGTGGAAAACACAAAACACACACATACACAGAAACACACTGATCTGTGGGCAGGTACCATTCTGACATCAAAATAGTATGCTGTGGCATGTTAGAGTGTGTGTGTGTGTGTGTGTGTGTGTGTGTGTGTGTGTGTGTGTGTGTGTGTGTGTGTGTGTGTGTGTGCAGTAGGAAGCAAGCATTAAAAATCTTGATTTCCCACATCTTATGCTTTCGGTTTACGTCCTCCACAGATACAACAATCACTCCTACTTGGACAAGTGAATCCATGATTCACTGAATATAAAAAACGTTGACCTAAAACAACTATTACTTTAAATAACTTTTGGTTTATAAACAACATAATGTTTTTAATGAATAATAATTGAAAGAAAATGACAATCTCCTACTCTTCAGCTATACAGGAACTGATTTTTTTTTTTCTAAACGCTTTTTTCCCATTTTTATTAAAGAAAAAACATGCTTTGAAAAATCATAATTATGAGACAAAAGTCTTTTTTGTATTTTTATGTCATAATTTTGACATAATTTTGAATTATTTTTAATAATTATGACATTTGACATTAATGACATTTTTAAGTTGTTTTAAGTTACTTTAAAGTTCATTATGATTTACCAAAGCATGATGATTTGCATATATTTGTACATCTAGATTAACTTTGCAATCATCTAATGTTGTTTTGTTTAGTTTTTTATCCCCATAATTTTGGTGCATTTGTAGAGCAATAAAAGAAAACAATTTTTTTGCATATAAATTTTGGCCAGTAGTGGAGCAGTAATTTTTGTGTTTGACTATATGGAAAAATATATATATTCCACGAGACATTTAGAAAAATGCATTGTAAGCATGAATGTTTTAGCTGCTTTTGACTTATTACACAGCACAACAAGATAATAATAAAAAAGAAAATGCTGAAGGTCTGTTCCCTACTGTTTTCCCCTTTCCCTTCAGGGCTGTTTGTGATAGTATTGGCACTCCAAATAATAATGTCTAATACAATATTTTCTAGTATGTGCTCCTCAAAGGCAGTGGATAATAAAATAGTTCTGTGATAGTGTCATTTATGTTGTGGGAATGCATTGTGTAACTAGCGAGCTGATGCTGAAATGATTGGACTGCTGTTTTTAATGCTTTTCGTTGCGTTCATGTTACCAGATATCGCCTTTCCTCTGCATGCTTTCAGACATAGAGACCTCCAGGATAACACACACATATGTTCATACACACACAGACACTTGAGCACATGTATGCAAACACAGCTTGTAAGATCATTCTAGCTTACATCATGGTCTGTCTGGCCCAGCCTGAGGTTTATCTGTGCATTATGTTTCCTTTCAAGTAAAATTGAATAAGAAACAAGATATTCCCCCTTGCTCAAGGATGAGGAGGACGTGTGCATCTCTCTGGGGGATTGCGACTGACTCAAGGGGCTTGTTGTTCTCAGCTGGCGAAGGCATGGGGAGGAGAAGAGCTGTGGAGGAAGTAAATTACATAGGGAGGGCTGGAAAAGTCTCTGTTCTTGTCGCATTACTGCGCCTGCCGTCAAGGGCACTGTGGCCACGGTTTGAGTCACTGCGCTCAGAGCTCCTCACGGCCTTCCTTCCCTGAAGCCAATGATCAACATTTTCTCTGTTTCAATGACTCACAGCGATAGTCAGCAAGCCCTCCCGTATCTTCATCATGTCCCATGACAGCATCACAAACCACAAGAGACGATGGAGAAAACGCACATTTCGCTTTAAACTGTTGTGTACGGTGGGACTTGTCTTTTAGACACAAAGAATCGCTTAAGCAAGTTAAGGGATAGTTCACCCAAAAATGAGTTACTCTCCCTCATGTCATTACAAACCTGTGTGACTTTGTGCTGTAGAATTTATTTATTTTAATCAGTGGGGTCCAGAACAACATTAACTTTCATTGTATAAACTTAAAATTGACAGAAATCTTCTTTTTTGTTTCACAGAATAAATAAAGTTAGGTTTGGAATGAGAGAGACATTTTTTGGGTGAACTTTCCCTTTAAAGTCCGCGTGAACCGGAAGTTGCAAACGACTTTTCTCCAGTGTTGTGACGTATTTCCAAGTGAAAGTGAATATTGAACAGAGGGCAGGGTTTTACTTCAGCGCTCCTCCTCTCCATCTCTGCTCATAGCAGACTAACGCTCGCGTGTGAAAACGTAAAAATATTTAATCAGATGTGCCTTTCGTTTAGACGGCGACGGCGGTTTTGGGGCTTAAAAACGCAAAAAAAGTGAAACCACCCTCCAGAGTGGAAATCTTAAAAACGCTCCACCGTCGCGTTCCCGTCTAAAGGGTAAAAACGCAAAAGTCTGCTAGACAGTGAAGGCACCGATCTGCTCACGGTGGCTCTCGTCGCGTACGCGTTTACGTCACAGGCATGCGCCAGTACAGGAAAATAACAACAAACATGTCGGATTATTTCCATACGTCGGACCTTCAAGTTGCCCTAGCAGCTCTGATAAACATACAAGAGTCTTTTCAGCAGTTGTACGAAATATTGTCAGATAGTATTACTAATCAGAGAAGGCGCATTAATTACCTCCATCAAATTGTTGATGCACCAATTCATGTTGTGTTTTGATTTCGCGCTACTAAGGAGAGAAGTAGAAGGAAGGTTGTACGCAGGCGTGCAGACTTGGTGTTGTTGTGGCAGTGCTTCACATTGCCACCTAGCTGCCTACATCGAATTTCACACACTTTTGCGTCACCATATGCACGCAGATTTCCCCCCCATAACGCTCATCTAAACGCAGAAAAAAAAGTGATAACGCAACGCCACTTTTGCGTTTTCTCTTCAGATTGTTTCCGTGTAAACAGAGCCTAACTGTTTGAGGGAATCGTTAAGCGCTTTCACCCCAAACCGGCAAACTGACGTCATCAGAAAAGGAACGCCATTCCGGACCGGAAGTAACTTTTCAGATTATGATTAAAGATTACCACCGCAAACAATTTTTTTCTGTGTATTAACTTGCACGGATTAATTGTTCACCACAAGACTAGTAATATGCGCTAACAAAGTAAATAGGGTCAATTTTGATTTCATGTCAACTTCAATTCAGCAATCCAGGCTCAGACTACAGGAGTTTCAGGATGATTTATGAATCTGCCATGACTTGTAAGGAACAAACTATCAATTCGAAGTATTGTGTGCACGTCCAAACTTCGGTATAGTGCCAGACGAAAACCTTCCTTGCGTTGCGATATATTAAAGTTTTATGGGAGCAGATGATTTTTATGATTAAGGAACAAGTTATTATATTTTAATGAATGATTACAAATTTGTGTACATGTACATATTTTTTTGGTTTTGATTGCATGCTAAGTTTAGCAACACCTCATTTGGATTGAGCATTAGCACCAGCAGCTGTGATGGGACATCATTTGCGTTGGCTGAGAATCAGACCCAGGTGTCCTGCATGGCAGGAATATTCTGCCACTGAACTAGCAATGCTTGTCTTGCGAGCCCAAGGCTGTGCATTTCCAAGCAGGTCTTCTTTCAGACCTGACGTACAGGAAATAAATGGCCAGAAAGGTCTGTAATAATCCCGCAAGCTCAGGAAACCATCTACCACCTGCTTCAGCGGGCTGTGAGATCTTGAGCTCTTCGCTTAAGGTTGGTGCATGCAGTGTAGTTTTTTTCTATCCTTTGTGATTTGTGTTAAATGTAATGTATGTTGCTTTAGAGTTTAGACGGCATCTACCAAATGTATAAATGTAAATAATAGATCCTGCATGAAAGCCAGTGGCATTTTATGTTGGACCGTGTGATATACAAGTGATTGACAGAGTTGGTTATGCGATCAGTCGGGTCATGTTTTAACATGCATAACAAAGAAATCAAGTGACTGAAGTCTGGACGAAAGAGGGAATTTGTGGATCGATTTTATTCCGAAGTGAACTTGAGGTAGGTTTTAAGTATGATTATGTTAAAGTGAAAATTAATAAGATATTGTACCATTGTTTATTTGAACTTGTATTTTCTTTCTCTCACACACAGAGTACGTCATCAATTGCTGTTCGAATCGTTTATTAATTAGACCACTGTCGTAGGAGCAGCCACACAGCAGGATTTTGATGCATCATTTCTGACACTGTCAGAAGTTCGTTGGAGGCTAAGATTCATCACAAGGGCAAATAATTGTTCGCCAGAGAGCATGTCACACTGAACTATCAAAGACCTGTGATGAAACGATTCAGAAATTTGTCCCAGATGCAAAAAACATTGTGCACTGAGCTTTGCAAAGTTAGTTGTACATGATGGGTGAATTAGTCTGGGCCCTTGTTCACCAGTTTTACAGTTTTTGTTGATCTATTCCTTGTTCCCGAATCGAGGTACATGCTGTGGGGAAGCCGGACTTTAGACCGGCAGTAGATTTGGATCAAAACATAACAAATTTAAGGTAAATATTCAAATTTTCATACAGTCATGTTCATTACAGTAGCTTGCTATTCCTCTGACACTTGTATCGTAGCAAAAGACAACAAATGATCAACTCTCATACGAGTTAGCATTTGTTTAATGAAATGAGACAATTATGAGCATGCCCGTAGCGTGTTATCATAATCCGAGCGAGCTATGGAAGGATTACTGTGTTTACTGCACATAAATAAACAATGACATAATTACATAACAATGCCAGGAAGATGCGTTGAGGGCGGTTTTGAAAGACAGAGAAAGAGGGAAGCGGAAAAATCCTTTTGCTTGCACTCAGCAGGTGTCCTTTTGGATTAGCTGAAGCTTAGAATGCATCCTGTCATATTTACTTGACCATCATGCAGACAGAGAAACAGACTATCTCTTCCTCATCTTCCCTCTCCTCTCGTGCTTTATCAAACCACCATGTCTAAACCCTCCCATCGAGTCTTGCAGTTCAACAAGTGGAAAATCAAATCATATTTCAAAAGACTGCACAATAAAACACACTTAAATGACTTTGAGATTTCCTTGGCATTGGGTTTCCCCAAATACCCCTTCTTTCTCTCTTATTCTCTCTTGCTCTCCCACTGGTTCTTCATTTGCAGAAAGCCTCCTCCCACTTGTCCTTTTTGAGTCATACAAAGAAACACTAGAAGGGCATTCTTTCTCTCTCTCTTTCTCTCTCTCTCTTTTTCTCTCTCAATCCTACTTCCTTCCTCAACGCCCAAACACTTCTCTCCACTCACCTGCTGAAGCAGTGAATGCTCTCTCTCTCTCTCTCTCTCTCTCTCTCTCTCTCTCTCTCTCTCTCTCTCTCTCTTTCTCTCTCTTTCAAGCAGGAAAGACATACACACACTCATCTGAGATCCCTGGTGGTTCTCATTTCCCTTCTCATCTCCGTGAGCACCTGACGTTGAGGGAGCTTGTTCCCTCTCACTTCCAGAGGTCAATATTCCTGCTTGCGGCGAGAGCTCCGCGCTGGCGGCCCAGCCCCTTTCCCGCTTCAGCCTGGGACGAAAGACCCTTCTGGTGGCTGGCGTGGCCGTCATGCTGCTATTGGTGCTGGTGATCCTCATTCCTGTTTTGGTTCATCTGGCGGGCAGCAGCGAAAACGGAGGTCAGTACGAGATGCTCGGCACGTGCCGAATGGTCTGCGATCCGTTTTTGGACAAATCTGGCACTACGGCTGGTATCGGTACGGGAACGGCTATCACTAATACGCAACTGGAAGCCGAGGCGCTGACTGATCATAGCATGGGACCCCCGTTGCCCAACTACGCACACGGACCGCAGGGCAAACCCGGCCGCCAAGGGAAACCAGGGCTTCCAGGACCCCCGGGACCACCTGGAGAGCCTGGTCCTCCAGGACCAATGGGGCCACCGGGAAATAAAAACCACACAGAGCGACCGGAGATCATCGCTCTGGGTGGAAGAACAGCTACTGGAATGGGCACAGCGGGCTATGCCATGGGACCCCGCGTGGCCTTCTACGCAGGTCTGCGAAACCCACAGGAGGGCTATGAGGTTCTGAGGTTTGACGACGTGGTTACAAACATTGGGAATAACTACGATGGATCAACTGGGAAATTTGTGTGCAAGGTTCCAGGGACGTACTTCTTCACATACAACGTCCTCATGAGAGGAGGGGATGGAACCAGTATGTGGGCGGATCTGATGAAAAACGGACAGGTAGGGGTTTTTACTGCTAACGCACCTGTACTGAGGTTTATGAAAAGACATTTTATAATATTCATAATGATATTTTTACTACACTGTGAAAAGGAACAACAGACTGCATCAACACTAATGAAACTCATTTTTAAGGACCAGGTACCTCCTCATGGTAACAGTAGCACATTTTCACTTTTTACAGTCTACTGTGTGTATAACCTCAGCCCTTAAAAATATTTATTTTTTCCATTTACATATTTGTACTTTTTAGTCACTTTATGTTGTACACCCAACATGTGCTGTTCATGCCCTATCTGTCCATGAATCATATCTGTCAAGCAGGGACACAATAAAGTGGTGACATGTTTACCAAGCTTTCGAAATGATGATATTTATTATAGACATTGATGTTTTACATAATACTAGTTATAAACTGAATGACTACAGATTTAGCTAACTTTGTTTTTCCCCGAACTATAGGTTTGTTTCGCACTGCAATAATGTCTGTGTCTATTTTAATGGAAGGGAGGGTGCATCATTTTCCGACAGCAAATGCAATGCATGAATTACATAACACTGACTAAACACAGACTGCCACAGGGATGCAATTCCTCGAGTTTCTGAATAATCCCACTCCAGTGGATTCAATTTGAATATTCATATACCAGAATATCCCGTATGTAACAGGGAGTGCATTTAGGGTTGCTTTCCAGTAAAGGTCAGTTTCATGTTTGAGATTAATTTCTATATTAAGGACATTTGACCGCACACTCACTTGCAAATACTTTATTTCACCAACGTTTCGGCAACAAGCCTTTGTCAAGGTGTGATTTCTCACATAATGGAGAGAAGTATAAATAGACAATTATTCACAGGTGTAGACGATCAATCTTAGTCGAGCAAACAATCAATTAGCAATTCTAAAACACCCATTTTCAGTCTCACAGAAACTAAAAATGTAGAGACGGCAACTTGAGTATCAAGATTCACAGTCAATATTTAAATATTTATATTACCCAAGACAAAAGTTTCAATCTGATATACATTGTCTAGAATCATCACAATCATAAGAAACAGCTTAGATCAAAGTCAACATTTAGTTTGTGAATACAATAGGCCTCCCGTTTAAGCAGAATTGGATCCAGATCACCTCTTCTCCTCGGTAATAATACCCTCTCAATTCATATATAACGTAGAGATGTGATTGGGTGATTAAACTCAGTAAGATGTGCAGCCAGTGGGTAATTCATACTGTATTTCTACATCTAATTGCACTTTGATGTTCAGCAATACGCGTTTTCAACTAGTTTTTCCAATAAATGATTTACCTCAGGGACATGTTATGAGGTAAATAACCGCTTTTGTTTTACAGCTCATTATTCCTTTAATAGGAATCGATTTACCAGTATGAAGGTGTTTAAATGATGTACAACGGTATGTATATCTACACTAATTGCATGTACCACAGTGCCTTCTGGAACTGGTGTTAATAAAGTTTGTGTTGCTACAGGTGGAGGAGACAAGTTTAGAATTGCTAATTGATTGTTTGCTCACACCTGTGAATAATTGTCTATTTATACTTCTCTCCATTATGTCAGAAATCACACCTCGACAAAGACTTGTTGCTGAAATGTTGGTGAAATAAAGTATTTGCAAGTGAGTGTGCGGTCATATCTCCTTTTATACAGATTTGTTTTCTTTGACCTGCACCTCGGATGCTGTACGTTTGCTTCAGTGTTTTATTAATGAGATGAATTCCTGTCATGTCTATGGTCAATTGAAACTGTAAACAAGGAAAGATTTCACTGAACCAAGTGTTCGCCTCTTGTCAGAAGGGCTTCTGCATGTGTGTGTGTACATACTATACTCGTCTTCTGGCATCCCTCGGTGTGTCATTCTGAATCAGGGCCCTTCTCAAACACCCACGGCGCACTCAAAGCACACGCATTCAGTATGAGTTGTTCACACACACAAAATAAATACTCTAAAAATGCCTCACACATCAGGCGAGTTTATGATGTGTGTGTGTGTGTGTGTGTGTGTGTGCGTGCGTGCGTGCATGCATTTTTACCTTTTGATATCTTAAATACTTTTTTCTATCATTTGTATTATTATTTTTTTATAATGAATGGTACAATGAAATGTAAAAAGTAGAACATAAATGGAAATTTTAGAGGCATTTCACTCTTTTACAGAAAACAAGGTTTTAACCAAATAATTAAGATTGGTGGGACATGAACTGGTCATTTGAAATCCCAGATTGATGAACCATATCTAATTATTCATAGGTCTGTCTGTAGTGATTGTGGCTCTGAAATTTTTGTATGAATTTCACATTTAAACACTTTTGATTTATATGCACACATATAAGAGTGTTATATGCATAAACAATCAAAAATCATGGAAAAAATACATGCATTTTTGTATTTATAGATTTCAAATAAAAACATACACACATACATGCAGCAAGTGGCAGAGAAAGAGCATTTTCTCATATATACTGTGTATAATTTAAAAATACTGCTAATTTTATTGTTGCTGCTATGAGCAATGATATGAATCACTTGTGTATCTTTGTGACATCGACTTAAGTCTTCACTTGCTGTTTTTAGCTGCTCATCCACACATTTCCGAAACCTCAGGTGACTCACACACAAACACTGTGCACACATGGCTAATCTGAATATATCTTTTAGCTCCTTAGCTTTAGCTAGGCTATGGGCTCCAATTATAATTCTCTCATGTCATACACATGGAAACACACATGACGGATATCAGTTCAAACACACAGATACACACATGTATACACACCCACGCACGCTGTGTGCTTGAGTCAGCTGTGTTACTCATATGAGCGCAGAGAGTGATGGCCCGCAGCGACAGCGTTTCACCATCTGACTGATGTCCTCATATTTGAGCGACTAAGTTCGGTCCCTGTCCATCAAACAAGTAAATGACAAAATCATCCGTTCTCTCAGGCTCCCAAATAAACAATCAAAGCTCTTTTTCTTCCATTAGTTTAAAACTATACTCAAGAGTTGTTCGTCCAACCTGAGCAGTGTTTTATTTTTGGAGGCTGGAAATAATGAGGAGAGAGGGGAGAATGTGACGGGAATATGTGACAGACTGGGAATCTCCCAGTGAGAAACTGTTCGATGTGTCAGAGCATGTGTGTCTCTTTCTAAAGTCTCTTTTAAGGCAAATCAGAGCTATCTTGGTAAAAAAAAAAAACTGACAATTGGCAGTTCAATTGCATATGTGACCCTGAATCACAAAACCAGTCACATGACGCACGGGTATATTTGTGGCAATATCCAACAATACATTGTATGGGTCAAAATTATCGATTTTTCTTTTATGCCAAAAATCATTAGGAAATTAAGTAAAGATCATGTTCCATGAAGATATAAGTAAATTTCCTACCGTAAATATATAAAACATGTATTTTTGTGAGTGAATGCAGCACAATCGTGAACATAAATGCACAACTTTCAAGGAGATTTTCTCAATGTTTAGATTTTTTTGCATCCTCAGATTCCAGATTTTCAATAGTTGTATCTCGACCAAATATTGTCCTATCATTACAAACCATATGTCAATGGAAAGCTTATTCATTGAGCTTTCAGATGATGTATGAATCTCAATTTCCAAAAAATTGACCCATGTGACTCATTGGCCCATGTGACTGGTTTTGTGGTCCAGGGTCACATGGCAAATTGCAATAAAATCGGAATTGTCGAAATCCTGTATAAAGGAAGAATACAGTCCATGCTTTAAAAGGCTTGACACCACATTTCCATTATAGGATTTATGTATTTAAATTAAGGGAGGAACATCACATGCTTGTTTGCCTCCAGCTTTAGTTCTGATAACATTTTCATCATTCACATTTTTAAAGGTCTGCTGTAGGAGAAGCACAGATAAACCATCAGCTATTTGAAACAGATTCATCAAAAAAAAATGTTAGCTCATTTTAATCTGCCGGAAACAACCGCAGCCGGTAATTTGAGAGTCAGATATGCCATCAAATGTGAAGTGATGATTGCATAAACAGGAAAAATCCATCAGTCTCACCTAAAGAAATGTTTTAAAGAAACACTTGTTTTTTACTCACCTTCATATCATTCAAAACACATATGACTTTCTTGCTTTTATATATATTGAAAGAAGTCTCTTCTGTTCACCAAGGCTTCATTTATTTATGAATATGTTTTAAAATGTCATTTATTCCTGTGATACAAAGCTGAATTTCCAGCATCATTAGTCTTCAGTGTCACATGATCCCTCAGAAATCAGTATAATATGATGATTTGATGCTCAAGAAACATTTATTATCAATGTTAAAAAACTTATTCTTATGGTTATTCTTGTAGAAACTGTGATATACACTGTAAAAAAAATATTTTCATGATTTGTTATCACAACTTTTTATCTTTTGTCAAATCAACTTCGATAACTAATGTGTGAGGATAACATACTATTTTAAATTTCTCTTTATTAAACCATTCTTCTTCATTGTATTAACTGCTACAGGTAATCATTTTTAATTACAACGAACTCAAAATTTTAAGGCAACAAGGTAACTTACTTTTTTAAGTTAAACCAACAATTTTTTTTACAGTGTAGTTTTTCAGGATTCTTTGATTACACTCTAAAAAATGTTGGGTTGTTTTAACCCAATTTTGGGTCAAATATGGACAAACCCAAACGTTGGATTAAAAATGCATTATAAAAATGTAACTCAACGGCTGGGTTTGTCCATATTTGACCCAAAATTGGGTTAAAACAATCCAGCATTTTTTAGAGTGTAATAGAAAGTTCAAAAGAACAGCGTTTATTTAAAATACAAATCTTTTGAGTGACATTATAAATGTATTTACTGTCACGTTTCATCACCACTGTCACAATTTCTTATAAAAAAAAAATATCTTACCCCAAAATGTTTAGCGCACAGTACTGTATATGTAAAGACCATTACTTATTATCTATGGACTTAAAACTGAAAAGCTCAGTTAAATGATCTCTCTCTCTCTCTCTCTCTCTCTCTCTCTCTCTCTCTCTCTCTCTCTCTCTCTCAGGTGAGAGCCAGTGCCATCGCCCAGGATCAGGATCAGAGTTACGACTACGCCTCCAACACTGCCATCCTACACCTGGACCCCGGGGACGAGATCTTCATCAAGCTGGACGGTGGAAAGGCACACGGTGGGAACAGCAACAAGTACAGCACTTTCGCTGGCTTCATTCTGTACAGTGACTAGAGGTCAAGAGGTCATTGAGTTCAGTCTCATGTTTGCATAGGTGAGAGATATTAGGCGGTTGAAGTTGTAAATCTGATATTTATTGACACCACTGACATGTGGTGACCATTTTTCCCTCTATGGTTCTGTTTGCTACAGGACATTCTCACCTGAAATTCAACAGCTATTCACGCATAACTGAGTCACAAAACACAACAATATGATTTGTTCATTATGCACCCTGAAGGAAACGGCCCTGTTTCACTGTAGTAGGCACTGGATCCAACGAGAACACTCTTGAATCTGCCCAGAAACCTTCACCAGACACACACGACATCAACCCGGAGAGCTTCGGGGTTTCAGTCGTAACCGATTGAAAGCCCATTCAAGTGAGTGTTGATATTTCATTATGATGTTGTCTTTATATGTATGATCAATCTGTGAATCTACACTGATGTTTATCAATGTCTCCGACATAATGTGAAGTGAATGATGTTAAATGATTCCCTAAAATCTTAATAGGATGAGTGTATGCACCTGGTTTTGTCCGTTGTAAATCATAGTATTTGTGGTTGATGTGGAAATACTAGCACAAATAAAGCTCAGCGTTTATTTCAGATTTTAGCCAAAGCTAAACCCGTTCATTGTTTTTTTATTATTATTAATAAATGATGAGGTATGTGGCTTTCTTAGCTGATATTACCATTAAAAATATCTTAGCCTGTAATAAAAGTTACCACTTAATGGATGGAGATCTACATGGTAACTGTAACGGTGATATCTCATTTATAATGACGACCACTGTCTAAAACCATGTACTGTATATATCGCATTAATCATGACCTGTACAATATGTCTAAATATATTCTGTTTTAAATGTGACCGCTAATAGATTTTTGCTTTTGCTAATAAATGGGATTTTTGTAACACTTTTGGGTCACTTTTGTCACGTGTGGAGTGTGCGGTTTGTTACAGCCTTTATAGGGAGTTTCCTAACTTAAAATGAACCCTAATAAGTGACCGTAATTTAGTTTTTTATATTATTTATGTACTATTTTAGTTTTAGTACTATTTAGAATTAATGTTTATTTTATTTGTATTTTTGTTCAATTTAAATTTTTAGTGCTTTTGTTATGTGCTTTTGTCATTTTTATTAGTTTTTGTTTTTTAACTATTCTATTTAGCGTTTGTGTATTTTTATTTCATTGTATTAGTCATTTTAATACTTCAACTTTAACCTATTTAACTAATTAAAAATATTGCTGCAAGATTTATTTATTTTTGGGTGCTGTTCAAAAAAAAAAAAGTTTTTACTTCATCGGAATGGTACGAAACTTGGTAAAGCTTTTGGCACTTGCTGTGTGAACACACAAAAAAATCATGGACATGAATCGAAAAGGTTAAATGTTCCTAAAAAAATTGTCACACTTGTAATGTTTGTGGTCAAAATTGGAAATTAATTGGAGACAAATTCCATCTAGTGGAAACGTTTGGTACTGCAGACAAACAAAATCTTACTGAAAGCTCATTTTTGAGATATCAACCTCAAATGTGGAACACAACTTGTTTCGATTTTCTCAGTTTCAGAGTAAAATGTGTTTTGGAATTTATATTTAGGCTAATATAAAAGTGCATTTTTCATAATAATAATTTTTATCACTTTTTTTGTTTCACTTTTTTAACTGTTTTCACTTCAGCAATGATCTGCCATGTGTCGTCTTTAAAAAGACCAAACTTAAGTCTGTGCTACAAAGCATTCAAGATTTACCACAGTTTAAGTTGGAAATTTGAATCGACCAATAGCAAAACACAACCATCCAATCAATTCCCCATGGACAAATTCAAGTCCCGCCCTACACTTGTTTTTCTCATTCGAGAAGCTTTCAGTCGGATATACGTCACAATTAGCCTGGCTAACGCCAGACCCAATTCTCGTTGAGACTTGGGTCTGGGAACCACATGTGCATTTTCTCGTATTTGAGGCGTGGTTTACGAATGCCCGGCGCCGTTTATTGGGTGCTAAGAATGTCTCAAATGCGCCTGTACGCTCATAGCCAATCGTTTCCATTATACCAGATGACGTATGTAGAGCGACAGAAATTAGACAAGGAAGAAGACGATGGGTAAGATATTTTTGTGTAAACAATGACGTTCAGCGACTATTGCCGTTTGTGCAAGATAAACATGAGGGTCGAAGGTATATATAAACAAACTGCTTAGTTGTGTCGCATAGATGTCGTCATCGTCTTGCTGCTCCCTCCCCGTTCTGTGATTGGTTCCCTAGATGAGGCGAAAATCTGGTCCATGGTATCCAGACTGCCTTTCAGCGTGAATAAAATCGCGCTGCGCAAAGGCAGTATGGGGAAACCCAGGCTACGTCACAATAGGGGGAAAAGTGCGTATCTATACGACGACTGTTATTTCTCGTGCCATTTATACGCCAAAAATAGTTTTTTTCGTGCATATGATAGGCCTACGCAGTTTTCGCGTCCATATGATATGCACTTTATGGCGTGTAATACGCACGCACTTCCCACCCCTAATCCTACCCAAGGGTTTTCAGTGCGTAGCATATGCACGCAAAAACCCTTTTTGCCGTATAAATAGTACCATTCGTGTATAGATACGCAATATATTTGTGTTATAAAGACAAAATCAGAACAAGAGGGATAAAGAGAGAAAACGGCAGATTTTAATGATAAAGAAAAGAGGAGAGATCACAGCTAGGTATAATGAGTGTGAAATGCCACATGTCTGGAGGGAAGGACTTCCGCCTAATCAGAGATGATCAGTGTTTCAAAACAACAGAACGAGAGAGAGAGAGAGAGAGAGAGAGAGAGAGAGAGAGAGAGAGAGAGAGAGAGAGAGAGAGAGAGAGAGAGCCGGCGGGGGGACGAGAGATGATGAGAACTGGTTATGTAAACAACAAGATGTTTAGATGTGAAGTTTAAATGACATGGTTCATTTTCACTGACCGCGGACCGATCAAAGACAGCACGTTTGAGATATCAAGAGGTTCATCATCACCCTTGAGGATTTTTTTAATTACATTTTTGAGCTCGTCAAGAATGTACACCATATCTGCTCTTTCATTAATGAAACTCTCTCCGTTAAACGATATCATTAACTCCTAATGTCAAAGCAGAAGAGCTCACAGCGATCTTCAAGACGCTAAATGGAGAAACAAGCCTAGATGTTTGTAAGGGTAACAGCACTAATTATAAAGTCAACTTAAAGTTATCGTAATGCCAAAGAAATCTTGATAATCTTTTATCAAAATACAATAACTTGCTTCGCCTCAATGTAAAATGTGATTAGTTGATTGCTTAAAAAAAAGTGAAGAATCTCATTGTTTTGGGAAAATTAACTAAACAAGCTTCCCTTCAATATGACTGTTAAAATCTCCAAATGAACTAGTTAAAAAAAAAGCATAATATATTTATTTGATGTATTTTATCAAGATGATACAGGTTTCGCCTCAATGTAAAATGTGATTAGTCGACTACTTAAAAAAAGTGAAGAATCTCATTGGCTTAGGAAAGCTTCCCTTAAAATCTCCAAATTACCTTCTTAAAGCCTAAAACCACAATATATTTTATTTTATCCAATTAACTTGGAATTGACTCTATGTAACTCAGTAATTTCAGATTTAAAAAATATTTTCTGAAGTATAGCCTATGGCTACTTTTCATGATCCAATCAAATGGACAATTTTTTTCCCCCTTAGTTGAACATAATTTCATAACAAAATGGGTTATGAATGCCATGTTGTCAAGCTTAATGTGATAAAGGAGTGTGTGGATGCTAAAAAGCATCAAGGCACCTTCCTGTAAATTAATACCACAAATTCATGCAGTCACAAAAATGTGTATCTCAAGTGATGGGCGACACCGAGAAACTAGTGTCGGCCTCAGATGACACCGCCCACTGACCGCCAGATTCATATTGTTCACATAAAAAGCATTGGATAGCTGACAATGTCAGTTTAATCTGCAATAATGAGTTCTTCTGAGGATAAACCGGTCGCTGGTCATGAGAATTGGTAAGTAGTTTTATATGTAAAAGATAATGTAACATACATACAGCTAAATAATTTGTTGTCGCAAAATATTAAACTTTTTTTCAATAACAACCGTCTGGATGTAGCCTATCCCAGTTATTACACGGCTACATAGGTAAATAATTGGACAAAAAATATTGATTTTGAGTTTGAATTAAAAAAATTATGCTAGCTAATTAAACACAAAGCTTCCATGAAGAAAAACAGATTTGAGCCTAGACAAACAAACAAGTTCAAACAAGACAGACATTTAAGGGATAATGTACAGTCCTGCCACTTATTACACAGCTTTTCATCACATAAATAATGACAAGGACAAGAAAAATTGATTTGAGAAGAAACCGTTTCAAAGTCACCATGTAAGTTCTTATTTTTCATTGCAGCATTTATTATAAATGAGTTTATATTATATATATTTATTCTTTTTTTAAATTGGGTGCCTCGTAATCTTAAATAAAAATAAGTTCCTCTCCCTCTTACCTGTTTACTGGCTTAAGGGCGGGGCAACCTGTCACTCACATGAGATCCACCAATAGCAAACCACAACCATCCAATCAAATCCAGATGGACAAAATCAATTTGTTCCTGCTCGAGAAGCCGTTTCACTCAGTTACATCATTTCTGTTTCAATCTTGCCTGTTTATTAACTTATAATCCATTACAATGTTCAATACAATCGTTCAAGCCGCAAGACGAACACTTCAACAATATTACTGAAGTCCTCCGGTTTATTTTACAGTAGGCTACATTCGGTAACAGAGGCGACAGATAGCTGCAAGAGATCATTTAACTGAGCTTTTCAGTTTTAAGTCCATAGAGAAGACCGACCTATCAGAATCAAGCATGTCAGAGAGCCAGTTATTACGTTCTGGCCCGTTCCAGTTGAAAGCCACCTTTCTTTAAACTCATTACAAATCTGAGCACCGCTGGGAAACCCTAAAGTTGTACAGTAGGTCCCAGAAAGGGCAAATGATGACCTGGAAAGTTGCCCCACGACCACTGTGGCCTTGAGGAGGGCATTTAACCCCAGGACTGCCCTTCTGGAGAACATCAAGGAGAGGTCAGTCTACCCATAAGCCCCTTTCCTCTGAGGGTGTCTATGTGTGTCCTCAAATTAGAGTCATCGCAATCAGAATGTCATCTCAGACACAAAGATACCCGCCGACGCGCACATCAAAACACGGAGGATGGAAAACAAACAGCCGATGACTGACAGGTGAGAAAGGTAATGTCTGCGCTCTGAACACAAACAATTCAGACTGAGATCTGCCAATAACGGGATTCCCGCGGGGGAAAGCATGATGAAACATGACGATATGCATAATTCATAGCCGGTTGAGCTTTTGCCAAAGCAAATCACAATCGCGTAGAACAGAATAATCCCTTATTTTTCATGGATTAAGCCGTTAAAGATCACAGCTAGTTAGAAGCGGTGTAAATCAGCGGATCAAGTCAATGTGAGGTTGTTTTCATACAGGAGATGAAGGTGATTTTTGTGCATAAGATTGCGATGACATTTCCAGACCCTTTTGATAAACCCAGTTTTCTTATCTCACTGAGACAGACTTGAGACTACAGCGGGAAACCAGCCTACATTACCAGCGCTCTCATCAGAGACCGTGCAAGATCTTCAGTAATGTCATTTAGACATCTTATTGACACCAGGAATCTCGGTTTAAAGTTGGGAATTGTCATATGCTAAAAAAAACTCACTTGTTAAAGTCCTCATGAAATCAAAATGGACAATTCTTGTTTGTTTGTTGTTGTTTTTTATAAATTAGCTATTTATTCATGCACATCATTATTTCGAACCCTAAACCAGCCGTAAGAACATGTTAATTAATATTACCCAGTACTTATTTGAGTAGGCCTGAGTACAATGTACGTCACCTTAAAATAAAGTGTAATCAACATTTTACAGTGTAATTTCAGTAATAATTTAGACTATCATTTCTAAAATAAATAAAAAAGTTTAAGTTTTATAAGCACAAATGCTCGCTCGACAGAAATTTTTGACTTTTCATTGAAGCGTGACCTTTTCAACGTAATTGCGTATTACGTGACGTCACGAATCCGCATCACAGAGCAAGGCGAGCATTTGTGCTTCTAAAACTTAAACTTTTTTATTTATTTTTGAAATGAGCGAACGTTTCGCTAGATAAGACACTTATTCATCGTCTGGTGTCGTTTAAAGCCCGTTGAAGCGGCACTGACACTGTCATCTGGACCTTGAACCGTTTGGTCCCCATTGACGTCCATTATATGGAGAAATGTTTTCATCAAAAACCTTAATTTCTTTTCGACTGAAGAAAGAAAGACACGGACATCTTGGATGACATCGGGGTGAGTAAATTATCAGCAAACGTTTTTTTTAAAGTGAACTAATCCTTTAATCGAAGCCCTGTCTGTGAAACCAGGCCATAATGTGTAAAGTGGCGTGTAAACGGAGGATGGGCGTGGCTTGCGGTCTGTGATAAAGGGGCGGAGCTGGTTGTGATTGGTGGATTTATATTAGCAATCTCCTCCCAGACTTTTGCGTAACTCAGTTCATGTAAATGTCAGTTTGCAATGTCAAGGCTTCAGGTGAACGTGGTGAGGACATTAGTTTGTCATCCTCTCATCGCCAATGACACCAGCAGCAGCTCAGCCTCAGTTCGACGCGAGTTCACAGAAGTCAGACGAGTAACAGATCTCACCTTCAGCTGTGAGCGAGACGCGGGCCCGCTGTGCGCAGACTGGCAGGTGGGCTGCATGCGGCTCATGTGAAGTGCAGCTGATGGTTTATCTGCTCCAACAGCCTCCAAACTGTAAATGACAAGCGGAAGCGCTGCTGGGATCTAATGTCACGTACTGTAGCTGTAATTTAGATTTACTTGATAAATTGATTGTGTGAAATGTGCTTTCAGATTGTTCCAGAGGTGCAAATTGATGTTTCTGATACTATTAAAGGGACAGATGGCATATTCTCGGGACACGGTAAAGGGATAGTTCACCCAAAAATGAAAATCCTGTCATCATTTACTCACCTTCATGTCTATCCAAACCTGTGTGCATTTTATTCTTCAGCAGAACGTAAAGATATTTTCAAAATACTTTGTGAATCTTAACAAAATCGTAAGCCATTGATTTTTATTGCATGGGCCTTTGAGTTTCACACAGGATTGGAACATGAGAGTGAGTAAATTATGACAGAAATGTAATGTTTGGGTGAACTATATTAAGAGCTCAAGTATGCATGGAGAATATCATTAACCAGACCTGATCCGGGCCACATCTGGCACATGTGGATTCAACTCGTACCGGATGTGGGCCGGATCTGGGCCGACACTATGTTGCTGTCTAGGGTTAATTTTCTTAATGGAAAAAGTGTTGCCAAGAATTCATGGAAACACGCTTATTCACTCATTTCAAGCCCTGATGTGCACTTTTATCACCATATTTGAAGAAGTCAAATTCGGTATATCAAATAAGTGCCGGCATACACCCCGAAATCCACGCTCGCTGACAAACACACACAAAGCAGCTGTCACTTCTCATTAGGTGGGTGTTTTCCAGCTGAGTTGGTGTGATAGGGCTGGGTGACTCGACCAGCGACAGTGTGTTATGATGTGGACGCATCCGCAGGCGAGAGAAAGAGGGGGGTATATCTATAGGACACACACACACACACACACACACAGTTACTCCCAGTGAACGGACTCAAATGCTTCACTGTTGCCGGCCATCCCATACAAACCAGCGGTGTAAGGGAGTAATCTCCTCAAAGTCAAAAGGGAAAAAAACTTGATGAAAATGCCTATTTTTAGGACCAATAAGACATTTTAAATTATCCCCCAGTTCATCATTTTCCGAAAAAATAATGATATTCAAGGATACATTAAATTGATCAAAAGTGATTGTAAAGATTATTCAAATTCAAGATAATGTCAAGGTTATTCAATTACAATATATTTCAATTATATTTGCTGTTTTTTAAAACTTTCTATTCACCAAAGAATCTGTTTTCTTTTCCGCACATCTGTTTTCAACATTGATAATGATCAGAAAATTGTAGAATCAGCATATTAGCATATTTCTGAAGGATCATGTGACACTGAAGACTGGAGTAATGATGTTGAAAATTCAGCTTTGATCACAGAATTAAAAAAATTTTTAATAGAAAACAGCTTATTTTATGATATAACAATATAATGTGATAATATTTCACAATATGTGAAGTGCTGTCTCGATCAATCACATCTAACATGAAAGTTTGTATGTGTGTGTTTATATATATGTGTGTGTGTGTATGTATACACATGCATATATTATATGTTTACAAACGTTTACGTTAGATGAAAATAATCGCAATTATTCGGTTTGACAGCACTATATACAGTGTGTGTGTGTATATATACACATTTTGAAGTATTAAAAATGCAAATGTACTTTGTAATTAATGGGAAAAAAATACTTCTGGATGCATTAATGAGAATTATGGTGGGAAATGTGCTCAATAAAGAATAATGTCATCACTATGCAAAAAATATATATATATATATAATTTATAATTTCTTATTTTGTTTCCTGTACATTTTTGCGGTTGATTTTTCTGTGAACTTCACTTGTAACTTAAGTAACATTTCCCAAAGTGACAGTGTTCAAAAAGTTTACTTTTCACTCTAGTTACTTTACATCTTGATATGCAGACACTTGATTCTGTTTCAGATGAACACAGACTAAAGCACTCTGACAGGACTGCTCTCTCTCACACACACACACACACACACACACACACACACACACACACACACACACACACACACACTCCATTCCATTAAGACAGATGCACAATCTTAAAACCTTGACCATCTCTCACACACACACACACACAGAGGTCTTACTGTGCAGGGCCGCTGGCCCGCGTCACTCTGTGTTAGCATAAGAACAGCTTATTAAAGACAGAGAACATCACCATGGGCCAAGCCTGAAGATGAAGCGAAGTGAGTGAAGAAGACAGAGAGAGAACTCACAACTGCCACATCTGTCTGTGTGTGCGTCTGATGCACATGTATATTCCTCATGTTTACACTGTGTGTGTGTACGCTCTTTCTAATGTTGCTGCATCAACAAAACCTGCTGCTTAAGAAATATCACTGAACCAACCTAAATATGATCATTTAGACCTACAAAACTATCTTTATAGGTTAAAATAGCTCTTCAAAGTAACAACCGCAGGTTACCAAAACACAAACTTGCATAATTTCCCCATCTGGACTTATATCAATAAATATTCAGAACAACACTCTGACTTTTGCTTTTGTCAAAGTGTGACTGCTGTTCAAATCACTGCGCGGGTCATTTAGCATCACAGAGTGAATTCAGAACAGCAGATGATGTTGTATCTGTTTAATTCAGATATAGATCAAAATATATGATGTTGTTCACAAAGAGCAGCAGAAGATACTGATACATTCGTTCCATTTTATGAAAGCGTGAATTCATAATTAACAAATAAATGTGTGTTGAGGTAAAAAAAAAAAAATTGCATTGTTGTCAGTTCTATTTTACACAATATGTTACATTATTTAGGATTAATCACAATTATTGTGTTGATAGTTACGCAGCCTGTGCTTTTGCTCTACTGTGCTATGATAGCGCTCATATCACTAGCGTACCGCAGAAATCACATAATACAGCTGCGTACAGTAACCGTCAATATGGAGATTTCACAGATGTAGCTCAGGCTGCAAACTAGCTGTCGGCGGTGAGGTCAAGTGAGGTTAGACATCCAATAAAACCCTAAGGCCGTGTGTCCACCAAAGCGTTTTTTCATGCGGGTGGCGTGTTTTTTTTAGTTGTTTTCAATGGGAACGCCGCGTTTTTAAAACGCCATGAGCGTAACGAGGCGCTGCGCGTCTTTTTCACGCTGGGCGCTCAGCGTTTTTTACAGGTCGCCGAGAGTTGAAGAATGTTCAACTTTGGGTAAAACGCCACGCTCATCACTGTCACTTTTTACCCAACCGACCAATCACAGTGGAGGAGGGGCGGGACTAATAACACACCGAACAACGGATATTCTGTATCATAGCAACGAAGCGTCTCAACTGGAAAAAAACTGCGCTGCCAAAACGCTCTCAGGCGCACACAGCTCGGCTTTGGTTGACACACGGCCTAATCTTTAAATGTTAAAATATAAAATCCTATTCTTTATTGTTTTCAGACTGAAATAAAATTCTGTCACCATTTACTCGTCATCATGTCATTCCAAACCTGTATGAGTTGGGCAGTAGATTAATTTTGGGTGAACTATCCCTTTAAGGCGTGTTGCCATGGAGTTCTGTATGTTTGCTAAGAGACGAGCAGTCTGACTGTATACAGGAACAGACCGCCGAGCCCGGCGACGGCTGCCACGGCGACCGCCCTGACGACCAGGAACTCCATGGAGTCCTCCAGCTTGGTGTGCAGTCTCAGCACCTGTCTGTGAGTGTCCTCGCGAGAGCCCGAGTTCTCGATCACGTGACTGGCCAGTCCACGCTTCTCTTTGAGTGGCATCTGAGCGCCAGTTCTCTGTTCGGCCTCCTCCTGACTCAGACCATCCCTCTGCATGAGTCGGGACAGCTGCGTCGCCGGATCACTGCCAAAACACACACTCGTCAGGTGTACAGCTCAGTGTTGGCTTACACTTGGTAACACTTTATGTGTCCTTGTTACATGTACTTACCATAGTAATAACAGTAAATTATGCATAATTACATGCAACTAACTCTCAACCAAAGTATAATCCGACCCTAACCCTATAGTAAGTACATGTAGTTTATGAATATTACTCAGAACTTAAATATATAATTACACTGTAACAATGACATTTTCAAATAAAGTGTACCGGTAACCCTTTATTTTAAGGTGACGTAGTTACATTGTACGGAGTAATATTTTGGTTTGGTTTAGGGTTATGTAATTATGCATGATTTACTGTTATTACTATAGTAAGTACATGTAGTCACTACGTCACCTTAACCTTAAAATAAAGTATTACCCATAAAGTGTTACCTAAAACTATAAAAAAATAATTATTGCAAAGCTGGAAAAGTAAACGCAAACCTCCATTAAAATTATTAATTGGCAGCCGAAAAAAGTTTGCTGAAGTACTAAAATGACTAAAACAAATATTAAATTAATTTTATAGCTAAATTTATATAAATAAATTAATGCTAAATAGAAATATTGAAAAAAATATAAAGGAGCATTAAATTACTACCAAGTAAACTAAAATTTAAATGAAAACCTATAGAATAAAAAATAAAAGCTAATAAATATTATATTGGTAAATAAATAATACTAAAATATCATTATTATCTGCTTTAAAAACTACTTTAAAGTAACCAACCCAATCTGACTCACGTTACAATGATTTATGAAAAACAATAACTAAAAGATATAAAAATGTATATGTATATCATACCAGTATACGACAACAGTGTGGGTCAGGAACCGAGTGAGACGTCGAGTTTCGAAAAGCAGCGGCACATCCAAAATCACATACCTGTAGCCTAAAGAACAACACACACACACACGCGTTTGTTCACGAGACTCATGCATACTCATAATCTGCTTGTTTTATGCATGTGTGTGAGTGTACCTTTGATGAAGTACAGCAGTATTTGTTTGAACATTTCTTTATGTATTTCTGGGTGTGTGATGGAGTTCAGAAGTCTTCGTTTCTCTGGGTTGGAGAAGATTATCTGTCCCAGTTTCTGTCTGTCAATCTCGCCATTGTCTAACAAAATTCCCTGTCCAAAGTGCCGCAAAATCAGTCTGTACGCTGGGCTATGGGGCTTCACCACTGATGCACAGAGAAAAATCACACAAATAAAGCACACATATATATATACACACACACACATACACACCATATATATATAACAGTACTAAACACCTTTTCGGGCAACCAGATCTGCATCGATGAGAGGACAGCCCAGCTCTTTGAGTTGAGAAGACACTGTGCTCTTCCCTGAGGCGATCCCTCCGGTTAACCCCACCAGAAACATGCTGAAAAACAGACAGAAAGCATAATTTACTGATTATCATTTACAGTATGTGGCTCAAGAATATTGATCATTGGCGCTCTCTAGCGGCCACCACTGGAATTCCAATTGAAATTTGGGCTCATTAATATGCATTTATAAGAGCAGTAGGAAACATGACAGACTCAAACTACATTTCTAATAATAATAACTAACATTATGATTGTTGACTTGTTTATATCTGTACATTGAGCGGTAAAACACAAGTTAAATCAGTTGACAAATTGTGCTTAGCTTAAAATCACTCAAACCACAACCATAATGTGATTATAAATGTTAATAAACACAAATGACATTTTAAAATGTTAAAAATATACAGAAACCGCAGTTACCCGAGAGCAATGACCTACTTCACATGCTGTAAACAGAGATTATAAAAGCGTGTCTGCATATACATTTCCACGAAAATAAAGACGAACCTCAAAGCAACTCCACAACACAAATCTCGCGCTCAATGGAAGGTTTCTAAAGGGTTTGACGACTCTTTAATAATACTAGATACAAATATTCACATTATTTGTGTACATAACATTGACCTGTTCGCTTGAAAGCACTGTTTTTCTCTTCCTCCTCTTGGTAAATAATTCAACACCGCACATCAGCGCCGCCACGCGGCCTGGAGCGCAATGCCAAGTCCGAGAATGTGAAGTACTACACAGCTGAAGTCGCAGCAAAGTTTTTTAAAGTGAAACTTCTACATCTTCTCCCATTTGTAATGGTTGATTAATCCCTGCCTGAACCAACAAACTGGTTTACCATAAGGCTGTGGTATCTATGCAATGACAGGTAGATAGGCCTACAGTATGTTGAAGCAAATGGCTGCTTTCCAAGAGGCTTTATTGAACAACCTTGCTCTATTTTGACATTTAGTTGGTTTCTTATCCCACTGCTGTAAGCTTGGTAGATGCTGGATCAATCATCTTTTATTTTACAACCCCTGTTTGTTGTCCATATTTGTAACCATAGATCGCACGGTTCACACCACCCTGCCTTAGAGATGAGACACAAACACAGATGGTCAACCTAGAACTGGATCTACTAGTTAGTCCTGATCAAACACACCTGCATCTAGTTTTCAAGTTAGCAGCTCTGACCATGTTTAATTAAAGCTAGAAATTCTGAGAAAAGTCTTTGCATTTTTAAGCTTGTCCTATGATAAGGCGTTGAAATATGATTTAGATGAAATGTTATCAAGACAACCAGACTTTCAGGGAAAAATAATTTGAATTCTGGTTAAATAAAATGTATTTCTATCAGTATCTAATCTCATTATTGTGAAATCTTTGTGTGAAATTTTTTAATTTGATTCAAAAAATAACATAAATTTCTAAATTTTTGTAATGATCCACACTGTAAAAAAAATAATCTGCGATTACTTATCACAACTTAAAATCCAACATTGTTTCAACTTTAAAAAGTATGTGTTCATACTTGACTTAAAATATTAAGTTTAGTTAACTTTAGTTTAGTTAAGTAGGATATTTAAGTTATCTCAACAAAGTTTAAGTTGTTATAACTAATCGCAGTCACATTTTTTTACAATCCATTGCATTAGCTGGTATTATATGCGGGCAAAGTTAAAAATAAACTTCTATACACTAAAGATGATTGACAGCTGGTCTGCTCTGTAGACCAAACTTTCAGTTTCATAACAGAAATGAAGGGAAAAACCCACAAGAAATGGAATTTCTTTATTTTATAGCACATGACTTTCGGACACGTCAGAAGTGAAACAGTCCTTTTCACATGTGATCTTTCGAGGATATTATGAACAAATTATAAAATTGCAAAAGGTCCATCTGACATGATTTTAGATAGAACAATTAAGCAAAGCTGTTGTGCACAATGGAAACAACATCATAATATCATCAGAGCCATATTCATATTCATATTCAGTCAAAGAGAGAAATATTTACACAGTACAGAGGGAAATGTGTTTTAGGGCACCACATGTATACATTGACAAAGGCATATTGACATTTCCTGCATAAATTACCCACAGTTTGTGAACAAAATCTGAACAGATGGATGGCTTTTGATTTCAGCTCTTATAGGTTTGAGTGAAACTCGTGCTATAAAGACTGTGCAAATCTAAACTCAGTGAAATTGTTGAGTTTTTACACATTTCGAGACTATGTAAGGATTAGGGGTGTCCGCATGTACACAGTATATAATCCTCTGTAAAATTCCACAACAACAGCTTACACTATAGATTTTAAGTCTATCGCTTAATCGCCAACTTTGTGAGGAATAATCCAGAGCTTAATCTCAGTTCCAGTCAAATGTGTGTAATCATTATTATAAGGAAGAAAGGAAGGGTTGCAAAACAAGTGACACACATATGAGACGTGTTGCAACAGCGCTGTCATTCGTTGTAAGTTGACAGTCATCGCAGGAGACAGCATTAATCACTGGTCTACATGTGATTGGCATCAGATCAGCATGAGCAGAGCTATTTTTGTAAAAGTCTCTTTCTATCATGTTTGATAGTCATCAAATAGCTCTCGAGTGCCATACGGTACCCTGTAAATCTGCCTTAATTATTCATAAAATGCTGATTTAAAGTGTTGTGCTTGTTTTGATGATGGTTAACACGAGTCAAATAATAATACACTTTTTGAAAAATTGTTAGTAGAAAAGTAACAAATTAAGAAGTGTCATAAATTGCTAGCTTTTAATATCTGAATGGCTTTTTAAAATGAGCAAAGTCAGATTTTTTTTCACAGTCAATGCAAGTTACAGACAGCGTGAGTATTAACAGCGCTGGAAAAGTTTTGGCCTGTAAACTGGTATAGAATATTTCAAATTGGCATTTGAAATTTTGGCAAGTTTCTTCCCGTCAGGCATCAATATAAGATCCACCTTCATGCTTGAATAGTGTCTATTTTAATTTGTTGGCATAAAAAATCTGTTGTCCAATACTAGTTATCTCATGCACATATAGGCTATCATACATATACACAAAATGCAAATGGCTCTCTTTTAAACAAATGAAAGGCCGACTAAAAATGCTAATTGTGGGGAATATACATTCATTTCTACTGTATCACACTCAATGCTTTTTCATTGTAAGTGAGAACAGGGTCCCATTGAAAAACCAAATTTGGAATCAGCTTTTCCTAAACAAATCTTCAAGTGCTAGGTTTAAACTCGGTGCATTGCAGTGAAAAATGTGGTACGGCATAACAAGGAAAGGATTTCATACTACAATAAATCAAAATGCATTATGTAATAACTTACAGACATTGCTATAACATCACATCACACATGAATGTGAACAAAATAAGCCTTAATATAATTTTCCTCAATCTACTTAAGATAATTAAGGACTAACGGTAAAAAATCTGGAATGTTTGAAATCTGAACTGTAAATTTCAGATGGAAGATTGAATGAGGGATTGACATCAAAATTATGAGCATTGAAGGTAGAAGAACGAAGGGATACCAATAAATATACTGCATTAGAACATAAAGAAACTGGTATCTAAAGTTTAACGTGAAGTTCTTGATCCAACATATTAAAGACACAAGCTAAAATCCATCCATTCAAAAAGTTATTTATCCCCAAATCATTGAGAGTTGAAAAGGTACTTTTGGATCCAATAGTTTGTAAGAGTCTAATTGGTTTGGAAATGACCGTAGACCGTAAGACAAAGTCTTCCTCTTTGTGTGTTGATGTGTTGTGCTTTATTTGAATGCACTCGCCCTTCTTCTTTTTTGGAAACGTCCATCAAATTATCAAGACACAAATAATCAGTTTGTGTGTGAACATTTTTGGGTGACATTTGTAAAACTTTCAATTCGAGTCATTATCAATTCGAACACATCTTTAGTTTGTCTAATTGGTCAAGGCAGCTGCTGGAAATTGATTTTCTCACTTTACTTCTTGGCATTAAACACCATAAGTGGGCGCTCTTCGATACGCTGCCAGGGACTTTTCTTGTTCTCATCTTTATCGTCAAGGTCGTTGTCATCTTCTGGGCTGGTGACAGAGTCACGTTGCGTCTCGCTGTTGCTACTACGTGAGCTGTTACCTCTGCTTCGACCCCTTCTCGGCATTGAAGACCCCCTTGGTTCCTCGGGACCGTCATCCAAAAGAGGGGTCAAAGGGTTTTCCAGTGGCGAACTGGCCCCCATGCGGCTCACTCCTCCACTGAGGTCCAGAGGGTCATGATAGGATGGTTTAAAGTAGTGTTTCCCGCCACTTGTACCGCTGTTTCCTCCGTAGCCCTTGCGCCCGCTTCCGTGGTGTTCCTCTTTGGTCTTGCGACCGGATGCAGATTTGCGCTCATGTTGTGTATCATGTAGACTTGTATCGCCGTTCCGGTCCTTACTGCTCCCGGCAGGGGCGCTCAATGTGCTTTGAGCGCTGTGGTTTCCGCTGTGCGTGCCTCCGTGTCCGAGATCAGCGCCTACATCTATGTATGAGTGGCGTACGTGAGCGTTGGCACGGCCGTCGAGTGATATAAACCAGGCACGAGGATGTTGCTTCACCCCCAGCTCCAGAAGCTTCTTCTCTGTGAGGGCTTGTAGCTCCCCATTCATCTGCGAAATGGTGGAGTCATTGAACAAAACTGGGATGTGAACCGGTCCTGGTGTTCCACTTGAGGGCCAAACACTATCGTCTGAGCCGGCTGGAGATGCACCTTGTTGGGCTTCTGAATGACCTGAACCTGGGGTCTGGCCTTGGTGGTTTTGGCCTTGAATCCCGCTGCTGGTTCCCTGTGAACTCTGACCATCTCTGTCTACCTGGTTCGCTCCATCCTTTCCCTGATCTGTGGCACCGAACTCTGACGAGAGCCTCATGTAGTGGGCCGGGATCACAAGAGTTGGTACCATAGAACGGTACATATTCTCCTTCATCTGATCCAATGAGCTGCAGAATATAATCTGACCTGGTTGGGTGTTGAGTGACGTTGGACGAGCAAGGTGATCTGGCCCTTGCAAAACCTGCGAGTACTCCGGTGGCTTGTCAACAAGTGGTGGAGAAGGCGGATCAGACGTGTAGCCGCGGTTATCATTGGCAACGTGCCTCCGGCGATAGTCGTCCTTCTCGCCAGGGCTGTAGTTGCGTCCGTAGTCCTCATGCAGAAGATTGCTGTCCAGATTGCTTGTATCTGTGGATCGATGCACCTTCATGGGGAAACTCTCGGCATTTCTTTGGGCACCTTTGGACTGCTTGGTCTTAGAGGAATGCCGAAGCTTATGGGCAGGAATGTTTCTGGTAAACTCTTCCCGAGCACTCTTGAAGGCATGGGATGGGGATCCCTCGGATTTGTTGGCGTCCAAGTTGCCATTGGAGGCAGCGGGTTCAGCATGGCCACCACAGATGAGGTTCAAGTGGGACATGGACGTGCCTTGGTCCCGCTTGGATCCGTTCAAACCAGATGGAGCTTGAACCTGTTTCTGCTGCCGTCGGGGTTTCAGACACCTTCGTCTGGAAAATAAAAATTGACATTTAGTAATTTTGTAACATATAATCAACCCAGGTTCGGTGGGAAGACATGCCTGTGGTGACATTTCTGCAAAATTATTTTATAGTACGTCGTTTCTCACGTTTCACGATATTTTCAAAGTGAAATGTCCTGTGAGTGGTGCTAAAAAAACGTGTTCAGTTTTGTTCAAAACTGATTAACATGAATCTGGCAATGTTGTATTACGTTGGTTGTTGTACATATCGTGGCAGTTGAACTTAAATGTGTGGCGCTAAATGGTTAATGCTATACTGTGTTTGAAACTAACGTACCACCTACACTAACCGAAACTGTTAAGCAAACATAAGAATGCATTTGCTAAAGCAACCATGCCATTTTAGTTTGCAAATGTCAAAACTTATTAGTTTACAAATCATACACATATGGTAAAGGACCTGTGCAAAAATAAGTCTTTATTAATCAATAATCTCCCCCTTTAATCATAATTTGTGAGGAATTGATTAAACGTTGCTGGTGTTTTACTGCCATTACTGTTCATTTCAGCTGGAAACTGCAGTGAATTGGATGTATCATGGACTATGATAAAAAATGGACAGCTTTCGTCCACTGTAGAAAAATGAAGCCAAAATATCCCAGTTCGGGGAAGAACGAGTCTAACCACCAGTAGTGATCCTGATGTGGACCCGCGGCATCAAGGACCCGCCCACAATCGCACAGACTCAATCGCACAGCTGTCAATCATGATGTTACCCCCTTTTTATCGCATCAAAAAACAAACTTATTGGGAAAACGAACAGTTTAACACACATCTGCGTGATGAAAACAAGCTAAAATGACAAAAACCATCTTTGGGGAAAAATAATTTGAAATGTAATTGGATTTTTTAGTTTGGCTTGCATCCCATTTGCTTACATGGAGAGGGCGGGGTTTAAGACCTATACTGCAGTCGGCCACCAGGGGGCGATCAAAATGCTTTGGCTTCACTTTCAGGACGTGTGTGGCACATTTGGTGTGTATAAATACTTTTTTGGTTAAAAAAAATGTAGGAGGCATGTTCTTCCAATGAGCCTATTTTGCTTATAATAACACATGATTTAGACAAACTAGTACACACCTGCAGTAGTAGAGTAGGACACAGAGTAACACTAGTACCAGCAGTGCCAGAGATCCCAGGATGGACAGCAGGAAGAAGGTGTGGTAGGCTGTGATGTCCCTCAGGCCTGGGTGAGACAAACCTGAGCCTAGTGTTCAAATACAACGCATGCTCAGCATTCATGTGCTTTTTTTGTCGTTGGCATAAACCAATGCGGTTGCATTTGAGTATATTACCTGCTGAAGAACGAAAGGCTGCGATCCAGTAGCCAAGCTGGGAGGCAGTGAAGTCCCACGTTAGCTGTGATCCCTCTCGAGTGATAAATCCTGTTCCGTTTCGTACCCATAATCCTAGGGAACAAACACATAGCATTATTTACAAAACGATGAGCTAGCAGGACTTTCTGGAGGACTATGTTAAATAAAAGCATGTCTTTACATACCTGTCTTGGTGTCGTACATCCATACAGGAATGCTGGTGGCAGATCGTATGCGAGTATCAGAAGGCAGAGGCACGGAGATGTGAACGGGCTCGGTGACCTCAACCGCTCGACCCTCGCGGTCAAACAGTTGTGCACTGACCGCTGCTATCGTTGTCAGGTCCGTCCAGCCATTCTCTCCTCCTTAGCACAGTTACACCATCATAAATATACTGTATTGTCTACAGATCTCTTTCATACTGCAAGACTCTTATCTCACAATTTTTAGTCTTATATAGGAAGACTGTAGTGTTTTTCGGACCTGTGTTGTTTGGCTCCAGGGCGAGTGGGTAAGGGAACGAGTTGATTTCATTCTGCTCTCTGGCTGTTGTTAATACTGCGGTCAGTTCCGTGTAGGAGGAGTTAAACTGTAGGCTCCGCCTTGGAACTTGCAGCCATGGCTGGCTCCGCCCACCTGAAGGTTGAAATAGTAATAGAGAACATTAGCGCCCGCCCCCTTTTTCAGCGGCACTGGTTCCAGAAGTATTTTTTCCACTCATTTTTCACATAGGGATTTAAAAAAAACTAATTGTTAAAGAGTTATAGGCCATGAATATATCACTACAAACTTTGATTTGAAACAAAAAAGTTTTTGAAAATGGGACAAACATACAAAGGTACAAGACTGTGTACTTAACGAAGAGCTACAATGAAGAATTGCGAACAGCATAATCGAGTTAAAAACGATGGAGAAACATAAAACTACTCATTTACAAATGTTTATTATATATATAAACAATATATTTTACATTTATTGCAAAATATGCATATATTATATATACAAACATTTAAGTATTTTGAGAGCGTAGAAAGATCGACTCGATTACATCATTCACAGTGCTTCATGGGAGTGGACTGAGCTTAAGAGTGTTGCTTGTTTCGACTCTCTGATTGGTGGAAGTTTCTGTACAGCATCATGGGTAATGTAGTTTTTCACCACAAATTCCACTGTTAAACACGATTATTTTAAAACTAAGTTGAAATGATGCGGGATGACGGCTTCGACAGAAGCAAATACCATTGATTAACAACCTCGTAGCTCACAGTAGGTCTGTCTTTAAAGGTTTATAAGTTATCATTAAAAAACAGTTTCCCTATGGAGGAAATGAATGGAGTTTTTATTTCCGGACTCTATAGAAATTAAATGCAAAGTCTGAAAAATAAACTTTTATTATAAAACTTTTATTATAGAGATTAATATGCCACATAATTAAAAAGTCTGGGCCTAAATGTGTATCTTGATAAATCAATGGTATTTGAGGTGGACGTTTTTTTTTTTTGCACATTATTTAGGGACTTTGAAGTCACACATAAATGTTCATGAATGGCCAAAACTGAAATGGACCAGATTAGAATTTTGTTTGCACAATCTTTTTCAAAAATGTTCATTTTTTGATGTTTTGTATGCATGGGTAGCCTATACAACATTTTTATACAAGAGTTTGTGTAACCCAACATTATTATATGATTATATAGTAGACTGAATTCTTAAGTTTAGAAACCAAGTGTATTTTGGCATAGAAATGTCTTCTAATGTGCGTTTATGACAACTAAGGCCATCTCTGCGTTGGATAAAAGCGTATGCTAAAAATCACTCAATGTAATGTACGCTACATAGCTGGGTTGCCACTTAGACAATTCACTTCCTTTGTTCTAATATTTTTTATGAAATTTAAGCTTCTCCAAAGCACGCTATAGATAACCTTACAATGGCTGTCTTTACTCCACAATAAACGCCCTATGATTATAGTGGAATTGGAGCAATTAGATAGCAGATTCAGATGCCAAAAGATTCTGTAATGGCATTAGAATATTTCTGCTGTTGCTATGGTGACAGCTGCAGGAAACTGAAGTGTCAGGTTGATAAGATGAAAGCTTAAAGGAGAAGAAAATATTGATATATGGATGCATGCCAACGCAATGTCACTATTTCGTAACCCACAATCCTCAATAATAATCGTATATTTTGTGATAAGGCTTTTGTGATAATCGTGTGTGTATATATATATATATATATATATATATATATATAAGTTGCTTTAAAGGTCACAGATGTTTTCTTACTTGGGGAGCCATGAAAGACCTGGATAACATCATCATATAGGATCAGTGTGCCAGGCTTCTGGGCCATCAGGTAAAGACTGACAGAGGCGTATACTAACAGAGAGAGAGAGAGATTTATTAAATGTGCACAGATGTCGGTTATGCCGCACTGACCAGCATGATAATGGGCATCAATATAAACTTCACTTACAGTATATAGCAGATGTCAATGACAGATTTGTACAGATTCTGTATAAGATGTATAATGTTAGGTTCGTGTTTACTCACAGGGTACGCGGCTGGCGTGCCATGGCACTGAGCTGGTGAGGTAATCTCTCTGAGATGCTGTGATGATTACCCATGTTCCTGTGCGGTACATAAAGCTGACCACCTGTACGCCATCACTGCCTGCTTTGCTCTGTGCCAACACACTCTGGTTCCCATGAACCGTAATAGCAGCGTTGGGCAGGGGTGAAAGATCACCGCCGTCAAACACCTGGACCCGCACCTGCACCTCTGAGAGGGATAACAGAAGTTCACGTCACCAGATGCATGGCAATAGACATATTTACGTTCAGAAATGGGAAGTCAAATATAATAAATGGTCCTTTTAACCGATTATATGATGCACTAAAAGACCCAATGGGTATAGAAACCTCTTAGATTTGAACACAGATTCATGATTCTCATAAAAAAAAATATGAGGCAGCTCTCAAGCAGCATTCACAGCTCACTCTGGAACAATAGCATGCAATCATATAGACAGCTGAAGTAATAAATAAGTACACTTATAATGCGCCTGTAATGAGCTGCCAGTGGGCCTCAATAAATCTTAGATTTGCATAATTGACAAGCACACCAAAAGCTGTTTAGATTCAATATGCGTTTTCGTGCAGCCAGTAGCTTAGGAATTTCTAACAGGCAAAGGCCAGTATTGCAATAATATACACTTATTGTTTCTGGTCTATAAAGCCACGCGATGCATTTAGAGTAAAATTCGTCCAAATCTGCATTTCAGAATTTGCATTTAGCAATCAGAGGCTGATGCATACAAATAATACGCGTTTGCATTCGTATTTAGCTCGTTTGCTCGATGTTTTACGAATAAAATAGCCCACCACTCCCTCGTCCAGACCCGCTATGCGCCCCTTTATTCTCTACTCACCGAGAGCTTCCCTTTCAGGGATCGATTTGCCAGCTGTCCCTTTAAAACTGGACAAAAATAGAAAGAAAAGAAAACGAGAGACCAAAAAGGATGGCATCTTCAAAGCTACATCGCTGTTTCCACCTCGTCAGCCATTTGTGTGTGTTTTTTCAGACATGGTCGCCAGCATCCTTCTGTGTGATGCGGGATGCTGCGCTGCCGCCTGTCATTGTCAGTGGAAGAGGGAAAACAGCGGCCTCGTGTGGTCAAAATCAGCGGTGTTTTAAAAATCCTTCTACATTAAGGCGAGACACTACAGGTGAATAGGGTAATATTTTTAACTAGCAGATATCACCATGAAACTTTCCCAGTTGATTACCTACATTAAGATGAGAAAAAAATGTATTACAAGTTTTCTGTAATTTAATGTTTAAATATGCAAATTAGGCATTATCTAATTAAATATGCGCTAATTTGCCTATATTTTAAAAAACGAAATCTCAGAATTGGATAAAGCCAGGTTCAAAATTCTTTTTTCATTGTGTTCACATATTAGATGGGAAAAAAATTACAGAGGGATTTATGGATATCTACTTTTGTTATCCTGTAAATCAGAATATACTGTCAATAGCCTTAAAAAAATTATTTTTGCCATGTTTTTTGGAATAAAATGTTATATAAATCAGGCTAGGAATAATATATTTACAAATCCCTCTGTAATTGTCTTCATAATATAACTAGGTACAATACTGGAAAGTTTGGTGTGTATAGGTGCTACTGAAGAGGAGATTTCGGACTTGGAGTATGAGAGAAAAGTCATTTTGAGAAAAAGGCATTTAAAGATTTGTAATGTAAAAAATCATACTTTTTTAGTGGAAACAACTATTTACTGACACAATATCTTATCAAATCATTAGCAACAACAATACAAACCACCTAAATCACATCAAAACGTATAAACACAGCATTTATGGCCTTTAACTGAGCAGAAAAACAGTCAAAAACACACATCTAAAAGTCAGAGCGCGTCACGTGATGCATCTGAACCAATCACGTTGTCAGAAATTGACATCAGCCAATGAGATTTCGCTTTTAGGGTTAAATGCCCATTTTACTTTCACGATTGGTTGCTGATTAAAAGGAAATGACCATATTTGGATCCGACAGCATTGTACAGAAGAGAGAGAGCTTCACAGCGGTGTGCGTGATTAAAGGAAGAACACAGAGATCGCGGAGCAGCACGTTGATTTAGAACGGCAACTTTTGTTGAATTTCAGAGAAATCTACAGACGCAAACAGACAAAGTGTAGTAAAATAAAGACCTAAATGTGTATTTTGGACTTTTTTTCACCACAAGTCTGAAAGAAGACATGTTATTGAAGACAAATAGCCCAAAATCTCAAAATTGACCAGTGAAAAAAAAAACTGTTTTTGCCTGCCGTGTCTCGCCTTAATATTGTTTGTTTTGGGAATCTGTTCTGTTTGCATAAAGGGGTGACCGGGGTAGTTTGCCGTAGGAGATGACCGTGGTCCGGACCTCGGTGTTTTTCTGAGGTGTATTTAATAAAGGTTGTGAAATAAATGCCTGTGAGTGACTGTGAGGGATTCTCCGGACCAATGTCTGGTTGGGGCAAGTTGTCATGTATTGTTAATGTTAATAATCGAAATGTATTCAATGTCATAATACAGTATTTGGTGCAATGCTTGTTTTACAAGCATTCGACAATTTCATAATAGTTTTGTTAAAATTTTGTTTTGTTTATTTGTTTTGTTCATTGTGACAACATGCCCCACTATTGGGTTTCTGGAATTTGAGCTGTCTTGAGTAACTAAAAGGTTTTGAGTTAAGTTATTGTTAAATCTATCTATCTATCTATCTATCTATCTATCTATCTATCTATCTATCTATCTATCTATCTATCTATCTATCTATCTATCTGACATTACACTAGTATTTTTTAAATGGATGCAAAGTTATTTAATGCAGTTTATCAGAATAAAATCCAGATTCTTCATGGAAGTGTGCAAACAAACATTGTACCGGTAAACACCTAGAGGGCGCTATTTAAATAATGTGTGCTGATCTGAGATGAAATGAACTCAACACGAGGTCAGATTCATATAACAGTCCACATTGTGAGCATGTTGACGACTTCAGGAATCGATAATTGTGGGAAAGGTGAACGATACGAATGAAACAGCCTGTCCCATGCTGACCCACAGGTATTCCTGCTGTGAAATAGGTCAGTTGAACAGCTTATGTAAGCCCAGGGGAAGGGGGGTTCGAGGGGCTGGTGGTCTTTCCCCACTTCTATGGAAAGGAATGAATCCTGGAAAAAATTTAAAGGGATAGTGTCATCATTTACTCACCCTCAAGTAGTTCCAAACCTGTATAAATGTCTTCTGCTGAACACAAATGAAGATATTTTGGAGAATATGGGTAACCAGAGAGTTGATGGGCCCCATTTACTTCCATTGTATTTCCCCCCCCCCATACTATGGAAGTCAATGGGGCCCATTAACTGTTGGGTTACCCATATTCTCCAAAATATGTTCTTTGGTATGTAGCCTATGTATCTTATGTTAGAAACGGACATTAATTCTTTAAAATTTTATGACATTTCCATGGCCATGGATGGCACTATATTTTTAAAAAGATTCTCCTTTGTATTTCCTCAGACATCCTCCTGACCCACAGTTGTAAAGAGATAATAAACTTAAAATAAGATAGTATATGAACTAAATTGGCCACATAATCATAGTAGAGATTGCGTATGACGTAGAGGAAATTATTTAGCACGAATATTGACCTTTGTTGTTTGATAGTAACACACAAAATGTTTGTTTTATACTCCCCGCTCCGCGTACGCATACATGCTTAAACTGTAAGCCATTAACTGCTGCCTGTCCTTAATCTTTGATTGGCAGCCGAGACGTCCAATCACAGCGAAGTTCACCGCGCGTTACGCGGCATTCTATTCGCTCATTTGCCAGCGCTCGCGTCAAGCTGTTCCACGGAGACGTCATCGTCTCCTGACCAATCACAGCTCACTTCCGAGCCGCTTGTTTCCCGCCCTCTTCGCTGTATCTTTTACATTCTTTCGCACTAAGTATCAAAGGTACTTTGTATCCAGTTACGCTACACACCATTGATCCATCAGCATCTATATTGGGGTTTTATTAGGAGATTATCAGAACATATTTGTTTATGTGTATGTTCCCCAAAAGCAGAAGGGAGGAAAGGAGCCCGTCACTTTGTTCCCGTCACCAGTAACACCAGTAAACAGCAGGTAGGGATGATGCTTTCGGGCACTATAATGTACATCGGATGCATGATGGTCTGTAGTGTGTTGGAGTCGATGGATGATGGAGATGTGTGGGGCATTTTGTACTGATTGACGGTTTTTATAGCTGGTATGCTAACAATCCGTTATTGGCCCTGATAATAATACTTGCAATATAAATCCATCGCTATTTAATGACAGTAGACTCCCAGTTCAGCTGCATGCTGTCATTTCGACCTTACAAACCTCCTCACCTGCTGATCAAGCGTCTAATGCTTGTGTATTATGGATGATGATGAGTGTGTTTTCTGGCTCTGTGTCTGTGTCGCCCGCTAGGTTTTTTCTTTTTCTTGATTAGATTACTATGTGTAGTTACTGATTAACTACAACTATTATGCAATAACCCTGTTTTATAATTCAGAGAGTCGGTGTATTATGGGAGGACTAAATTGGCTTTTAAATGATAAGCCCCTGATAAAGTCTGGCACCTGTCCATAATGGTATATCTTTTTGACTTTTTTTTTTTTTTACATTATTTGAATATTATTATGCTTCTTTATCCCAAAAGATCATACTCCAGTGTTTTAGTGCAACATATGTGAAATAATTCACTCGTTATTTTTAATTGGGTTAAAGTTCATTCAATTCATCCCTGTGCAGTGCCCTCTTCTGGTCACGTGTGATAGTGCAGTTGAAAAAGCCTCATTTGCATGTTCCAGCAGCGCCCATGTGATGACGTGGATTGTGTATTTGCATAATTAAATAGTTTTTTTTTTTAAATTAACTTTCTTTCTTACCAGATCTTTTATTGGGCTTATTTTTATTCTAATTATGATTAAATGTATTTACACATAAAAAAATATTTTATATATATATATATATATATATATATATATATATAAATAAAATACTAGCCTGGTTGTTGGGAAAAATAAACTGTAATAATATTAAAATAATATCTGGATTTTTAGGAACAAAACTGTGTTGTGAAATTTTTTTTTTGTTCATGTCACATGGTGTAGAACTCGTGACATAAAGAAAATTACATTCAGATTGTGTAATATGTGTCTTTTTATCTCCTTTCTGTTACTTTATTATTTATATACTAGTATTATAGTATTTATTAATATTTAAAATTATGTTTTCAGTTTTCATTTAGACATTTTATTGTAATTGTGTCTTTTTTAGTAGGTTTTTTATATTTCTATTTCCATAATTATAAAATAGAAAGATAATAGAATGTATATATTCTATTTATATTTTATATTATTATATTTTATATTCTATTCAGTAACTTTAAATATATATTTTAGTTAACACTAACAACGCTTATTTGTCATTGGTATAAATGAATTGTATATATGCATGTGCAAATGTATAGGCATGTAAATGACTTTAATAAGGCTTTGACCGTGTAAGTCACTGTACACATGAAGATTTAATGGCGCACACAGTGAGTGAATCTTGATGAATACTGTATCAGTGTTTTGCTTGAGCAACAGACTGGTAGTCACGAGGGAACCCTTTGCTCTTGGTTGCCATAACAACACTGTTGCCATAGATACATCTTGTCTGGATGTAGATGTGGGAGTTGTTTTATTTATTTATAAGTTTTATTTATATATTAAGTGTCTGGTCTGTCTGAATGAGAAATGGAAAAAGAATGAGTTTTAAAGGAAGTTCCCCTTCGAGCTTCTCATGTATTTCATAAGCATAAAGCGAAACCGAAATGTCTGTATCAGCACTGCTCTTGCCTTAATGGATCATATTAACTCAAAATGTCAAACTTGTTGATTCATAATGGATGGCGATCAAGTTTAAGTGAGATAACGGGATGGATACGTCGAGAGCTGCAATCATGCAGAAAGTAGCTTTGCTGCAGTGAAATTTGAGCTGGCGTTTTAAAAGCCTCTGTGTTTGTCTCACACTCTCTTCAGAAATGGCAGAAGCCCATCAGGCCGTGGCGTTTCAGTTCACCATCACTCCTGAGGGCATCGACCTGCAGCTGTCCCACCAGGCCCTGAGACAGGTCTATCTGTCAGGCCTCCGCTCCTGGAAGAAACGCGTCACACGCCTGAAGGTAAACCTCAAAGATATTTGCATCTTTCTTTATGTGATGAATCTGAATATTTAGTGGTAAATATGTTTGGCTTTGGTTTAAATACAACTTGATTTGATTGGATTGTGGATGTTAGGCTATGATATTCTTAGTTAAAGTGCCCCTATTATGCTTTTTCGGATATTACCTTTCATGTAATGTGTGAAATGAGTTTTTGTGAAGCTTAAAAGTTTAAAGTGCAGATAAAAGAAAGAATTGATTCTGGACTGCCTGAAAACGAGTCGTCAGTAATTCTAGTCTTAATTCCTGCATAAACCTAAGTAGGTTTGTAACAAATTTGCATAATGCCAGTCTATGATCTTCATTGGCTGCCCGCGAAGGCGCGAACAACATCCACTTTGATATTTGATTGATTATTACCGACTTTTTGGGACTTTAGCTTATTCGCCGTATCCCCCAGAGATAGATAAGTACATACCGTTTTCATCTCTGTGCCGTAACTCTGTCTGACGCACACACCGCTAGCCTAGCTTAGCACAAAGACTGGAGGTAAATGGCTCCAGCTAGCATACTCCTCCCAATAAGTGACAAAATAACACCAACATTTTCCTATTTACATGTTGTGATTTGTATAGTCACAGCGTGTACAAATAACAAGGTCACATGAGACACAGCCATCTTCTAACCGTATACATACTGGGAACTATATTCTCAGAAGATGAAGCACTGCTACTTGGGCGGAGAGAAGATGGCTGTGTCTCATGTGACCTTGTTATTTGTACACGCTGTGACTATACAAATCACAACATGTAAATAGGAAAATGTTGGTGTTATTTTGTCACTTATTGGGAGCAGTATGCTAGTTGGAGCCATTTACCTCCAGTCTTTGTGCTAAGCTAGGCTAGCAGTGGGTGCGTCAGACAGAGTTACGGCACGCACGGAGATGAAAACAGTATGTATGGACTTATCTAACTCTGGGGGATACGGTGAATAAGATAAAGTCCCAAAAAGTCGGCGTGTTCCTATAAATCTGTCAAGTTTATTTTTGTGCATGTCTAACGTTGATAATTCTCACACATTCCCCAGCTGCATTTCGTAGTGTCTTTTGTTTATTCTGGCCGTCTTTCCTTAATTTTCTTGTGTTTGTTCATTGCTTCTCTTGTACAGAACAATGTGATCACTGGCGTGTATCCTGCTAGCCCGTCCTCATGGCTGTTTGTTGTCATTGCGATCCTGGCCACCATGTACACGCGCTCGGACCCTTCCATGGGCCTCATCGCTAAAATCCAGGAACATCTGCCTGTCAGGTAAAATAGGTCACATGGTTGCCTCAGACTAATTGAATTTGATCCCAGTTCAGAAAACAAATGAATTATCTGCATTGTGAACTCAAAGATACTCATGAAACATCTGTCATCCTCTTATGTAACTCACTTAGCAAGTTTTCAAAGGATATGGGTTCCCACCCATGAAAACATGAGCATGCCCACAGAGGGTGTGTGTTGTACCTTCACACACCTTGATTGAGTTTCAGACAAAAGCAAAAGAGTTATTTTACAACACGGATGCTATTTTGTGTCCCAATAAATATATGTGTAACAATAACTTTAATAATGAATAGCTGGTAAAAATTCTGTGATTTTACAGGTGAAACTCGATAAATTTGAATATGGTGCAAAAGTTCATTTATTTCAGTAATTCAACTTAAAAGGTGAAACTAATATATTATATAGACTCATTACATGCAAAGTGAGATATTTCAAACCTTTATTTGTTATAATTTTGATGATTATGGCTTACAGCTTATGAAAACAATATTCTGATTTTGAATCTGGGGTTTTCATAAGCTGTAAGCCATAATCATCACAATTATAACAAAAAAAGGCTTGAAATATCTCACTTTGCATGTAATGAGTCTATATAATATATTAGTTTCACCTGTAATCCATTCTTATGTTTTCTTTACTTTCTTCAAGGTCCATTGTGTTTCCAAGTTTTTTCCCTCTATTAGAATTTCTGAAATATTTGGGAATAGCATTTCAATGTTATTATTTAATACTTCCTTCCAAAAGTTTGGGACCTGTAAGATAAAAAATTATAATAACAGTTTAATTGAGCAAGGATGCATTGATCAAACGTGACAGTAAAGACATAATAATGTCACAAAATATTTATATTTAAAATACTGTAAATGCTGTTCTTTTGAACATTTTCCTCCTCAAAGAGTCCTGGAAAAAATGTATCACGATTTCCACAAAAATATTAAGCAGCAGAACATTGCAGTTCATCATTGATAATAATCAGAAATGTTTCTTGAGCAGTAAATCAGCATATTAGAATGATTTATGAAGGATCATGTGACACTGAAGACTGTAATGTGTTTTGAATTTTCAGCATCATTACTCAGTGTCACATAACTCAGTGTAATGTGACACTGAGTAATGATGCTGGAAATTCAGCTTTGATCACAGGAATACATTGCCTTTTAAAATGCATGAAAATAGGAAACAATTATTTTAAATTGAAATAATATTTTACAATATTACTGAATGTTTGATCAAATAAATGCGGCCTTAGTGAGCAGAAGACACTTCAAAAACATTACAAAATCTGATAAACGTTTGAGTGGTAGTGTATGCATTTTTAGATTTTAGTAAATATAAGGTGTTATTAAAAATACTTGAAGTTGTGTCCTCAGGTTATGCATCAAGCCTATCATATTTTCTCTTTTTGAGGTAATTATTTATTTCATGTTTTATAAAAAACGCTTGTTTGTAAGTTGTTGATAATCTTAACGTCGTCAACCATGGCTGTTACCATTATTTTACCTAGTAAATAAGTAATAATTGAAAATTTCCTCATCATGCAACATTTAAATACTTTTTTTTTTTTTTTTTTATCATTGTTTTTTAATTTATTCATTTATTTAAGGGAAGGTCTTACTGAGATACAATATCTCTTCTACCAGGAAGTCCTGGTCAAGATGTGCAGCAGAAGAAAGAAAATTCACATAAAAATACAAAGAAGAACATGAAAACCACACAATAAACAAACACAAAAATAGGTCTGCTAGGATATTTACAATCCTTAAAAAAAGTCATTCACCTCATCAAAGTGCACCTGTTTCATAGTGTCCCGAACACTAGAACGGTTCTGCAGTGTTGCACACAGCGGTGTAATGTTGTCTGTGTTTGCTTGCAGTGATTCTCTGAGCATTCAGTGCCGGACGGTGGTTTCTGCCGTGTTGTTCAGCACTCTGCTCTGGTTCTCCCTGATCTTCACCATGAGGCTTTGCCTGAAGCAGTTGCTGTCCTATCACGGCTGGATGTTTGAACAGCACGGGAAGGTGTCCAACACCACCAAAATCTGGGCGGTTAGTACAGTCATGCTATCAAACACACCTAACCTGCAACGCTAAATAAATGTGTCCTGCGACTCCAGTATCACCAAACAGAATAGCAAAAATAATGACTTCCAGAACACGCATGCCATCCGCTATTGGTTGGCAAACAGAAAGTCCTGCCACAAATTTGCTGCATTTGAGTCAGTCAGTACAATTTCATTTCCATAGCACTTTTCACATTACACATCGGTCCAAAGCAGCCTAACAGAAAATCATGATATTAATATTTATAATATCTTCATCCAATCCAATCCAATCCACCTTTATTTATAAAGCACCTTAAAAACAACACTGTTGACCAAGGTGCTGAACACAGTCTATAAATAAACAATAATATACAACAGAAGCGCAACAAAAAATTATAAAACAATAATTAACTATAAAGATAAATACAACCATATTACAAAACTGAAAGTCAACCATATTACAAAACTGAAAGTCAACCCTCAAACTGAGTTAGCAACCCTCAAACTAAGACATCTTCATGTCTTATATTTAGCAGAATAGAGCTGCGCAATAAAATAGTCAAGCAATAACGCAGTTGATATATGCTATATAGCCTAGTACAGTATATATCGGCCTATACATGAGTATAATGTGTGTATGTGGATAAAGTGGGACAGGTATCCAACTTTAAACAAAAAGCTGAATGACAATATATTACATTTTGCAATTAAATAAATCAGTCAGTTGAGATTTGCTATATATTATATATCGGTTGATTTGAGTGTACTGTATGTATGTGGAGGAAGTTGGATATAATATATATGCATCTTTATATATAGATATATAGAGATGTGCGACAAAATAAACAATCACGCAGCTGAGATTAACAATATAGTAGATATTGCTTTTGCTGTACGTGTCTGGCTTTGAATCAACCAGTGTTATTTTTAGTATCATATATTTTTTATTCATATTTTACATTTTCGTTTTAATTAAATTTGTAGTATGTGTGTTTTTGTCAATTTTAACAGTTTTTAATAGGTCTATATAGTTTTTTTTTTTTTTTTTTTTTTTTTCAGTTAAAATATATTTTGTTTCAAGTAACACATTTTTTGGGGTGGTTTTAGTTAACTGTAATAATAACCCTAGAATCAACCTACAAAAAAATATTCATACATAATTGTCTATGCATATTAAACTGGGTAGGAGAAATATTTTAAAATCACAAGTAAAAACCCTTTACCTTTTAAATGTGCTTGTTTTCAGGCCATGGTCCGGATCTTCTCAGGTCGGCAGCCTCTGTTGTACAGCTACCAGGGCTCTCTGCCCAACCTGCCTGTTCCAACAGTCAAGGACACGGTTAATAGGGTGAGATCATCATGATGTCGATGTCGTCATCATCATCATCATCATCAGCAGCAGCAAAATGCATCACTAAATACACTTTATATGGCAAAAATGCTGATTTATTAACATTGCAGCTCTCTCTTCTGCTCTAGTACCTGGAATCTGCGCGTCCGTTGATGAGCGATTCTGAATACGAGAGGATCACGACTCTGGCCGAGGAGTTCGAGAGCAGTCTGGGGAACCGCCTGCAGTGGTACCTCAAACTCAAAGCCATGTGGGCCTCCAACTACGTGAGAACAACCAGCAAACCATCCACATGAGCTTAAAGGGATAGTTCACTTTAAAATGAAAATTCAGTCATCATATATTCACCCTCGAGTTGTTTCAAACCTGTATGAATTTCTTTCTTCTGCTGAAGATATTTTGAAGAATGTCAGTAACCAAACAGTTAACTGGTCCCATTGACTTCCATAGTAGGAAAAAAATATATACTATGGAAGTCAATGGGACCAGTTAACTGTTTGGTTTCTGACATTCTTCAAAATATCTTCCTTTGTGTTCAGCAGAAGACAGAAATTCATACAGGTTTGAAACAACTGGAGGGTGAGTATATGATGACGTAATTTTCCTTTTAAAGTGAACTATCCCTTTAACATGCAACCTTAACAATGCTGTTTGCAACCTGTTTTACTTCCTTGGAAGAAACTTTTTCTTCCTTGGTTTGAAATATTTCAGAGCGAAACTGAATGTTAAATTAAGAAAATGTAGGACGGAATTGAATTTTAGTTATCAGGATTTAATTGGTTCATAAAAAGTGGGGATTACACACCAAATTACAGGTGATTTGAGGAGAGTGGTTAGAAAGAAGGATTTGTGAAGTTGTTCAGAGTAGGAACAATTGCATTTTTGTTACGTTTTAATGAAAGATTATGAAAACAATCAATTTATTTAGAATAAATAGTGTGCTGATTAGCAGAGACAAGGAGTTAAGTTTAATATTTTTTTAATAAGAAGGCAAATTATTTTCACGTTGAGCTGAAAATCATCTTGTGCTAGTGGGATTGTGCCGGTTCAAAGATTCCCTGACCGGTTTTACTTTGAGATTGAATTGAGGCTGGGCGGTTATAGCTAAAAATGTACTTCTCAATATTTTTCCAAATATAGATGATATTCAAAATATATATATCGATATTTCTGCATTTGCTCTTGAGAAATTTAGGGTACGTTTACACGACATTGCATTTTTCAGGCTGTCCCATACAATGTGCTTTTTTTTTTTTTAGAAACTAAATTTATGAGATGATTGTTGTCAGATTTCATTGGTTATTTCGAATATGAAATTTAATCACAAGCTTGGTGAACAGCTGCTTACTTTATAAGCTAAACTTTTCAACATTATCGCAATGTACACAATATTTCCTAATTGTATATTGTCAACAAAGATATCGCAATGTCAATAATATTTGATGCATCACTCAGCCCTAGACTGAATGAATTTTTCGTTAACACTTAATTTTACAGTGTCTTTGTTACACAAGTTAAATGTAGTTACTGTAGTAATAACTATAAATGATGCATAATTACATGCAACTTACCATAAACCAAACCCCAATCCTAACCCTATAGTAAGAACATGTAGTTAATTAATATAGCATATTATTTAAATGTATATTTACAATAAAGTGTAACGATTTTTTCTTGTGTCTGCATCTTCAAGGTCAGTGATTGGTGGGAGGAGTATATCTACCTGAGGGGGCGTGGCCCAATCATGGTCAACAGCAACTACTATGGAATGGTACGACTCACTGTGAAAACACTCATAAACACAATCAGGAAGTTCAAGTGTTTTTTATTGTGGTGGATTTTATTTTTAAGTCGTTCTCTTTCGTTCTCAGGACTTCCTGTACGTGACACCGACACCGATTCAAGCGGCGAGAGCAGGAAACACGCTTCACGCATGTCTCTTGTACCGCAGGAAACTCAACAGAGAGGAAATCAAACCTGTGAGTCCACATTGCAGCGCTGACAGATGGTATTCGGTGGAGGGTGCAAGCCCCCGTCGCCCCGAGCGAGGACAGAGATTGATCACAGAGCTGTTTTTAGTTCTGCATTGAACTTTGTTAGGCTTTGAATTATATGGATTGGGTAATAGTGTGTGTGTGAATAGGGAAGCGCCACTTTCATTGTTTGTGTCCGTTTTTTGCACACTTGCATTAAAGAGAAAATAGTACACAAAAGCAAAACCTTTTTCCCGTTATATGATCATATACCATATCGTACACTACAAAACTTCCTAATTAGTTCATTTATATCAGCAAAACTTCTCTCCAATTTACATGCAGAATAGCAGATAACCGCCCACATTTATATATTAACATAATGTATTAGCAACATTTGGTGAAAGAGCATTTGAACTATGCCAGTATGCAGAGATTAGATAACCATAACAAATCATTTGCATATTTACAGATGGTTACAGTAGCAGTTACAGCTTTCTTAAAGGGATAGTCCACTAATTATAATGAGAATGAGAATTTTCAGTTTTGTCTCTATAATTGTAATTGTCGGTGAGAGGGTGGAAAATGGTTAAGTTACCTTGACTAACATTATAACTCTGTCTTTTAGGGTCGTGTTCCAGGTTTAAATATTCCTTTGTGTGCCGCTCAGTGTGAGAGGATTTTCAACACCACACGCATTCCAGGAGAAGAGACAGGTAACGCTAAATCATTTTAATGTTTTTGAACATTAATGCTTATGTTCACCTAGGCTGAATTTATTTGATTAATAAATACAGTAAAAACGATAATAATGCGAAATGTTATTACAATTTTAAATGACTAATCTATATTTTAAACTGTAATTTATTCCTGTGATCAAAGCTACTCATTACTCCAGTCTTCAGCGTCACATGATCCTTCAGAAATCAGTTTAATATGATGATTTGCTGCTCAAGAAACATTTATGATTATTATCAATGTTTGAAATGGTTGTGCTGCTTCGTATTTTTGTGGAAACTGTGATACTTTTTTTCAGAATTCTTTAATGAATAGAAAGAACAACATTTGAAAGATGAAATAAAAAGCTTTTGTAACATTATGAATGCATTTACTATTACTTTTGATCAATTTAAAACATCGTTGCTTAATAAAATTATTGCTTTTAAAAAAGTTTAAACATTTACAGACTACTGGAATTAAAAGCTCTAAATTCATTAGAGAAATAGAGAGAGACTCTGTTTGTGCATCTCTATTTTTCTTCTGCTCTTCAATAACCTTCAAACTGACAGTCTCTTAAGTTCATTTTTCAGTCTTTCCTCAATATTTCCTCATTCTTTCTAGGATGATATGATGTTTGACATTAGTCAATTTCCTGGAAGGGTCACAAGTACAAACTAACTTACTGAATAAACTTACACACACACCCACACGCTGGTCTGGCTTGGTTTGTGTTGTACACACTGACTGACTGACACACAAACACACTCAGATTTGTCCTCTTCTCTAGTCATCAGCTCCTGATCAGTTTTTTGGCACCATTTTCAGATGCTTCAAAAGCTCATAATACACACAGCATGAGTGCAAGCAGTGAGAATTTGCATTGACTGTTTTTCTGTGTGCATTTAGATTCTCTGACCCACTGGCAGGACAGCGAGTATGTTGCGGTCTTCCACCGAGGCCGGTATTACCGCCTGTGGCTGTATCATGCTGGCCGTATGCTGTCTCCCAGAGAGATTGAGCACCAGGTTCAGCGTATCCTTGATGACCCATCAGCCCCGGCGCCCGGAGAGGCCAAACTGGCAGCCCTGACGGCAGGGGACAGGTATACACACACACACACACACACACACACACACGCTCTGGAGCGCACTATACAGGGTTATTTACCACAAAACAAACATGAATGTGCTCAGATTTCTCTTTGTAAATAAATGTAAAATGCTACATTGTAATGAAAGTTGGCAAAGGTTCAGTGAATGTATATCAAACGATTGGTTAAAAATGACATTTTCACCTTTTAAATTAAAATTTTAGCAAATAATTAGTAATGTTTCATTCAGTGTTATTTTAGTATAATTGAGATATTATATTTAAATTTTGTATTTGCTGTTTTTATTTTAATGTAAACGTTTTTAAATGTAAACGTTATAGTAAGTTTGTTGTGTTTTTGTCATTTTTATTAGTTTTCTTTATTTTTAAATATTGTCTATATAGTTTGTATGTATTTCCATTTTAGTTATTTTTGTACATCAATTAAATGAAAATGAGAAATGTTGCTTTGACAACATGAAATAAAACAAGTTTATATACACTTTTTTTACATTAATTTTATTTTATTTCAAGCAACACTTTTTTATGGTTTTGGTTAACTATAAATACCCAGATTTTAGTATTTTTAATGCATTTTTATTATTAAGAATTCTTCCATTTCACTGATATAAAAATTGAACATTGTGCAATGGACGATTATTTAAATGTAAACCATCCCTTGATTCTTTCTTTAAGGCTTTTCTGTGAATGCTTAAATGGTTTGAACTTTCTTTCCCAGAATCCCTTGGGCCCAGGCCAGGAAGGAGTTCTTCAGCTCAGGGGTGAATAAGAGATCTCTGGACTGCATTGAGAAAGCTGCGTTCTTCGTTGCCCTGGATGACGATGAGCAAGGCATGATGGGAGATGATCCTGCTGGCAATTTGGATCGGTACGCCAAGTCTCTGCTGCACGGCAAGTGCTACGACAGGTGAGATGTTCATCCGTCCACAACTGTCCGGCAGTTGCGTTACAAATACAATAAACTTATTTACAACACAAAAATTATTTGAATATATTTGCTCTTATGCTGCCAAACATATATGCATATACATTTATGTCTTTATCTTTTTGTCTAAGGTGGTTTGATAAGTCGTTCACAGTGGTGGTGTATAAAAACGGAAAGAACGGACTGAACGCTGAACACTCCTGGGCGGACGCACCTATAATGGCTCACGTGTGGGAGGTGAGAGAGAGAATGAGTAGACAACCAACAAACGAATGTACTAAACTAAATTGTGCTTGCTAAGAATGAGTTGCTACAGTAGGAAGATTTCCTGGTTTTAAATAGTTCTTGCTTGACTAAAAATATTTTTAGATAATAGAGATAATAAAATTCTAATAGATGCTTATTTACATCTAATCTAAACTTTGAGTAAATAAATAAAAAGTAAACAAATTCAAATAAATAATTTTAAATGCTACAAGTGAATTTAGGTATCAGTGTTATAATGTAGATTATGAAAAATTGGATATTTTGAGATTCTTTGAGACTGTTCTTTTTCCTCTTGCATATTTTACATGCTGAACTATGGTTTGGTCTTTACATTTTTGCAATAATAAAAAAAAAAATGCTGTTTCAAACATATAAACAAATAATGAGAGAATTATTCCTTTAAACTTACTGTTACCTGATTTTTGCTGACTTGCAAGCCTTGTTATTTTTCTTCCCGTAAATGCACATCTATTAATTATTGCTATGTTAGCAGTTTTTGTTATTCGCTGTTTTCTAATACCTTTGTCTCTTTCTCTCTCAGTACGTGATGACTACGGATTGTTTCCAGTTGGGTTATAATGAAGAAGGTCACTGTAAAGGAGACGTGGCCTCCTCCCTGCCTCAACCTTCTAGACTAACCTGGGACATCCCTGTACAGGTACAAACACACCTTCTCATGTTACAGGCATGCGGTGTACAGTGGCACTGAATAAATGATCCTCCTGTTTGTGTTTTCAGTGTCAGGAGCGTGTGGATCAGTCTCTCGCTGTGGCACAGGCCCTCGCCGACGACATCGACTTTCATGTGTTCCCAATACAAGAGTTTGGCAAGGGTGCCATCAAAAAGTGTAAAATCAGCCCAGATGCCTTCATTCAGATTGCGCTTCAGTTGGCCTATTATAGGGTAAGACACACAACCCAGCGTTGAAAGTCAGTTCTCCTCAAGCTCACACTAGCAGAGGAACCACAGGTGTCAAGAATCACATTAACTATGAATATGTTCCAGTAACACAAAGTGGCACAATACGTTTGGTTTTCATTTCTTTCAACACTAGATCTATTGTTTTATTATTAATAGCATAACCTTTTTTTGTGTGTGTAAAATGTTTGAAAATGTACTTGGTTTCATATTTTGTTATCTAATGCAGTAACATTCAAATATTTTTAAGTGTGACTTACTGTATATAAAACATATTATGTATATATATTATACACTAATTACGTGTGTACATTTCACACATCTCCATTGACTATCTTAAAGTGCCCCTATTATGCTCTTTTAAAGGCTCCTACAACAGGTTTACATGCATCCAAGGTCAAAAAACACTTGAATTTTGTCATAATATACATTATACCATCAGCTCTTTTCTCACAGGATCTGAAACTGTTTGATAAAGGATTCACTCTCTAAACCCCTCCTTTCCGAGAGCCTGCTCTGCTCTGATTGGTCAGACGGCCCAGTCTGTTGTGATTGGTCGATCGCTTACAGCGCGCGTCGGAAACAAAACGTGTATATTAGCATATCTGAATTTCAGCTCCGGAGGCTTCCTCAGCGCTTATTTGTTGTTTTAGAGTCGAAGTAGATGTTGTTCGCGGGCAGCCAATGAAAATCATAGGCGGGCATTATGCAAATTTGTTACAAACCTACTTAGGTTTATGCGAAAGTAAGACTGGAAATTATTGAAGACAGTTCAGAATCTATTTTTTTAAAGAAGACTTTGATCTTTGCAGACCTTTACAGTCATATCACACACTACATGAAATATGATATCTGAGAAAGCATAATAGGGGCACTTTAAGTAACTTTACTGAACACTGAAATTGCTTTGTACATGTATGACTATGTAGGAAATGTTATGACCAGGAAACAGGTTGCATTGATGCAACTACTCAGGTAGTTATCTTGACATATTACATACATTTATGACATATATTAATTAAGTATTATATTATTTTATAAACGTAATTTGTGTATATTTCACAAATCTCTGATGTTTTGGCAACTTTACCGTTCACTGAAATTGTTTAAAAAACATTAAACAATTGATGTAACTATCAAGGTTTAAATAATGACTTTTTTTCTCGCTCCTTCCCCAAATCCAGAATCGAGGCACGTTCTCTCTGACCTACGAAGCGTCGATGACCCGTTTGTTCCGCGAGGGCCGGACTGAGACGGTGCGCTCCTGCACCGGGGAGAGCTGCGCTTTCGTCAAAGCTCTAGATGGTGGAGAGGTAACAAACATGCATGTAAACATATTAATGAAGAGCTGTACACATACACATATTACACACACATAGTGACAGAAATATTTTGTTAAATGCTGTTAAATTTAATTGCTTAATGCATGTACAGGTGAAACTCAAAATTAGAATATGGTGCAAAAGTTCATTTATTTCAGTATTTTAAATTAAAAGGTAAAGCTAATATATTATATAGACTCATTACATGCAAAGTGAGATATTTCAAGCCTTTATTTGTTATAATTTTGATGATTATGGCTTAATGAGTCTATATAATATATTAGTTTCACCTTTTAAGTTGAATTACTGAAATATATTAACTTTTGCACGATATTCAAATTTTTCGAGTTTCACCTGTAAATGTCCTGTACTTTTTAAAATGTAATACAATAATTTAGGTATTTTTATTTGACAGTTGATTACTTTCAAACTGTTTTGCTACATTTTGAGATACATTTACAGATCTTTTAAAGGGGTCATGAACTGGCTTTTTTTTTTAGTCTATTATATTGTTGTCTGAGGTCAACTTATGACGTTCGCTTGGTTTTTACATTCAAAAACATCAAAATGAATAAGCAATAGGCTATTTTCTACCCTGGTTTTGAGCCTAGCTCCTGAAACGCTCGGTTTTTATGGGTGTGCCGCATTGAAGACTTGGAAGTAAACGCCCACTGCTTTGATTGGATAACAGTTTTGCATATTATAATGAGTTTCATGTAATGTGCGGATCAGTGGGCGGGGCTAAACAGGCGGTGTTGAAGTGGGCGTCGACCTTCTTATGCGGAGGCGGGGTTTGATACCCTGTGACGTCATAGATCAACACTTTGAAAAACCTGTCGTTCGCTGGGCCTGCTGTCAATAAAAGCTTTTATTGGACTAACAAGGAAGTGTTCAGTTCTGAAACGTACAGGATATTCTTATAGTATGATGACCTCTTATATGGCAAAAGCTCAAGGAAAATTTTATTCTCTCTCTCTCTCTCTCTCTCTCTCTCCCTCTCTCTCTCTCTCCCTCTCTCTCTCTCTCTCTCTCTCTCTCTCTGTCTCTGTCTCTGTCTCTCTCTCCCTCTCTCTCCGTCTGTAGAGTAAGGATGTGTGTAGACGTCTCTTCCGTACAGCGTCTGAGAAACACCAGCATCTCTACCGGATGGCTATGACGGGAGGAGGAATAGATCGACACCTGTTCTGCCTCTACATTGTGTCCAAATACCTGGGAGAAGAGTCACCCTTCCTCAAAGAGGTGTGTGACTCTGGGAATGTTATCTGATTAGCAAGGAAGTTGGAACTAGATTAGTTTAACTGATTTTAATTCCTTTCATGTGTGTCTGAACTGGAACGTAGACGATAAACCTGTCTAGAACATGTCCGGGTCTCATTTCAGACAAATAAAAATAAAGCTCATTTTAGGACTCATTTTTTTTGTATCGTGATTCGTGACATTACATTACAACAGATTCTCATTACTGTAGTGCAAAAAGTACACTTTACAATAAGGTTTCATAACATGAACTTATTTATTAATCTTAGTTGTCAACATTTACTAATACATTTAAAAAAAAATTTATTATCGGTTTATATTATTTCATGACTAACTAACAATGAACTATCGTTAACAAATATTAATACATACTGTAACAAATGTGTTGCTAGTTGTTAGTTAATTTTAGGTTAGACATTAATTAACTAATATGTTAACAATAATTATGTTAACTAATGGGACCTTACTGTGTAAAGCGTTACCAAAATGTTTTCCTAAAAGCGGGTTTAAAAAGTTATTATTTAAATTGTGAAGTGTTAATACATCATGGTAAAATGTACAGCCTTCAATTTATGATGAATTAATAAATGTTATTTAACAGTTAAAACTTATTTTAGTTGTGACTTATTTTTGAGGATGATGAGAATTACAAAATAAATCCTCTAAAATAATTTTTTAACAAATTATATAGTAATGAAAATTCCGAGGAAATTGTCATGAAAAAAAAAATTAAAAAAATTAAAATAGTAATAGTTCAAAATCAGTCTTTATTATCTTTAACTGAACCATCTTTTATTTTGATTTTGTTTACATGTTTGTGAGAGTCACCCATCTAACTACATACATTTTTAAATGCAATATTATAAAATATATACCGGTAGTACTTTCATTTTGTAAATATCTTATTATTTAAAAATATTTGTATTCTTATGTGATATTAAAAAATGTTGGTGTGTGTGTGTTTTTTTCAGGTGCTTTCAGAAACGTGGCGTCTGTCCACCAGTCAGACTCCTCTCCAGCAGGTGGAGCTGTTTGATTTCGTCAACCACCCCGACTACACGACCTGCGGCGGAGGATTTGGCCCGGTCAGAAATATTCATGCATATTCACGTTTAACCATTTACATTCAAATGTTTTTTACTCGATTGTCTGTGCATCTTTATAAATGTTCGTCTGTGCGCTCTTGACAGGTTGCAGATGATGGCTATGGTGTGTCTTACATCATCATCGGAGAAAACATGATCAACTTCCATATTTCCAGCAAACACTCCTGCCCTCAGACTGTTAGTACACTAATATATGCTTCCTTTACCAATTTCCTGAAATCAAAGGAAAATAAAAAATAGAGACTAGCAAACGATTTGACAAACTGGCTATGTTTTCACCCATCTATTTTTATGCACAATTTGGGATATCGCATTAAAGAAACGCCAAGATGCACAAATTCCAAATAAAAAAAGTGTAAAAAAAAAGTATGCTCTCAATTGAGGTGCATACATTTATTATCTAATAAGAAGACATGCACAAAAACTACGATGGAAAATTTACTGAATAAATCCCTCAATGCGCAACTAAAAACCGTGGCTTCGCCTCAACAGAGGATGTGATTGGATAACTGGACTTACCAGCAGACTAGCTTCATCTCTCAGCATCTCAAATGTTGGTTTGCTTGTTCTGAAATGCCTGAGCCAAAGTATGTAATTTTTATTACAGATATTACATATATTTTGTGCCAATTTCCCAGGAAGTGATGCTTTTGTTCTCTTGAACACATGGGATGAAAACAGTGCTTTATTCGCAAGTGTTTTATGTGATATTCCAACTTTTCGCATACATTAAATCTGCAACTTTGGATGGAAACATAGTTAAAGTCTTGCTGAAGTTGGTAGGACAAAAACTCAGATTAGCATTGCAAATATAACATTTATGGCTTTCTTTATGGTGCTACGCCTGATTATGACAGTGTTTGATGACCATCACATGTAATGCTATTTTGGTTTGCAGGATTCTCACAAGTTTGGAGCTTATATCAAGAAGGCCTTGGTGGACCTCCTGGAGTTGATGTCACCGGAGAAGCCCGACCTGTCCAAAGCTGAGCAGAACCACTCGAAGAACCCTCAGAGCAAAAAGCACCTGTAGAGGTAGAGCAGGTTGCCTATGACGGTCTAAAGAAGACATGAGGCCACAGAACTAGGAAAGTGTGTGTGTGTGTGTGTGTTCGTTTGAATGCACGTTTGTTATAACCTACAAATATGCATTCATACATTCCATGCTTGTTGTAATCGATGCCATGAAGCCATGAATAATGTAAAAATGGTGGAAGCTGCTTCTTCAGAAAAACGTATTAGTACAAAATAACATTTATGAAAGAGGACTAAAGGCGAAAGGTAGTGTGGTAGCGGAAAACCTTTGTGTTTCCAATATTTAGATTTTAAATGAGGTCCTCATTTTTAATTGTAATGAAGAATCAAGAATGATTAGTGTACATTATCGCCAGATGATGGAAATCTAATGGTTAATGATCTGACCAGTTAGTATAATGGTTGTAGGTTCTTAGCCAGTAAGGATGACATATGAACGGTAATGCATCACCTCTGTACCGTCTGATGAAGGCACTTCGCTGCTCGCACAGGACAGTAAATCACATCCAATAGAAACTCTCCATCTAACCAGGTTATTTTAAGGTTTAAGTCTCAGAATAACTTGATCTTGGACCAAAACCCAGTGACGTTTTACTTGAATCCCAGAGCAGATGTATATTTACAATTTCAGTGACCAATGACTCAGAATATTACATGTGACTGCAGTTTTAATGATTGTCCAGATACATTTATATGTTCATCTCACTATTAAGTCTATTAATTTTAACTGTTTTTTTATTTAAAAGTGCTGCTTTTTTTTTTTTTTTTACACAAGGTCAATTTACAACTTAATAACTATTCACAATGTATTAGTTTGAGAATGTCTAATAATAGGTATTAAAAGCGATGCCAGAGGAGAAAACATTTACGCCACGACAAATTTCTGTTAATATCTCAGGTGTTTCCAATGTACAATTAAACTTAAAAAGATTAATCACGGCCAGTTCATTGTAGTTACTTCCTGTTTACTTCCTGTGAGGGATAGTTCACCCAAAAATTCTGTCATTAATTACTTTCGTTCATCTTCAGAACACAAATAAAGATATTTTAAAAGAAAATCTGAGAGATTTCTGTCCCTCCATTGAGAACTACACAACTACCATGCTTTAAAAAGTTCATATGAATTGAGCAGTTTAGTCCAAATTTTCTGAAGAGACACGATCGCTTTATATGATGACCAGATTGAGATCGAGAATGAACCTCATTGGTTCTCGCACGTCAAACCAACATGCTTTCCATTAATACAACTAATGTGTGAGTTGATGAATGTTAAACTGTGAAAAAAAGCCTAAATTAAATCTGTTCATCTTATAAAGCGATCGAGTCTCTTCAGAAAATTTGGACTAAACCCCTTAAATCATAAATTTTACGATCTCTTTATGAACTTTTTGAAGCGTCACAGTGGTAGTTGCGAAGCTGTCGTCAATGGAGGGACAGAAAGCTCTCAGATTTCATCAAAAATATCTTCAATTGTGTTCTGAAGATGAATTAAAGTATTATTGGAATGAAATGAGGGCGAGTAAATGATGACAGAATTATTATTTTTGGGGTAACCCTTTAACTATTATGAGACCTAGATGCTAAGTATATAGTGCAAAATCTGATTTAATTTTAAATGATGTACTTGGAATCCATTTATATAGTTAACTATTCTAATGAACTAATTAAATTGCAAAAATGCTTGATTAATATGTATTTAATAATAATAATAAAAACATTCCAATGTAACTTTTATTTTCAAAAAAAGTAACTGAAAAGTGATTAAAAAAAACGTTGATTTAATCTGTTATTATAATATGCACTAATAGACAAACTAGAGTTAGAAAGGGATGCAGGACATATTACTATAATCATAATACTATAACTCATATGATTAGACAATTGTTGCATTAGAACATACAACACCAAAAACTGTTTTTTGCAAAGGATATGAAGGTGGTGACTGGTTTCACAGGTAAAGGAATGAGATATGCTCATCAACATAAACATTTACATTCACTCTACAGGCTGCATTAATGCTGTGTCAGTATTTGTCGTCGCTGTGAGCCCTCTGCTACACTTAGCCGGACTGAGAGCAAGGGCTTGCAAAGTTTTCAGTTTTCTCTTTGCAATCTGTTGGCAGCTGTACTTTTTATTATCTCTGTTACACCCTCATACTCGGCAGATATACAGTTGCCTTTTGAGTGCACGAGATCTCGTTTGCACAACTCTTAGATATTGTCATTTTGCAAATATTGATATAGTTCAAAAAGGTCCGTTATCTTTCTTCTGTTCTCTCCAACACTGCTTACACTGTATATCTCACTAGAATTTAAACCTTACTGAAGGATTTTATAATTGTTGTTGTTATATTATTATTGTCACTATTCTAATAATTAACTTGAAACTGAAAGCAGTAGCAATGCAAGTGTTTGTGTAGTGCTGATATTAATGTGGAGCGGCATCTGTCTTCTGAATGTTGAATCATCAGCGATCGATCTCTCTGTCCCGGGCCAGTACTGTATTCTCTCTCTCTGCTTGACTCTTTCTCTGATTTCCTTTGGGCTCAGACTATCTGTACACCGCAGAGCTTTACACTTTCTCTCTTACTCTGGAAATCTGTCGTTCCTTTACATTTTGTATGTGAATGGAAAGGAAGAGACAACATGTTCACTTTTTTTAATTAAAATTGTTCAAGCACACACGTGTTTTTGGTTTTATTATTATGACATGATGTTTGTGTTTTGCTGGATCAACATGAAGACCGAACGTGCTCTCAGAGTTAGGAATGCGCTGAGATCGATAACTGATAATTGTTAATATTTGAAATATTGGCCTATAATTTTTTGAGAGCCCGATTACAAAAACAAAAGTCTCACCATTAAAAGCCATGTCCCAATTAAGCATTATATTTTTATGTAGCCTATATGACAGACTTGCGCTGTACATAACTGTATTTTTCTTTTTGAAATGATTTTCAATATTTCAAGCAATTCAAAACCATCATGGTGAACAGTGTGCATCTGAAGGAAATAATCCTTTTTTTATCGGCTTTAATATATTGGCCAACAATAACGTTAAAAATTAACATATTCAGCCGATACTAATATGGTGCTTTGTTTGTAGTTGTTTTTTCCTATATTACTTTAGTTATCTTAGTTCTATTGCTGTAGTGTTCCCATTGTTGTAAAGTTTGTTCTGTTGTCTTGACCTAAGAAATGTATCCCTTTATTTAATTGTCATTAATGCATTTATTCATTTTATTTATTTATTCAATAACCCATCCACACTTGTTTGTGTATTTGTTGGTCATTTATTAGTTTGAAAGCTAATTTAAGCATCAGGAGCATCAGGAGCATTCACTTCATAATAACATTCATTAAAAAGTTAACAAACATGAATACATTTATATAAAGCTTAAAATCATTAGTTAATGTACATACAAGAAGCTAGAAACTATATAATTATATACATTTTCATATTTAAATGTTTGTTAAAGTTATGAAGTCTTGGTTAATAACATCTCCCATTAAGGCAAATTTCAATTTCTAATCTGAAATTGTCTTTTGTTGTTGTTGTAATTTATAAAATGAATATGACTGATGTAGTGCAGTGTATGTTTGTAAAGTGTGTATCTGAAACTGCGAGTCCTTCAGTCATTTCTCCGTGTGAATACTGCATATGCGTCGCTGCTCTGGTCGTGTGTTGCAGTGAATCCTGATTCTTCAGCGATCTCCTTCACTCTGGCAGCAAAACCCGACACTTGCTCTTTTGAAAGATCCAACAGGAAGCTGAACAAGAAAACCAGTGATAATGAGCATTCAGAGGTTTTGCTTGCAAGCTATGCATCAAAATGTTTGTGGGTGTGTTTGTGTGTGTGTGTGTGTGTGTGTGTTTTTTTTTTGGACTCACTTTGCTAACTCTATTAGCAGAGCAGCATCAGGCGCTGCGATCTCTCTCAGAGAAGAATCGAGCTGATGAACCATACTGAGAAAACAGAGATTATGTTATCATCAGACAGTTTATGCTGGTCACTTAAACACAAACACAAAAACTGTTTCTGTGAGCTGCGAATGAACAGGCTTCACCTGGCTGAACAGAAGATGCTGTTGAACAAGTTCCTGTATTTGTTTTTGAGGGGAAGTTTGTTGAGCGAGTCTGGAGACAGGAATGTCACTTTCACTCCACTCAGGTCCAGCAAATCTGCAAAAACACAAGAACCCAAAGTAAAAACTATCTCAAAACTATTAAAAGCAGCACTGTTTGATTTGTTTACAGCACTTCACTGGCATTAGATGTACATTGTTTTGATATATAGGACGTTACCAAGTGCTTGTGTCTGTTGCTCAGGTTCTGAGTGAGTTAGAGAGGAAGGTGGATCATTCTGTATCTCCTCTTCTGTTATGACACTGTCTGTGGATTGACTGCAGGAACTTGAAGGGTTCGGTACATCTTCATTCAGTAAAGAGCTCCCTCTAGTGGCAAGACATTCAAACAATGCCAGGACGTTCACTTCTGAAATATCCTGAGCCGTCTGACAGAGAAAGATGGCCAGAGAAAGGTAAATCATGATGTAAATATTATTGCAATATAATATATATCATGCAGTATAAATTACAAGCTATAAAAAAAAAAAGTCATACATGTGGTCTTGGACAGAGAAAAGAAGTAATGCAATATAATGACATTTTTTTCATGAGTTTGTAACTTAATTTTGGGGGGTTTAGGGGGGTATTAAAAAGTTCCTGTCACCTTTACATGTTGATTGTTATGTTTCTTCAGCAGGTCTTTGTTCTCGGTCTCTATGCCGAAGGACAGATATGGACTAGAGACGATGTCGCCCCAATATCCTCTAACGGCGACCTGATTTCCTCTCTGGTACCAACAACACACACGTTTTCATGAAAGTGTATCATGGCTCACAACTATTATTGTAGACAGTCAATCTACTTACATGATTGAACACTCGTGTGGAAAGCAGACTCTGATTGGCTGATTGGTAAAGCCCCTCCCTCATTTCAAAGGCCACACCACTTTCCCTCCACTTCACAAACTGATGTTTGCTGATAACGCCACACTAAAAGAAAAATCACAGGATTTTGTAGAACAGTAGTGAGGCAGGCTTCATATCCTTAACTAAAACCATAAAAAAAATGATTTTCACTAAAAACTTTCAATTGCAGTACTAAAATAACTGAAATGGAAATTAATAAAAAGTATAAACGCACACAAAATGATTAACTAGTTATATTAACTATAACTAAATTGTTGTTTCTTCATACATGGAAACATGGAAAAGGTGTCTGCTGTGAATCGCAAATATGTAATTTAGGTGCTGTAATTCAGAAATTGCCTAAACAATCACATTTGTAATAAAATATGGGCTGAAATAAGTCTATTTGGCAAATAACTGTGGAACACTGCTCTGATTGGCTGTCAGGAGTGCAGGTGTATAATAATGTCATGTTATTTGGTACATACGCCTCTCTGGTGCAGTTTCATGCTGAGATCCCAGTCGAAACACCCCTGTCGTGAGTCGTAGCGAGTCCCCAGGTGCTGCCGAACACGGGCGTCCCACACCTTACGCACACTCGCTGGCACTGACGGTGGCCGTTCCCACAGTTTAAAGATCCGGACCAACTCATCTCTCTCCTTAAACTGATGATGAAACAGCAGAGGAGTGGATATCACTGACATGAGTTTGATTATGACATGCAGTATAAACACACATATTAATGTCTGCTGGACCTTCAGAAGGCTTGTGTCAAGGCAAGGATGGGCGTGCGAGTCAGAGGACAGTGTGTTTGTGATGGAGAGAGAGAGTTGAGCCGCGGCGTGTTTTAAAGTCTCTTCCGTCTCTTTGCGAATCTCAGAATTCCCAAACACCTCCAGAAACACTTCGGTCTTTTCTATAAAAAAAAAAAAATACAACACAAATAAACTTCCTCAACTTGATCTGATCTGAGTATACAAACATGAATGCAATATGTGACATTTATAGTGTACAAAAACTAAAAATAATGTATAGAAAAAAAAACAAAGTACATTTGTATTTTCTGGAGATTTTTACACCTTTCCCTAACTTGAAACAACAGGAATGGTCAAAATGTAATATAAAATATAAGTTTATTACATCTCATTTGTATTATATATTTATGATATTCTTTAAGATATTTGCAATATTTTTAAATGTGTGTATACATGTACTGTGTTGGGAATTATTGGTTATTATATTTTTAAAAGAGCAGAAGCTGTCATAATATAAGAAGGTACGTACTGTGTAGACTCATGTACTCGGGGGTCAGAAGTGATAAATGTAGTAGTAATAGTTGTCTGGCAACAACCTCCATACTGTTCTCAATCACCCAAACCTGCAACATGCCACACGTCTCATCATTAACACATGAACATGCACAAAACAGTTATGTTGATGGTAATCATAAAGGCTATTATTATGCTGCATGTACTAGACTGTGAGGTCAGTGATGAATCACACACGTGTAGTGTATCCGAGTCTGTCAGTCCAGTGATGGTCTTCAGGATGTGTCTGGGATCTCCACTGCCCACCAGCAGAACATTCAGCTCTCCATCTGACCTCACCATGTTCTCTGTATAGAAAATACATCAAACAAATGACATTGATCAATATTTACTGTGTTTAGTCAGATCCTGTGATGGTTTATGGTTCACCTGAGTTCAGGAGGTCTCGTGCTGGTCCGAATCCCCACCAGGTCACACACCCCGCGCCCTCGACAGTCCGACCGGCGCTCATTCTTCACGAGCACTAACGTTACGACCTTATAAAACGGGATATCCTGGGATCACGTTTTTAGCGGACTGTTGTGGATTTTGTTTAGCTAACAGCTGGCTGAACTTTATTGCAGCTTAACTTTACAACAACAACAAAAATTCACGTAGTATACACATATATACTATGTAGCAAAGTGTAAATAATCCTCTGTGGAACAACTCACCTCTCGCTTCTCAAACCGGGTAAACGCAAGCTAATGTTTGGACCGCGGTTGCTTAGCAACAGGAAGCGCGCGCCGTCTGGAGTAGGACCATAGACTGTAAAATAAAAAATAGAGTAGGACGGTCACACAAGCACTTGTCTTGATTCAAGAACTCTAAAATGTTACAGTTTCAGATTCATATCTGTTAACTTTGCCCAACTAGTGTCTCGGTGACAAGTGAGACAACGTTGAACGCACTGGGAATTCCTGTTGAAACTCGGGTTATATAGGTTTAAATTATGGTGAGATTCAGGAAAAAACCTAAGCTCAGGTTAGGTTTTTTTTTACATTAACTTAATTTATCTATAACACTCTAAACAGGTAGGCATATACTTTAAAATATCCATTATTAATTACATTGAATAGGTGTAGCATTTACGCGGAAGAACGTAACGTGTCACCTGATCCGCTGACGTGATTAGACTATTTCCAACAGAAATCTCACCTGACTAGTCAACAAGCTGGAGAAAAGATTGTTGCTGTTAACAGAAGGAAGGTAAGTACATTTATTTATTTTGGCAGATAGTTGATACGTATTTTAAGATACAATTGAATCGTGTGTTGAACCACATATGAATTATGAAATTCAGAAATGGACAGGCATCAGAAATTAAAATGTTTAAAATACCTTTATTGTTTTGAAAGAAAGTTATACATAACACTGGACCTCGTTCAGAAATATAATATTTGTTTCATAGTCATACATAAATTGGGTATTTGTGAAATTTATATTTAACGTAACAATTTCATTATCAATAAAACTAGCAAACGGCAGCGTTTATGTATGTATGTAGGCCTATTATTATTTACAAGAGACATATATACGGATTTCGTATACACTTATCTGTTGATTTTTGTTTTTATCGTATCTAAAGCAGAGTTTGCCTGCTGTCTGTTCTGCCAGTAGGGGGCAGTAACATGCCTAATATAGTTTCATGCATTTGTACAAGTTAGGCTACCTTCACTTTCTTTATTCTCTCTCTCTCTCTCTCTCTCTCTCTCTCTCTCTCTCTCTCTCTCTCTCTCTCTCTCTCTCTCTCTCTCTCTCTCTCTCTCTCTCTCTCTCTTCTTCAGAGTTGTCTCTTGTTTGCTATAGTCTGACATTGCATATTTTAATCCTGGAGATGTCGTTCTGTCGTGTCATCTTGAGCCAGTCATCAGTCCTGCTTCAATGGATATTATGTGGTGGAATAAGGATCTGGTCTTCCATTGTAAGGATGGACAGATGATAGAGAGCTATGAGGGTCGAGTGAATCTCTCACTGCTGGATCTACACAATGGAAATGTGTCTTTGACTCTCAGAGATGTCAGGAGATCACAGAAAGGCCTCTGTATTTGTGAAGTCATCCATGAATGTCAAACATTACAAGATATGTTTTTTCTCAGTATCAAATGTAAGTATTCAAATAAACAAGTTTCAAAGATATTCAACATAAGTCAGTTTGAAATTGTTCCTTTTACCTCAACATGTGAACTGATAAAATGCATAGTCAAATTTATTTATAGTTTTCTACTGGACATTGCTTTAAAGCAGCTTTACAGAACAATATTGCAGTAATGTCTTAATGTTACTATTATTCATGTGGTTCACAATATTTCTCTGTCCATCTGAAGACTTGTGATTCCTAATGGCACTGTGACCCTGGAGAAGGCGTAATCTTACCTGTTCATCTCTCACCTGAAACCAGTGCTGTGTCCATGAACATCAGCTGGTATAGAGAGTCAGAGCTCATCTATCAGTATATGAACTGGGCAGGAGAAAACAACTGATAATAACTATGATGAGCACTGACTGACTCTGTCCATCCAGCAGCTGGAGAGAGGAAATCTTAAAATGTAATGTAAAGTTTTCAGGAGTTATCTTCATGACGGATATCTGCAGACTGGACTAGTTCACTTGCAAGTGAAAGGTAAGATGGTGTTTTAATGCATTGAACTTTTCTTCTCCAGCTCATTTCTGTTCTTTGTTCATGGAAAAACACATATTGTTTCATGTATGTTGTTGTATATTTACTGAATATAGCAGGTTAACATTGTATAGCCTATATTTTAGCTTCAAATTTAATTTTACATTTTAAAATGTCAAAGGCAAAGCATGTAATATTTTTACTTGAAACATACAGTGGCCCTAACATTTTTGGATACTTAAGTCATGCTTGAAAATGTCTCAAATTCATAGGATTGGATACAAAATATTAAACCAAGTGGTTTCTGCAAACAAATAACCAGCAGCCATATCACCCTGTAGCGCAAGACCGGTTTCCCACTGAAGCTAAGCAGAACTAAGTCTGGTCAGTACCTGGATGGGAGACCTCCTGGGAAAACCAGGTTGCTGCTGGTAGAGGTGTTAGTGAGGCCAGCAGGGGGCGCTCACCCTGGGGTCTGTGTGGGTCCTAACGCCCCAGTGTAGTGACGGGGACACTATACTGCCAATGAGCGCTGTCCTTCGGATGAGATGTTAAACCGAGGTCCTGACTCTCTGTGGTCATTAAACATCCCAGGATGTCTTTCGAAAGAGTAGGGGTGTAACCCCGGCATCCTGACCAAATTTGCCCCTTGGCCTCTGTCCATCATGGCCTCCTAATCATCCTCATATATATACTGATTGGCTTCATCACTGTCTCCTCTCCACCAGTAAGCTGGTGTGTGGTGGGCGTTCTGGCGCAATATGGCTGCCGTCGCATCATCCAAGTGGATGCTGCACATTGGTTGTGTTTGAGGAGATTCCCCCTTCTATGTGAAGCGCTTTGAGGTCTCAGATAAAGCGCTATATAAATGTAACAAATTATTATTATTATTATTATTTAATGCTTTTCTCAGAACTAGCTTCACTTTTCTGAGCCACTTTTTCAATTATTTTTAATCAGCCGTTCTCTTGGTTGTGTTTCATGGATGTGTTTCTCAAATTCATTTAAATTCTCTACAACTGAAGAATGTTGGTAACCAAACAGTTTTGGAACCCATTGACTTCCATTGTATGGACAGAAGCAAAAAAAAACTAGACATTTCTCAAAAGTCTTATTTTATGTTACACAGAAGAAATATTTTTTTTTACAGGTTTGGAACGGTATGAGGATAAGTAAATAATGATTGAATTTTAATTTTTAGGTCAACAATCTCTTTAACATGTGAACACGTTCCACAAAATGTAACAACCAGCAACGTTTTGTCTTTATTTTTAACAATGTATCTATTTCTTCATATTTTGTATCCTAGCCAACATTTTTTTATTATTATTGAAAAGTGTTTGTGCTATATTTCTTTAAAAAAATTGCCACTTGTTTTGATATTTTGAATTGATATATAATGCAAAGACATGTAAAAAAATATATATTGTGTCTCAAGTTTCCAAATACTTTTTGGGGCCACGACTGCTGTGCTGTGACTCATTAAAAAATCTTTGTTATGATATTTGTTTTGTTATGATATTTGTTTTGTTTTAGGGATTCAGAAGTGTGATTATTGAGACATTGAGACTTACTAAGACAAGTACGGGATGACATTCTGATACTGAAAGTACAACTATTAACAGGAGCCGTAGGTTTGCTTCAAGAAACACTCGATCCTGATGACTTTGGTAAGTCTGAGTCTGAGAGACAATGAGAAGAAAATAAATTCTCCAGATTATTACAAAAGTGAACTATACATAAAGTAAATTGCATTGTTTTGTTTAATACTACAATATAAGATATCACTTTAAATGCATGTTTTTTTCTAATCTGAACGGATGATCAGAGGATATTATAATGTTACTGTAACTAATAAAATGGTAGTTACTGTATCTTTAATGCGAAGAGCTATTGAGATGTTCATTTAATTTTTTGTTGTATTTAAATTCGCAATACAATGTCATTTTTGTATTTTGAAATCATATCAATCGATATCTTGTGATTGTCTGTATGGGAGACGATGGCATACTCGAGTCACGCACAATGGCAGGAGAGACATTGAGACGTGTGTTTGGGTGAAATACCATATACATTACACACAGAATATGTTCTATAAGTGCACCAAACTGCACTTGCCCTCATATACTGATGCTTTTCTTCACCTACTTTTCCCTTCATTAAAATGCTTTTTATTTTAATCTGTGCACTATAGCAAGCAGTTTCAGTGCATTTTGTTAGTTTCTCATTGTCCACAGTATAGTATTGTCTGATACACCAAACCTTGGTATATTTGTTTGGTTATTGTAGATGAAAGGCTGACTTGCAGCATCATTGCAGCTGTATTTGTTTAGTGATTTGGTCTGTTTTGTGATGTCCTGTTTCTTTGCTTGTGTGTCAATATTGCAGTGGATAGACACCATCACGATCAAAACACAAGACGAACAAGAGGAGGGAATACTGCCACTCCGCGGGAGTTGTTCAACCCACTGACACCGAATCAGCAAAGTGAAATAACATCAGAATTTGTCATTTAATGGCTTGGACACGTGCACAAGAGGACCCTGGAGCAACAATGCAAATGGATCAGGAAAGGAGACAAGAGAGCGAATCCACAGAGCAAGAGATATCCTCCACAGATATACAGTCACAGGTACAAGAAAGAGAAACAACACCAGGAGATACAACACAAACACCAGAGAGATCTAGAGACTAATAACTGCCAGATTGTTTAATTATTAAACATAAAGTAGGAGATATACAATTATTACTTGTCTATTAGGGTTAAGCATGTTAATAGAACAATCTTGAAATCCTTGTGTAGTTAATTGACCGTACTTGATGGATGTGTCATGTTGGAGGCTGGAATCAATCACATTTTTAGTGAAATCACAGAAACCACACACTCCCTTCAAAAACAAACATGTAAAAGAAATGTATGTTGATCCACAAATGTGAATAAGCACTGTAAAGCTCGAATTCCTTGGCTGAGGAGTCGCACCATTACTCTTGATACAGACCCATAGGTCTGCGTTAAAACAATTGAATGTTTTAAAATAGAGTTTTAAATTTATAAAATAACTCTGTCGTTAACATTAGCTACTTGAACAGGTTTACAACTTTATACCTCAAATGTGAACTTTGAAGCTGCAATTTGTAAAGCATCTAAACTGACAGTGTTGTGGTAGTTGTAGATCTTACATAGCAACTTGATAGCAGCTTGTTTTTTAAAGTCAGCATGAAATTGATGTTGTGATAATCTTTTCTTCCCTATTGTGACGAACGAGAAAGAAATGTAGGGTGGGACTTGATTTTGTCCGTGGGGAATTGATTGGATGGTTGAATTGTTGTTTGCGATTGCGGTCATCTCGTGTGAGTGACAGCCGGTTGTCCCGCCTCCACGCCAGTAAACACGTCATCCGATTTTGATTAAAGATCATGAGGGAGGACACATGAATTAAAAAAATATGTGCATTGGTTATTTTTTGTATTAAAGGGATCATATGAGGGTTCTAAAAATAACATTATTTTGTGTATTTGGTTTAATGCAATGTCTTTATGTGGTTTTAGGGGGGGAAAATCATTATTTTACACATACAGTACATTATTGTTGCTCCTCTATGCCCCGCCTTTCTGAAACGCGTCGATTTTTACAAAGCTCATCGTTCTGAAAAGCGCCGTGTGCTCTGATTGGTCAGCGATCCAGTGCATTGTGATTGGCCCGAATACTTTACGTGTGTGACGGAAATGTCACGCCCCTTACCAGGAACATTAGCTCCCAAAGCAATAATGTTATGATGTTGTTACTACCTTTTCAATTCGAGCCGAATCTGATCCGGAAAATACAGATGACCAAGCTGATCGATCAACTGGGGGGTGCACTATGTAAACTTAAAACCGTGTCTGCATTTGTGATCGTAGAAACGACTAACAAGCGCGACTATACTGCTCAAAACTCGCGTTTGAATAGTCAGTAGCAAATTCTTAAAATATGAAAATATTTTACAGGCTGTGTCTGTGAGTCAGGAGCGCCAGAATGTACTTGCAAAGATGGAATTGCCCCACTTTTTCAAATCAGCCTTGTAACGTACTCTCCCAGGTTCTGGATGGAAACAGTCCTCCGAAAAATGTGCGGCACACAGTCGAATATTTGAGTTGTACTGTTCTGGAACAGTGTTGTAAATAAAGCTTATAAGTTTTTAAGTGTGCCCTCTTTTGGAAGGCCAAACAAAGTAGTTTGGCTTTCGTAACGAAAAACACAGCATCTCCACGACATGGCGGCGCCGGCGCAACAATAATACAGCGAGAATAAAAGTTACGCCTTGTTTCTTTGCGTATACATTTGGGCGGTGTTATGAAACTCTTCCCCCACACACTGACGTAGATTTGTAGGGGCGTGTTTAAACGAAACGTTTTAGGAAGGTGTGGCTGAGCCTTAACTTTTATATCTTTGGGTTTTAGACTATGAGCTTTGTAACTGTGCAGATCTTATACATGCATAACACACTAAAGAAAAAGGAAAACAAGAAATCGCATCATATGACTCCTTTAAACTACCGGTATGCAATATTCCATTTTGATTTCATGGTGACTTTAAAAGCGGCTTCAAATTTCACACCCTATACTAGACCCTAATTCACACATTTTAAATCATATTGATATGAAGATTTTTATTTATTTTAAGTAAAATAAAATAGGATGCATTCCTAGAACCATGACTACTGGTCTCAGTCATTTGTACACAAAAATATTTCACATTTACAGTCTGTGACCGTCTGTGTCTTTCTTTACAATTTTTTGGGATGAATCTCCACGCGCGGTCTCCGTTCCCTTCGCGCGCGCGCGCCACGTCACAATCACCTACCGAACTCGCGTGAGTCCTCCCACCGCCCACGCGTGACATCTGAAAGAAAGAAAAAAAAATGAATTAAATAAATAAACGAGCAAGGTGCAGTTCCGTCAGGAGCCGTGAGTGTGTGTGCGCGTGAATGTGTGTGTGTGTCGTCTGTCTGAAACATGAACCGCTTGCATTAGACATCAGGAGGGCGATTTAAACCGGGGCTAAAATCACCACCACCAGCATCATCATCATCATAATCCCTCTCTTCCACGGGGAAAACCTGTTCGCACGCGCCAGGGAGCAGAAGATCAAATTAGGGTGGTGAAATTATTTGTGCAAGCAGCTGAAGGGGAGGAAGGTGTAACACATACACTATAATAGAGTGTGTGTTGCTTCCATTAGTGTTAATGATCTTATTTACTACTCTCTTAATTATCAGCACTAAAAACATTCGAAGAAAACTGGAGGAGCATACATGTCGTGATCTGAGAAAAGCATCGGGTTATGCTTATGGATTAACATATGATCTGAACTCAACCCAGGTCAAGTGAGTATGCTGTTGAGTATAGATGTCTACACTGTGTCTGTAGTGCACTAGATGTCTGTATATTGTGTCTGATGTTGCATGCAATTTTCTGTTATGGGATTAAATAAACTCTCTTTCTGTCTATTTATCATTCGTTTCCACTAGTCTTTAATGGTTCGGGGTGTTTTATACGGTGAGCTTTACTTTCACAACATTCAACAAGTATTGTTTTGTGCTGCTTTAATGTTGGTGCGTTCATGCATTGATGCTGAAACCAGCCGCACCAGCACTGATGTGGAATAGCATTAACAGCATTTGTGTGGGATATCATGGCACACGGGCAGGTGTGTGTAATGAGATGCGGGACACACTACATACATGTCCACATGTTTTGCACAGTCTGTTTGAGCGTATGTCCTCACACAGGCAGATTTATGAGGATTAAAAGGTGGATAGGATTGCAGGGGGTAATTTTCACCTATTGGGCCGAGTGTAAGGCAGAACCGTGGATAACCAGTGTCATGTGTTTTCTGCAGGGATGAGTAATCAGGGAGAGACTGAGAGAGAAACGGACAACAGAGCAGAGCTTGTGTGAACTCGTGAAATAAAAGCATGGAAGAGGGCAGAATGGGAAGCATCAGGTTTTATTTATATACGGTGTAAATAATTAAAGAGCTGTTCGTGGATGTTGAACTCGGTGACCAGTGGTTTGGTATGATTGCTGCAAAAACTGAGAAGCCGGTTGATAATTGAAAAATCGGATATCCTTATTCCTCCAAGTTAAACAAAGGCATTTGCTCTTAAATAAATCCAATGGGATACTTTTATTAATACAGTTTTACTTACGACTTATCACTTTTGAGTGAAATACAGTTTTAGAATTACACTTGATTGAATTAAAATAAGTTGTGATTGATATAGCTTAAGTATTTCAATATTATTCCCAATTCTCTTCCACTTTTATCTGTTCTTCTGTAAATAAGCAGTCAAAAAATATTTTATGTTCGGCTTTAGTCTGTTTGGACAATCAAAAGCGAGATTGAATTGATATAATGGTCATTCATTTTTGTTTTGTTTTTGAAAGAAGTCTCTTCTGCTCAGAGGCTTGATTTCTTTGGATCAAAAATACAATAAAAACAGTAATATTGTGAAAAATTATTATAATTTAAACATTTTGTTTTCTATGTTGAATCTATTTGAACATGTAATTTATTCCTGTGATCAAAGCTGAATTTACCAGCATCATTACGCCAGTCTTCAGTGTCACATGATTCAGAAATCATGAATATGATGATTTATTATCACTATGATTATGATCACTGTTGAAGACAGTTGTGCTGCTTTCGACATATCAAAACTGTAGACTTCTTTATACGCTCTATTCTCATTGCTGTAAAATATTGTCTGCTATATCCCGATTTTAGGGTCGATTGATCCGTGGACAGTGTAAAAAGTGATGTACTGCAGATGGCAGTGGTCATATTTATTATTGTTCTTTATAAGCAAGTATGATCTTATATAATTGTTAAACTTAAGTGACAGAAATATATAAGTTATTAGCAACAAAACGGTAATATTTAAATAGTTGGTTGTTGGATTCAGAACACATACTGATCCAGTAAAACCCAACGAGTTGTATTATCCATTTGTTGCAAGTTTGCAGTATTAAAGAATCTTGTCTTTTATACTGCTAAGTTTGGCTGTACTTCAGTCAAGACAGTCCTTGTGAAGTTCTGACGGGTCCGTTGACATTTACGTGATGATGTCACTGCGCCCCATCTCTGCCAGTCCGCTAATAGATTCTCTGTCTCTCTCTCTTCAGACACTTTGCTGTAATTGCTGTTAAACTTGAGAAAGAGCTGAGCTCTCAGACGCAGAGGTGAGGAAGGGGTTACTCTGCTGTAAGATGATACACTTTCCTCATTTAGCAACTTTGACCTCTTACTCATTTCATATTTCTCGTAATCCCTTATATTTCTCAGTCTCTGGTTATGCAGGCTTACATTTCTGTTTTATACACAACTTCTGTTTGCGCACTGACAGTCAAAGGTAGCTACACTGGGGGGTCTTTAAGCCATTTTAACTTAAATTACATTAAACTGATTTTTTTATGAGCTGAATCTTGTATGCTTAACTTATTTTGATTATAACTTATTGATCATATATTTTTTACAGTGAATTAAACCTGCTGTTGGAGTTGCTGAATTTGTTAGTTATGTATATTATTCTATTTTCAACTTTAACATTTTTGCTACTCTGTGTTCATTTAGGATTATTATTCATCCTCTCTCGACCACACAAAATATCTCTTATAATTCTAGTCATAAAGTACGTTTACGAGCTGTTTACTTCGTAAAATGTAATAAAAAGGTTAGTGTGCAGCACACGTTTCCAAACAGAGGAAGAGCTCCGCTGGCAGCCAATGGCGCAGTTGCGCGCTCTTTTGTTTGGAGGATAATGGGCTGCTATGTGTGCTCACAGGCAGGGGCGTGTCTAGAGGGGGGGCACGGGGTGGCACCGGCCCCCCCTGGAATATGATTGGCCCCCCCTGGTGCCCCCCCTCCAATCTCATTGGGGTAGATTTGCTGTCAACCAACCTGAAAATGCCCACCGCACCATTGGACCAGAGCGCTGTCAATCACTGTTTGATTTGAGACTAGCGCGAACGCGAAGAAGAAGTGATCACAGTTGCGCGTTTTTAAATCAGGAGGAAAGAGACACCACCGCACCATTGTCAATCACTGCTTGATTTGAGACTCGCGCGAAGAGGAAGCACAGTTGCGCGTTTTTAAAACAGCAGGAAAGTATGTAACACACTAAAGTTACACACTAAATATATTTTGAAATATCGAAGCTACAAGCCCAGTGTGAATTCCCGCACGACGCTGCAGTTAACAGTCATAAAGTGCGAGATAAGATTTAAATAGCTAAACTAAACAGCTATTTTAGATATAGGCCTAGAAGTTTTAAACAAACAATAGAAACAATCAGTATGCAAAGTATCCAAAGCTCAGCTTTGGGAAAGGAAATATAGCTACAGCAGGTCAGCACTGTGCCCAGGATGAGACCTGGATAACATTTTACAATGTATTTCTATTTAACACCGATATACTGTATGTGTTTTCCCGCTAATTACAGTGGATATAAGTGCAATTAAATAACACAATCACCTATTAAACATATTTCCATTATTATTGTATAAATATAGGCTAGGCTATATTTGTGTACCTCGAATGTGTATAAGTATTGGAATAACAAAGACGGAATGGAATTGGAAAGCTGTAGTTATCCAATGTTTTTGCCTTAAAACACCTTGAAATACACATGTGTAGATCAAGAAAGACAAAAATTCCTCGGGGGAGCATGCCCCCGAACCCCCCTAGTAAGATTACTTTTCAGACCTCAGTAGGCTATTTAGAAAACTCTGCATACGACCCTAGGTGAAGACCATTTGTGCAAAAATATTTCAGTACCTGCTCCCTCATTAACTTTGGGCTCAGTCACTGTTATAAATATGAAGGGAGGGGTCCCTGGCTCCAAAAAGTTTGACAACCCCTAATCCATGCAAAAAAGAAAAATGTAATACCATCTATATTTTGGTGATCGTGCTTAATATTTTCTAAACCAGTATTTATTTTCAGTTGAATTTTCTGATTGGCCCCCCCTGACTGGTTCTTGGTCCCCCCTGTGCCCCCCCATTAAAAATATCCTGGAATCGCCCCTGCTCACAGGTAGCCCAGAATGATAGTTTGCCCTTAAGGAAGGAAACGCTTTCCTACACAGCAGCTGAAGCAGACAATATGGAGTCTGCTTTCCACCGCGGTCTGTAGCACGTCGCTGAATGAAAATGTGAGACGCGCTGACTCGTGCGCGCGCGCTCACACACACACACACACCATCACAGAGTCTGCTGCTGAGATGTGTTGTGTTCACAGCTGCTGAAATAGACACAGCACCAGTGCGTCACGTGATGTCCTGTCTATCCGAGAGGATTTTTATGATGTGAATCATGCATTTTGGGTTTTATTGCTGAAGTATTTTTGTATCAATAAATACCCCGTGCGTGCTCGAGACTGCTAGCAGGCAGGGAAAATATCCTTTTAACTTGCTCTCTCTCTCTCTCTCTGTCTGTCTGCACATATTTCTTTCTGCATCAGTGGATCTAATGTTTTGACCTTTGAAGGAGGGAGAGGAAGACGTGGGACGGTGTGCGGTTTTGATGAATGTCTCGATAGAATGGTTGAAATTGTTGGCGCAAAGATCAGATCAGGGAACAGAGAGAGAGAGAGAGTGTGTGTGTGTGTGTGTGTGTGTGTGTGTGTGTGGTGTCACTGCAAAGGGGAGGCGACTGCAGCACTCTGCATCGGTGCAGTTCCCTTCATGTCCTGAGGGGGCTCCACTGCACCAGACGGGAACATGTGAGGGGCTGCCAGACTTTAATATACTGTAGATGGGGAGCTATAAGATGAGGAGAGTTTTGGAATACATATCACGTCCATTGCAACTTAAAGGGATAGTTCACCCATAAATGAAAATTAGCCCATGATTTACTCACCCTCGAGTCATCCTAGGTGTATATGACATTCTTCTTTCAGACGAATACAATTGGAGTTATATTTTTTTTTAAATGTCCTGGCTCTTCCAAGTTTCATAATGGAAGTGAATGGCCGTTTCTGTTTTAAAGTCATACAAGTGCATCTACCATCATAAAAGTGCTCCACACGGCTCCGGGGTGTTAAAAAAAGGCCTTCTGAAGCAAAGCGATACGTTCGTGTAAGAAAAAAAATGTTATGCGAGTAATGCGACGTACTACTTCTGACGTCTCAAGTTGCGTAAGTTGCGCTTTTGGCACAAATAGATTGCGTTTGGACAGAAGCTAGTAAATTTAACTTTGTAACTTGTTAAATATGGATATTTTTCTTACACAGATGCAACGCTTCGCTTCAGAAGGCCTATTTTACCCCCCAGAGCCGTGTGGAGCACTTTTAAGATGGATGGATGCACTTTTAAGATGGATGGATGCACTTTTATGATGGATGGATGCACTTTTATGATGGATGGATGCACTTTTATGGACTTCAAAACAGAAACGGCCATTCGCTGCCATTATAAAGCTTGGAAGAGCCAGGACATTTTTTTAATATAACTCGTGTATTCGTCTGAAAGAAGAATGTCCTATACACCTAGGATGACTTGAGGGTGAGTAAATCATGGGCTAATTTTTATTTTTGGGTGAACTTTCCCTTTAAGGACAAGTTCGGTATTTTTACGCCCTGTTTTCAGATCATTTTTGGTTTCTGTGGTAAAAAAAAATCACCCCCCTTACTGTTGCCATGAAGGGCAAAATTAGCTATATAAACCAAAATCACTTTTTGTACCAGGCTGTAAACACACTTTTTTTTCTGCTGTAAAGTTGGGCATTTTAACATGGGGGTCTATGGGATTGACTCTCTTTTGGAGCGTGACACTAGTGGCCAGTCGATGAATTGCAGTTCATCAATTCATCAAAGTCACTTCCGTGTTGGATTCAAGACATGCCATATTTAATTGTGAGCATAATTAAACATATTTAATTAAAAGACAAGAAGTTTGCCTCTTGGTTAGACTGGAAACGCAAAAGTTTAGCATTTTGCTGCGTTCCAATTTTCAAGTTTGGTGAACTCTGACCTGTGAATTCGCATCACGTGAAGACGCATCAAGGCGTGACCTCTTGGCTGAGTTAAAAGAACAATATTTTTGCAGTAAAGTCAAATAGATTGTATATATTTTACATTTTGAGTGTATTAATTTTTATATGTTGAATTCATGTTAATGAAAAAGACGCTTCATAGCGTGACGTCATCTCATGACCGTTGCAGAGTCCGAAGAACTTTCGCATGCTCAAAGTCTAGTGTGACCGTGGCTTAAGGTATATTATCTTGCTGTTCACTCATTCTTTTTTTGCATTTTGTCCTTTATGTACCCTTTCCTGCTGAAAAAAGAAAACATCTTTAACCGGCTTAAATTGTTTTGCTGGTCTCCCAGTCTGGCCGTGCTCCTCTATTGGTGGTTTTAAAGAGGTTTTGGCCAGTTTTCAGCTGGTCCGGCTAGGGAGACCAACTCAAACCAGCTGCTTTATAGGGATAGTCCATCCAAAAAAATTAATAGTCATTATTCACTTACCCTCACTTACCCAAACCAGTATGACTTTTTCTTCTGTGAACTTATGCTGGTAACCAAACAGTTTTGGTTCTTGTTGACTTTGCATGAACAAAAATACAATGCGAGTCAATGGGAACCAAAACGGTTTACCAACATTCTTCCAAATATCTCCTCTCATGCTCCACAGAAGAAAGTAATACAGGTTTGGAACAACATGAGGGAAAGTAAATGATGCAGCAGGGTACTATTTTTATTATTTATTATTTTTAATGGCTATTTTAATTTCTCAGGTTCATTTTTGTAATCTTCTGTTCTTAATTAGATAGATAGTTCTGACTCAACATTCTGATTGGATGTTTGAAACTGTTTTAAACCACGCCCCTAACAATAAACGCATGCCTGTGACTATAATATAGCGAGTTGATGATACATTGCTTGGCAACAAACAGCCGACAGTTATGCTAATTAACTGTATTGATGAAATAATTGTTTATTCTGATTAATGCATGTATAGACTGTTTCAGTCATAATATGCAATAATAGACTGCGCAGTATTCTATTCGGAACAGCCCATGACACGCCCCCTGTCTGCCATTGGTCAGAAACGGGACACTCCTCCCCAAACTCACTCCATTGGTCGAGTCAGTGTTGCTGTGTAGGGCTGGTTGTGATGATCAAATAAACAGAGCAATGTTTTAAAAGCAGCACAGATTCACAGTGTGTGTGTGTGTGTGTGTGTGTGTGTGTGCAATTGATTTACTAATAGTTGTTTTTTCATATTAGGCTGGATAATAGGACCTTATTAACCTTTAAGTTTTCAGGTTTTATGCCTAAGATCGACTCTTACTTGTCGAACGCATGACAACGATTGGCTTTTTTCTTTTTCATCTTCACATCTCCTGCATTTTTTCTTTTCATTTGCTTGTGTTCCTTCTTTTCCAGCCCCCCTTCCCATCTCTCGCTCTCTTTCATGAGCAGGCTTTCCATTTTTTTCCCAAGTACAGGAACGTAAGTCACTAACTCTCTCCAGTCTTTTAAATTCTCTCTCTCTCTCTCTCTCTCTCTCTCTCTCTCTCTCTCTCTCTCTCTCTCTCTCTCTCTCTCTCTCTCTCTCTCTCTCTCTCTCCCTCCCTCCCTCTCTCTCTCTCGTCCCCTCCCCCCTCTCTCTCTGTTGGTGCTGGTCTCTCCTGATCTGTTCTTCTCTCCCTCCCCCTCTAGCTGCAGTGTTACTGCTAATGTATATTAGCGTCACTGCAGTCCTCCACTGCTCACCCTCTCCTTCTCTCCTTCAGCTTCCATTTCCTCTTCAGTGCCAACTGCATTTTTACTTCTCACTGTGTTGTCTTATATTGCGCAGATTCTGTCACATGCCTTCACACACACACACACACACGCGCACACACACACTGGAGAGGGTGAATGCGCTGGGTAATTATACCTCGTCTCCCTCACCCTGTGTTTCAGGATTTCTCACGCCGCTCGCATGATCTCTAAACCCTCTTCTTCTTTTTGTCTTGCCTACTTCTCTTTTATCTGCTTGTTTTTCTCACCTTCTCTTTGTGACCCCCTCTCCCTCTCCCTCCCAAATTTTTTTTTATAAATAAATAAATGAAATAAAACGTCACCACTGCTGCCGAGCTCAGTTCTGGTGCCTGCCTTGCGCACACGCACACACACACACACACACACACACACACACACACACACATACAGTCAATATTAACCCTCTCAATCCTTCAGTGCTTCAGCAAGGGATTACGTTTTTAGTCATTGAAACTTTTGCATATTCTTTTTTAGTCATCTACACATATATTCCTCATCATGTAATCAACATTTCTTAATATTTTCCCTAATATTAACTTAATCTACCAAACTGTAATTGATTCTAATAAATAGTATTTTATGCTTTTTTTAATGCATATTTTGAGTGCATAGTTTGAAAGTACCTTACTGGTCCCAATCCGTACGTTTTCTCAGCCGTAACTCCTTCCACATCCTCTCTCTCTCCTATGTTTGTGTAGTTCCCTCTCTCTGACGCCGCAGTCCTGCTGCTGTCCGAGGTGCTGATATCAGCCCTCCTCAAACTTCTGAGTCGGCATTTATTTTTTCTTCAACAAAAGCTTCTGTTTTTCTTCATTTTTGCTCTAATATCTTTCCCCTCGACCTCTATGCCAGCTTTTTTCACTTTTCCTCCATCTGTGCAGTCGATTATCTCACTTTTTTAATTGTTTTCTTTAACAATCCCTCCTCTGGGATCATTTAAGTAACACATTATTCCATTAACATGCTCTCTGACTAATAACTATGCACCTGGACAGCTTGTAACTCACTATTTTAATCTGAAAGCTCTGTGTCTATGCAACAAAATCAATATGATATACAAAATCATGTTTTTTTGCAAGCACAAGTACAGTATTTTAACTTCTGGTGCTCATGTAGTTTTAAGTCAATCACTGTCAGGGTTTCAAACAATTAAAGATCCTTTTGAAACAAATTTATCCCAGAAATTGCTAGTAAATTTCACAGATAATTACACAGAAGCAGCAAGTAACACATTGAATTAAATGTAACATTTTGAAGCAGAAACACTGAAATAGTATTTTCTTGTAAAATGTGTTTTGTTTTACTTTACATTTACTTAGTGTATTTAAAGTTTAAAAACAAGTTATAACTTAATGCACTTACTTCTATGATAAAATTACCACAACCTTATATATATTCTACACTAACATAAACCGCACACATCCGCTATCAGAAGTAAATAGTCTTACCTTGAATATTTCCGTCTTCTTTCTTCACTTTCTTCTCTAGATCCCTCTTGCTGGTTTAAATGCATTTCTGCGAGAGTTGACTAACTTTCACCAGAATGCCTAAAAGAATTTGAATGGACAGAATGGAGAGTGACTAAGGAGTTGAGTTTCCAGCTGCCGAAAAGTGCGATTAAATAGACAGAATGGAAGAAAAAAAGATAAAAAGAGGCGGAAAGAGTAATGGAAGAAGGAGAAAGTGCTTGTGAAATGAAATGAAGAAGGGATCAGCTGAAAGGAGGTGATGTAGTAGAAAAGAGAAAAGTAAGTGATGCTGGACTCCAGAGTCGTTCTCAGTGAATTGTGATTCCTTAATGCGGATTTGGAGAGCATGGGATGGGGGGATGGGGGGGGGGGGTGGAGGAGAGGAGGAGAAAGGTAAGGGGGGGGGGGCAAACAGAGATGGGATAGGAAGAGAAAGAGAGCAAAATGGAATGAATACTTTAAAAGCAAGTAAATCAACCATTTCGAAGAGGGCTCTTTACTACACGAATAGAGGGGAAGAAGAGGGAGATGCACAAAGTCAGGCTTTTACTGCAGCAAAACTGCACTGTTCTCTCCAAACCTCTCTCGCCCGCTCTCCCTCTCTCTCGCTCACACCCCCTCCTGCTCGGTGACGCTCGGCTACAGTGCTGTACTGCTGTGTGTGCATAATGAGCACCTTTCTATCTCCCTCTGTCTCTCTTTCTCTCTCGCTCCCTCCATGCAATGAAGCTGCAGTGAAGCTCTTGACTTATTAGCTGCTTCATTTAAAGAGATAGAGAGACGGAGGGAAAGAGAGACAGAGAATTCTGATCAGTCGCAATAGTCTCTCGCCCTCGGTTGCGTCTAGCGGTGGCGTAGCTTTGAGAGCGGCGGGCCAAAGGATGTCTGAAAGCAATACGCATGAATGATGGATTGACAGACAGTATCTGTAGTCCACATGCATGCATTGCATTCAATTATATATGAAATATTTCATGCATTAATGACTTTTGGTATACTAAAATGACCTTTTTATCATGCTTTACATTTGATTACTGAAGTATTGAGAGAGAAAAATTCTATCCTGTTGTTTAGCTATTGTTTTCTGTTTGCATTTGTCATTTGCGAGTTGCATTAGATAAAAGCGTCCTCTAGATGAATAAATGTAAATCTCATTGTGGATAACTTGTGCTAAGGGACAATTGTTTTTATGATCCTGTTGTTTAATGTGTCCTGTGTGTTCAAACGGCATCAAAGCCCTTTGTATTGTACGGAATGTTTCTGTACGATTCTTATTCGGTGTGCTTTCATCATTTTTAGTGTCTTACAGATAAGTGTGTAGTTGATCAGTTTACATGAAATACTCTTGGGAAGTCCTGCAGTGTGAGATGCTAAACTCTACAACTCTTTTAAACAGCATTATGCTTTTGTAACCTATTATTAATTCAGAGACTGGCATGCAATTGTAATATTTGAAGGAAGAAGGTGATTTTAAATGGAGACCAGTTACTGTGCATGAGCTACACTCTTAAAAAATAAATGTCCTTTATTGACATATGGTTCCATAACGAATCTTTAACATCAATGGATCCTTTCCATTGCACGAATGATTCTTAATAGTGGTTCTTTTTGGATCTGTTCACTTAAAGGTTCTTTGGGGAACCAAAAATTCCATTCTGGAATCTCTATTTTTAATAGTGGCATGCATGCATTTTTTAAATATTGATGCCATAAAGTCATGCGTCAATTACGCGCACACATGAAGCAACTTTTCCCGAAAAAAACCCACACAAGGTCACATGGCAACCTTCATGTCACTGCAGTATTTTTGGCATATCAATAGCGGGACCCCCGTATGATGTGCAGATCCCTTCCTTATACCTTTACTAAACATCTTCCCTCTTTCTCTCCCTCCTCCCTCCCTCCTGCCCCCCCACAGACCGCTCTTCTCTCCTCCCCTCTCCGTTTTTTCTCCTCCTCTCCCTCCCCTATGCTCAGTTCGGTGTGTGTCTCCTCATTCAAAGGGCGCAAGGGTGGGAACAAGTCGTCCAACAAAGCATGTTACAGCGCCGACATGACTTGCCCGTCGGAAAGCGAGAAAATCGTCATCAACTGCGGCGGCGTGAGGCACGAGACGTACCGGAGCACGCTGAAGACGCTTCCCGGGACGCGCCTGTCGTGGCTCACTGAGCCGGACGCCTTCAGCAACTTCGACTACGACGCGAAGTCAGACGAGTTCTTCTTCGACAGGCACCCGTCCGTCTTCTCGTTCATCCTCAACTACTACCGGACGGGCAAGTTGCACTGCCCTAACGACGTGTGCGGCCCGCTGTTCGAGGAGGAGCTCGCCTTCTGGGGCATCGATGAGACCGACGTGGAGGCGTGTTGCTGGATGAACTACCGGCAGCACCGGGACGCGGAGGAGGCGCTGGACAGCTTTGAGAATCCCGAGCCGGAGATCCCGGACGATGACCCTGCGCTCGCGGGGGACGGAGACCTGAAGCGGCTCTGCCTGCAGGAGGACCACAGGAAAGCGGGCTGGTGGCGCGTGTGGCGACCCCGGATCTGGGCGCTCTTCGAGGACCCTTATTCATCCAAATACGCGCGGGTGAGTGTTCAGCACCTCTTTACGCATGGACAGCTCCGTTAACTCGGTTAACTCATGGTGCTGGTGGGCTGAAATGTTGTCGAATCCATGAACTTAGAATCTGATTAGTACATCCAATGCTCTTTGAAGACCCAAAATATTGTATGCATGAACTAGTTTGGTCGGTAACTGAAGGTTTTAGGTTCCAATACCAGAAGGGTTCGTGCAGTGTGCCCTTGAGTTTGAGCATTTAGAAAATGTACACTCTTCTTCTTTAGTGGTTCTTTATAAGTTACTTGGGTTATTAAAATATTCTTTAAACTATAAGATAAAATGGTTCTTTTTAAGAACGTTTGATTCTTTTGGGAACCTAAATGGTTCTATTGCATCGCTTTAACACCCCCTTTGCAAGTGCAAAAATAAAGGTTATTGAACCTTTAAAATTTGCACTGCATAAAATGTTCTTCACACTAAGAAAAAAGTATTTTAAAAACTTTTTTCTGAAAGGTTCTTTGAGGAAGCATAATTGTTAATCTCTGTAAAAACTCGCTTTATGTGCGAGTGTTCACTTTTTTAGCCCTCCTTTATCAATAGACAAATCCTTAGTATATACTTCTGCTAACCCTCTGAACTAACTTGCATAGTTTAATAAAGGTCGGACATGTTGAAACTGAAAGTTCAAGCGGCATAAGCGTTGATCAGATATCATTGTGCCCTTGAATAAGACGCCTAACCTCAGGTTACTCCAGAGGGATTGAACCAGTAATTAGTCACTTCTGATGAAGGCGTCAACTAAATGAGTAATTAAGAAATCTGTGCACTCTTATTCCTTCACAAGGGATGCTAAATACTTCATTGTATTTAACTAAACTTTAATGGGAGATCGTTGCGCCTTTATGCTTGTTTTCACTTAATTAGTAAATCTGGATGCTATGGTTACTCATATACACATTGGTGAGTGTGGATATTTAGGGAACATTTGTAGTTTATTAACATACTTTAAGATGATGCAGCCTAGTGGGTTGGTAACTGAATGTTTGTAGGTTCAAACCCCGTGAGAGTTGAAGTATCTCGTGCCATTAAGCAAAGATACATCATGAGTGTACAGTAAGTGATTTTTTATAGTAAGTGGCTTTGGATACAAGCGTCAGATAATGGCTAATTAGTAAGTAATTGTTAATTCTGGAGTAGTTAAAGATCTGAACTGGTAATTGAGTAAAGGTAAAGTTGTGGGATCATGAACTGTCCTTCACCGAAACAATTTTCACTCAGAAATTGCTTGTAAAATGGCAATTAAAATATTGAATTGAACACGACGTTGTAAAGTAGAAAGGCTGAAATATTTTCATGTCAAAATGTGCTTGAAAGTGTTGATCAAGACATTTACCTGAGGTCACTAAGCATCCGCTAAATGAGGAAGCGTGCAGTAACGTGTGTGTTTGCAGTTCCTCCTCCATCATCATCATCATTAGACTGGAGAAAGTTGCATGATTTCAGGAGTTGACCCAAGCTGGTTAAATGAGTTTTGAAGTGTGCAGTTATACGCCTGTGAAAATGAACTGTATATTCCCCCAGAATCACACATTGCATCACCATACTCATATTTCTGTGTGTAATTGCATGTTATCGTGCACTATCATGCAGAGCCCCTCTTACATTCATCTGCAGTTTTAAAGTGTTGCACCGTACAGTAGCAGCCACCATCACTGCATATAGCCCATAAACCCACAGCTCTTATGAATCTTTTATGCTTCTGATGCCCGACGCAGGAAACGCAGACGCTTGTTTCTTAATCGCATCCGTGGTCATTTTCCTGTGTTTTCCGAGCGAGTAACGTTGAATCTGATGCGATTGTAACTGCTGATACAGGACAAGCGCTGGCCGCTGCAGAGACAGGGTGCATTTGATTGATATTGCACGAATATGATAGACTATCACTCATATTGTGGCTCAGAGGCATAGTCAAATATTTGAAAACAAATGCCCCAGTGTGTGCATACACTGTTGGTGTGTGTGGATGTATCAGGTTCAGCCGAGGAAGTGAATTGAGGTTGTGTGTATGGAGAAAATCTGTGTGCATTGGTCAATGGTGACTCACTTATATGCTTTTTAAAGTTGTTTTATCAGCAGGTTTGGTGTTTATCACATATCTTTTATGATTTTAGATGAAATTGAGATGTATGGCTGTACAATTCAAAAGCTTTTCGACACATTGTCATAGAGGTACTATATGAAACTAGATATAATGACTTTACCGTGTTCATTTTTAGGGAAGTGCTTAAAAGTATCGTCCACTTATACACAGATGAGACGTGCACAAGCGCTGTGTGTTTGTGCGCTTACAGATGGATTTAGACTGATACCTGAGAAATGCATCCTCATTGTCCAAATGTCACTCGCTGGTCAATATTTGCCACGGTTCATTCACCTTGTTGTCAGCCGGGCTTTACTGTATAGTTGTTGCTGAGCACATGCAAGCATTAACATGCATGTTTGCGTATGGTAAACACAATCAATTAGTGGTCGAACGATAAAGGTTTTTAATGTCCAGTGCTGACTGATGTCTAGAGCAAGGAGACTGATGGCAGATGTAGTGGAGATATATGGAATAATTTACTACCAATCTAAATTTTGGCATCTTTTTTTCCCCTGAAAGTAATACTTTTATTCAGCAAGGATGCATTGATTTGAATTGATCAGTAAATGTATATAATGTGACAAAATATATATATATATATATATATTTTTTTTTTTTTTCAAAGAGTTCTGGAAAAAAACGTGTCAACTGTTTTCAACACTGATCATAATAAGAAATGTGTCTTGAGCATCAAATTATCATATGATAATAATGATTTCTGAAGGATCATGTGACACTGAAGACTGGAGTAATGATGCTGAAAATTCAGATTTGATCACAGAAATACAGTCAATTATATTTTTTAATATATTCAGATAGAAAAGAGTCCTTTTAAATTAAAATGATATTTCACAATATTACAGATTGTGTTGTATTTTTGATCAAATGCAGCCTTGGTGAACATAAGTGCTTAAAAAAAAGAAAATGTGCACTACACACTTATCGGGCCTTGCTTATAAAAACAAGAATGTCACATTTCTGAGTGAATCATTCATAAATGTATTCATATATAAATTGTTGCATTGAATTGAATGCAATAGTTTACTCACTATATTTCCTCAAAATTCACCAAAAAAAAGTATGACTAAATATCAGCTGAAGTAATACAATTTAGTGACGGCTGATTTAAATCAACACTATTTTACAGTTTTTGGACATTATTCATAATTAAAGGAGAACACATTTCTTGATAAATCCATCCTACTTTGTACTGTTTAAATTGAATTGAATGCAGAAATTTACATAACGATTTTTACACAGAAATTGATTCTGCTTATGTTTTACGAGTAACGCTTATTTATTTGAACATAGTTATGCAAAATTTTCCAAACGCTTTGAAAAAACGAGAACATGGTTTCTCACAAAGCATTTGAGTGGTGTCACAGTGCTGTTTCTCTCCGGTCGTGCATTAGTAGACGACGCCGATCCGTAGCCTACAGTAACACTCCAGTGATCTCCAATCTGCCAGGACTAGACGAGACAAAGAGGACGGACAGTGGAAGGTGAACGAGAGAGGGGAAAGAAAAGATATTGCAGGCGTGATTTAAAGCCACTCGCTATAGATTCATCATGCGGGTGAAGTGTGAAACATTTATGAGCTGAGCGATAATCTTCATGTTTTTCATACCAACATCAGTCCTCTCTGAGAGTCCAACACACACACACACTCACACGCTGGCGTGCAACACTGCTGCAATCCTGCTCTCCACGCAGCCTGAGCTGTGCACTAGAGCAAAGCATGAGCGAGAGCGGGTCAGATGTAAGGAATATGTTGGGAAACAGAGATGGAGGAAGCCGAGCTGTGAGAGATGGAGGGAGGGAGATGTGTGTTTGAGAGGGGGAGTGGCTGGAAACGAGAGGAATGCATTATGGACTCATTTTAACATCTTCAATTATGACTAAAGGCACCGGACGCCCTTCTTCCTTACTCTCTGTGGACTATTGACTGATCGTTTATCGATCGCTCGAGTCTTTGTCTCTCTGAAGGCATCCGATCAACACACACACACACACACACACACACACACACACACACTGACTGTCACTGCACTGCAAGTAATACTGTTCAGTTGCACTGAACACTTCTGAAGGTTATTGAGAACGAATCCTGTATGCATCCTAAATGCTCATGCAGAGATCAATACTTATCTCATTAATATTTACATTTGATGTTTAGGACTAATTTCAGCATTTGTTGGCATCCTTTCTGTGGTCATTTTTTGCGATGGTTTTGTTTTATTGAAAGCACAGTGAGTGAAGTTCATTGTATGGACAAACGCATTCTTCCAAAAATCATCTTTTGTTTAAAGAATTACATTTTGGGTGAACTTTCCCTTTAAGACACAATTCCATGTGTGAATGCCATTGCATTAGAGAACAGTTTGTGAAGAGAAAAGCTTGTACAGCACATGTCATTTGCTCTGTGATTTTATTATCTAATGCACTGACATTCAGTTTAAAGTGTGGCTTAAATGGCCAAATACTTTTCTGCTTCAGCTGTGATGTACAGAGGGAGAAACGGTTATTTCTACAGTAATGTAATGAGTGTCATGGAGTTATTACTACGGCAACATAAACACAGATCTCAGGCAGCATGTGTGGAAAAGGTAGAAACAAATCACGTGATGCTTGTGGCTTGATTTCAAGTGACATATTGCTTGAGAAGGAGCAGAGATTTAAGAAGACTTACTGAGCACCTGTTTGTCATCTGTCTCCCATATATAGGACACATTGTTGGCACACTTACAGATGATGATAGATAGATAGATAGATAGATAGACAGACAGACAGACAGACAGACAGACAGACAGGTTGATAGATAGATAGATAGATAGATAGACAGACAGACAGACAGACAGACCAATAGATAGATAGATAGATAGACAGACAGACAGACAGACAGACAGACAGATAGATAGATAGATAGATAGATAGATAGATAGATAGATAGATAGATAGATAGATAGATAGATAACACAAGAATGAACCTCATTGGTTCTTGCTGAAGCTCAAGCGTGATGCGTAACACGAGAATGATCCTCATTGGTTCTTGCTGAAGCTCAAACGTGATGCGTAACACGAGAATGAACCTCATTGGTTCTTGCTGAAGCTCAAGCATGATGCGTAACACGAGAATGAACCTCATTGGTTCTTGCTGAAGCTCAAATGTGATGCGTAACATGAGAATGATCCTGATTGGTTCTTGCTGAAGCTCAAACGTGATGCGTAACACGAGAATGAACCTGATTGGTTCTTGCTGAAGCTCAAACGTGATGCGTAACACGAGAATGATCCTCATTGGTTCTTGCTGAAGCTCAAGCGTGATGCGTAACACGAGAATGATCCTCATTGGTTCTTGCTGAAGCTCAAACGTGATGCGTAACACGAGAATGAACCTGATTGGTTCTTGCTGAAGCTCAAACGTGATGCGTAACATGAGAATGAACCTCATTGGTTCTTGCTGAAGCTCAAGCGTGATGCGTAACACGAGAATGAACCTCATTGGTTCTTGCTGAAGCTCAAGATCTCAAAATTTGAGATCTGTTATGAAGTCTAGTAGTGAATGTTTAATGAGCAGTATAATCATATTCATCCACACACACAAGCACAACCAAAACAATGTTCTTTCGCAAAATGCATCCAGTTAAAGTTTACCTTTCAGGAAATAAAACTCGTTTTAACCTGATGTCCAGTAACATGTACTATACTGTCTTTTTACCATGGTAACCTGCATAACGCCTGCAGTTGCTTGTGTTTGACAATGTCATCACCCCAGACATGAAGGTCGTGTCTAACAGTAAAGGTTGCTGTAATTATCTTGTAATCTAGACCAGTCTCACATATAAGTGTTTGACACGGAGTCTGCTTCCATCAACAGTTCTGGGACGCCCGGTCCCGAAACACCGCTTCCCGTCGGGCCCGATCATATCCACGGGGTTCCTGAGTCCCATGCACAGCAGTCGTATTAAACACACTGCTTCGGGCTTCAGCTTTTTGTGACATTGGCAAGTTTAACGCTGTGTTTTGCCTTGAGAATGAATGCAATCTGCGCTGTGCTGACACATACACACCTCTAAACACAAATACACACAAACACTGTCTCTTCACAGTCTTGCATACTTCTTCAACACACACTTATGCACAGCAGGGATAATTGTTTTAACACTTTTTGTTTTTTGCTCATTTTATTCAGAAAATTAAGTCTAAAATGCTTTGAACTTTTGCTATAAAACCATATTTGACCTTACATGTATTAATAAATGTCAGTCATAATAATTTTCTGTAAAGCTGCTTTGAAACAATATGTGTTGTGAAAAGGCTATACACTCGAATTGAATTTAATCATAATTGAGTTGAATAAAACTATACATGAGCACGAAAACTTGTGAGAATGTGAGATAACGGTTTAAAATGATGCATGATTTGATTTATTTGAAATAAAGAAGACATTCTTACTTGCTTTTTACAAATATCCATGTCATTGTAGCATTGTAACATTGTAGATGCCTGGCTTAAAGGTATAGCGGAGGATCTTTCCTAATTTTAGAAAAGACCCGTCCTCTCCAATTTTTTTAAAAATGCACATGCGCAACACTCTATTTGCTCCCGAATTGTGCCAGGGCTAGCATCGCTAATCATAGCTTACATAAACTTTTACTAGCAGTGATTTTTAATGGATTTCTCCATATTTCTCCTTTAAGCGCACGCCAGCGTGTGAAATATTCTCCCAAAATCACTCTGGTCTTGTTTCTATATTCTGCGGCCTTTCTCTTCTTATAGGCCCTATGCACAGCTGCACTACTTCCTGAACTTAAGCAGGGTCCTTTGTTTCCTGTCTGCCAGGATTGGCCAAACTGATTAATCCAGGTGTGTCTGACCAACAACAATAATCAGACACACCTGGATTAATCAGTTTGGCCAATCCTGGCAGACAGGAAACAAAGGACCCTGCTTAAGTTCAGGAAGTAGTGCAGCTGTGCATAGGGCCTATTGTTACCAAGGGAACTATTCCTTCAAGCAGGGGGGGGGGTCAAAAGAAAAACTAACTACAACGTACTCACAAAAAAAGAGATTTATTGACAAATAAACCAATAGGACAATACATATATCAAATAAAAGAAAAGAAAATACATTGTAGAGCAAAAACTCATTTCCCCTCAAAAGATATTAATAAACAGCCAACCCCACATTATCATACACTTCGTATACATTTTTTCTCTTTCGACCCTCAGCCATTTTCAAAGGAATGGCTGAAACCGAAACTCATCACACATAATACACCAGAAAGTGAAAACTACAGGGACGAGCACGTACGACGGCCTTACGTAAACATATCACCAGAATGATTGACACTTAGGTGGACCAATAGTATAGCCAGGCTACCCACCCGGAAAAAAAAAATCCTCCGCTATACCTTTAAGAAAGATTTGACTCTTTGACTGATGATTCCCACACTTTATTTGAATGTCCGTCATCACTGTTGGTCGGACGCCATTAGACGTTACACCACCATGACTCGTTGAAAATCAACTTAAGAGCTTGTTCTCCATTTAAACCAGGAGCTAAATCCTTTTAACTCCTTACAAACCGTAAATATTTGACGCCATGACCATGTATATCTCATTATAGTATATCTGGGTCTCGTTCCGTACTGAAAAGTTTGGAGCATACGTGCGTTATATCCGCTCACGCGAGTGAACGTCAAAATAAAAGACCTCCGTTACCATAACACAAATGAGACCCAAGATCAAAAAAAATTATATCATACAAAAACAAACAATAAATAAATCGTTTACAGACTATATTATTTTCATATTTTCAAAGCAGACAATATAACAAAGTCATTAACAAACATTACTGCTTCTTCACTCCAGAGTTGTGCTGTTTTATATACGCCATGGCCTACAGAGGCAGAATGCCGTAACAGAGAAACACTTTAACAGAGAAAAGTGGTTTCAAAGTTCATTTTGATTGATTTGATGTCAATTTCACACTGCATTTTCTCTGAATCTCTGTATAGTGGAGCCAAACCCAACTGTCACAGGACAGATCATAGTTTAAAAGACCCATTTACTATCATAACTCGATTTTGACATAATGCATAGTTACTCTCTTTTGCCTTTTCAGAGCAGTGCGTCTCTGAGAGACAGAGAAATATCTTTCGAGCCAATCACACTTCTGTAGATTTGACGTATTTAATGAACACAAATGCAGAGGACTTAAGTGGCTATATCAGTGATGAGGGTTTATTTCAACCGTGTTCCTGAAATATGGTGGGAATAGAGAGGAGTTTCTGCAGGAATTTGAGTTGAGCTAGCAAACTTTAATGAAAATCTGAATTTAAAGAAGTAGAATTAAAATGAATAGAAATTTTAAGAAATTTAAGTGTGAAGTTTTTAATGAAACTTTGAAAGTTGACTTGAAAAAGCATTGTTTGAATGTTTTCACACACACACACAAAAGTTTTTAAAGCCTTGAAGTTTAAAGATATTGTGCAGATAAACAGACTGACTATCGTTCAAAAGTTTGGGGTTTAAAAATGAACTGGCCAAGCAGAACTAATTTGAGAGTAAATTGTGCATAAAATGATTATATAAATTTAGTGGAACAGTGCATGTATGAAAAGTTTATGAATGATTTACTGATTAATGGTTAAAAAAAATTGTATCTTTGTTTTTATGAAAATTATCTAATAAGTTTATCAATGTATCGTGCACATTTTTATTTTTTATGAATTTTGAGTAAAATACATTTTCATGAAACATGAGCAGAACTAATATCTTTGTAAATTGTGCATTAAACTTGCATAAATTGTTGCACCGTACATTTAATGGGACTATTTACAGTACAGTTGGGGTTGGTAAGATGTTCAATGTCATTCTAATATGCTTGATTTCATGCATACTTGCTGAATATAAGCATTATTTTCGTTAAAACAGACCCCAAGCTTTTGAACGGAGTGCATATTTCATCATATTTAATAAACTTTTGTGCGTCACGTCGAAGAACGCTTCATTTCCCAGAACCCATTTTGCATTTTCTTTCAATTGCAATCCAGTAAACTCCTGTAGTCCTGCGGTGAGATGATGTTCTCCATAAGGTCCAGAGGAGCTTGACCTGTAGCAGCTTCCAGCATCATGAGCTCAGAGACACTGGCGTCCTGCGCCATGAATATTTTATTGGCAGTCTTGACATGGCTTGAAAGGCTGAGCAGATGAACAGCTCTTATGTGACGGTCTTGGAGTTGGCGTCTCCCAGGGGCCTTGCATTCGGGCTCCTGGTTGCTTAATTGACAAAGACAAGTATACTGTCATGTCCCTCAGACGGTTTTCACAGCTGTCCCTCCACATTCCTCCTGATGTTCTCGAAGGGCACCGCCGTGATCCTGGTCTGGAGACTCAAGCGTTTATTTGTCTTCTTGCGCACTGCATGTACACTAAGCTTGGATTAATTATGATGTTTTCAAGTATTTTCTGCTCACCAAGGCTGCATTTATTTGATACTTTTTTTTTCATAAATTTGAAAATTTAAAATAACATTTTTTTATTGTAATATTTTGTCAAATGTAATTTATTCCTGTGATCAAAGCTGAATTTTCAGCATCTTTACGCCAGTCTTCAGTCACATGATCCTTCAGAAATCATTTTAATATGATGATTTGCTGCTTGAAAAACACTTCTTATCGTCAATGTTACTGTTTTTACTATATTTTGATCAAATAATGCAGCCCTGGTGAGCAAATGAGACTTCTTTCAAAAACCTTTTTTTTTAAAGCGTAACTTTTGTATTGGTATTGTATTGGAGAAGTGCTCACATGTACTAGACTGTGACTCTTGAGTGTGTGAGTGACTGGCGCCAGAGCTTCGAAACATTCGACAGAAAGGGTTTCAGTTTGCCCTGACACAGGTGTGTGTGTGTGTGTGTGTGTGTGTGTCAACGAGTCAATCTCTTTAGTTTCATGTCTGTTCCACAGGGAACCCGAGATCAGACCTGCTGGGTAATTTCATCTCGGTGATAATTGGAACTTCCTGTGGTGATGAGATCATATCCTGCTGAGCCACATCAGAGCAATAGCATCAGACCCTGGTGTCTGGCTCAACACACACACACACACACACGTGAGGACGTTCCATCATTAATGGGATGTGGAATATTGGGAATGTCTAACCGGATTTCCTGTTTTTCGGTTGAGGCTCGTGTGGATTGGGAAGCTGGAAGTTCGTCCTTGGCATAAACAGATAAATGTAGTTGAGCTATAAAGTAATGGCCATGGTTTAATGTTCTCTAACGCTTTTCTAATTATTGACAGCAGTAATTCCATCCGTCTCTGAGGAGCAGTTTTATCCTCAGCCTTAAGTAGTCATTAATATTTTATCTTGACTTTTTTTGTAAGTGTACCGCAGTATTCACACGGTACTTTAAGGTATTTACTAAAAAATATTTCAACATTGATAATAATCAGAAATGTTGAGCAGATTTCTGAAGGATCATGTGACACTGAAGACTGGAGTAATGATGCTGTAAATCCAGCTTTGATCACAGGAATAAATTGCATTTTAAGATATATTCACATAGAAAACTGTTACTCGCTGGATGATCGATTTAGACTTTTAACCAGTTTTCTATTTGATCATCACTAGTTTAGTCATAAGTTCTTAGTTTTGACATCATTTGTCTTCTTCTTTCCCTCTGGCCATTTTTTAGTTTGCTTATTTATTTGTTTTGCTGAGTCAGAACTGTCCCAACGTGTCCGTGTCTGGGAGACAGGACAAGGGCAACACACACACACACACACACGCACACACACACGCACACACGCGTTCTTTTACTAAAGCATGACCTTGGACAGGTGGACACGCTGTAGAGCTTCAACGTAGCAAAACCTTTACAATGTTAACAAAGCATTTCCCTAAAGACATACTATCACTTTTGGCCGCTACTATAGAATATATAATTATTTATAATATATAAAAATATAATATAATTATTAATAAATACATTTGACTTTTGAGGATACCCAAAGGAAATTTTGTCATAGTTACTTGGTTTACAACTATAGCAAAGTAAACGCCCCAAAAATAAAATGCTGTGTGTGTGTGTGTGTGTGTGTGTACTTCCTACGTTATGGGGACCAAATATCACTACAAGGATAGTAATACCAGTAAATTTTGACCTTATGGGAAAAAAGCTTATAAATCATACTAAATAAAGTGTTTTGAAAATGTAAAAATGCAGAAAGTTTTCCGTGATGGGTTAGGGGATAGAATTTACAGTTTGTACAGTATAAAAATCATTATGTCTATGGAAAATCTCCATAAAACATGGAAACCAGTGTGTGTTTGTGTGCGTGTGTGTGCGTTTGTTTGTTTGTTTAGCCATCTGCTCCTACAGGATAGATGTCCAGCATGGCCAATGCTAAATTCATCACTTTGACTTTCTGCTCGGTTCAAGACACACACACACACACACACATGTAAAGGTGAATGCAATGCATGTTTTTATGGCGAGATGAAAGAAAAAAAAAGTTCCCATGTTATCATGCGCGCACCCACACCGTGACTTTGCCGTTTCTCTTACAAAGCAATTTTCTGTCACAAAAGCTCTGTTAGATTAAGGACAAAGATAGAGCGAGCGCGGAGAAGGAGAGAGCGATAGAGAGACTGCGAGGGAATGAGACGGAGCGGTGGGAAAGAGGGCGGGCTGTGGCGCAAGGACAAACGTACATGGCAACACTGCAGTCTTCTAGAGAGAATACAGAACAGGCATGATGCTGAGACGCCCGTGGACCCGCACCGCACGCAACAGTGTGTGAGCTTTTCAAGCGATGGCAAAGAAATGCATGCTTTTGTGCATCATGTTTTACACACACACACACACACACACACACACACACCGTGTCAGAATGGCAGTCGCACTGCAGGGAGAAAGTGCATTCAGGTGGTTGTTTGCATGTGAAGTATAAGGTTCACACATCCTTGTAATGCACCAATGTGTGAACCGGTGCTGTCTGTCATCATAGAGGTGCATACATGCCTTCACACACACACACACACACACTGTCCCCCTATGACCTTCAGTATCCCGCAGTGTCCTGTGTTACATCAAATGACCGATCACTCTCTCTCTCAGGTGTCTCTCCTGATGTTATGGGTCGTTCCCATGTGACAGGCAGCTTGATATATTTCCTCCTGTGCTGATGCATCAGTGTGTGTGACTTTAGTGTCTATATGCAGCTCAAGAAATGTATTAATCTCAATTATGCATTTAAATCTCAGATTGTGAATCTCAATATTTAGTTGGAGCGGTTAGTTAAGAAAATAAGCCTCTTTGGGACGCGTTACAGTGATTTTAGTTGATTTTGAGTTTTTAGGCATGATGTGAAGTGGTAAAGCATGGTAAATCACTATAAAACATCAGAGTGGCTTTTTTTAAACGGCACAATAGCAATATGATAAAATTGATGTTAAATAATAAGCTTAATTATTTAAAAAATAGTAATTGGATTAAACATTTTAAAGTAGGCTATATTATAAAAATAATAATTGCTTCTGGAAATTCAGCTTTGCCATTACAGGAATACATTTTGAATTTTGAATAGTAAAAATATTTCACAATATTTCTAAACAATTTTTGATCAAATAAATGCAGCCTAGGTGAGCAGAGGAGACTTCTGAACAGTGGTGTAAAAACAAAACAAACAACACGGTAATACCACCGCACTTTTGGTGCTTTTTGTTCTGTCTTGCTCTTTTGCTCTTGTTCTTTTACCGGGCAATTTTTTTTGTGTTTTTGAGTCTCAATGATTGATTCAAATATACTCTTAGATTTACTTGTATATTACTCTTAGATAGAAATGTATATGGAAGCTTGTTTCCGCCACAGAATAATAAAAGGTAATTGCGACTTTTTTCTCTTGCAATTGTGAGTTTACATCTCGCAATCTTGAGAAAAAAAGTTGCAATTATCTTTTCAAAAAAAAAAATTTTTTTCGTGGCAGAAACAAGCTTCCATAGAAAGGGTTTTTAACCAGCAGTCACCACAACAGCAATATGATAAAAGACATGATGTTCAATAAATAGTAAGTTTTATTATTAATAATTATAATTAGATAATAAATTCTCTCTCTCTCTCTCTCTCTCTCTCTCTCTCTCTATATATATATATATATATATATATATATATATATATATATATATATATAATTTAATTTACAAAATCTTAAAAATCTAAATATAAATGTTACTTACTTTCATCTGCGGAACATAAAAGAAGATATTTTGAGAAATTACTCTGTTTTTTGATCCATACAGTTTGGTTCTCAATATACTTCAAAACATCTTCTTTTGTGTTGCACAGGAGAAAGAAAGTCATACCGTTTTTTGGACCAACATGAGGGAGAGTAAATGAACAGAACTTTCCTTTTAATGTGAACTATCCCTTTAATTTGGATCTGATGAAATAATGAGTCAAGAGATGTTAAAAATCATGTTCATTCATTACACTGGAAATATAACGGGATGCTTTGCATTGTGGGATGCAGTTCAAACCAGTTTCTGTTTTTCCCCTGAAAGCGGGGTTAGGTTTAGAAGTGACATTTTGAACTTTTTAGTTTGACAGCCGTTTTCAACATTGATAATAATCATATTTCTGAAGGATCATGTGACACTGAAGACTGGAGTAATGATGCTGAAAATTCAGCTTTGGTCACAGGAATAAATTACAGTTTAAAATATATTCACATAGAAAATAGTTATTTTAAATTGTAATAATGTTTTTTCAAATAAATGCAGACTTGGTAAAGAGAAGACTGACAATAGTCATGTCCTTTTTTCTCTTTTTTAGATCTCGCCACTTGGTTTATTCATTCATTCATTTGTAGAGAGTCGTGTGTTGCACAGCAGAATGAACACGTTATGAATGTTGAATGGCAGTCGAGCGAGTCGACGAAGACAGAATTTATTGAACTATCCTTTCACATGCGTTTGCAGCTTTATGTTGGAGGAGATTACCAGAGCAGAGAGAGAGAGAAAGAAAGAAAGAAAGATTAGAGGGAAAAAAGCAGACGAAGTGACGAGTGACTTTCACACATGCTGTGAGCGATTGCGTTTATTTTAACGTCTCACACTGTACCGTGGTGCACGACGCGTGTGTGTGTGTGTGCGTGTGTGTGAAAGTGTGTGCACACGAGTGTTAACGTGACTCTAATGACGTGTGTTTACCGCAGCACAGCTTCATCACTGTCTCCATGACAACCACTGTGTAGCTTCCTCTTCCTGCACCAAAGACAGAAAGATAGTGAGCGGAGAGAAATACTCACACACCAAAAAACACAGTCTGTGGGACGTGGCAATACCATGTTTTTGACAGTGTAGTATGGTACTATGTTTTGGACATCATGGCATAATTTTTTGAATATGATGCCATGGTAATACCACATTTTGGGATATGATACTATGGTAAAACTACGGTTTGGACATCATAGTATGGTAATACTGTGTTTTTGAGTATGATGCCATGATAATACCACATTTTTTGGACAATATAGCATAGCAATATTGTGTGTTTTTTTTATAAATGGTGTCATGGTTATACCACATTTTAGGACATGGTACTATGTTTTGGACATCATAGTATGGTAATACTGTGTTTTTTTAATATGATCCCATGGTAATACCACATTTGGGGATATGATGGTAAAACTATGTTTTGGACATCATATGGTAATGCTGTTTTTTTAAACATGGTGCCAAAATACCACATCTTTGGACACGGTAACTATGGTAAAACTACGGTTTGGACATCATAGTATACTGTGAATACTCTGTTTTTGGACATCATAGTATACTGTGAAAACTGTGTTTTTGAGTATGATGCCATGATAATACCACATTTTGGACAATATAGTATAGCAATATTGTGTGTTTTTTGTAATATGGTGTCATGGTAATACCACATTTTAGGACATCATAGTCTGGTAATACTGTTTTTTTATTTATTTTTATTTTTTTATGGTGCCATGGTAATTCTACTCTCTAAAAAATGCTGAGTTGTTTTAACCCAATTTTGGGTCAAACATGGACAAACCCAAACGTTGGGTTAAATTTTTAAATTCCATTTTTAATCCAACGTTTGGGTTTGTCCATGTTTGACCCAAAATTGGGTTAAAACAACCCAGCATTTTTTAGAATGTATGTCTTTGGACATGGTTCTATGGTCAAGCTGTTTTTTAATCATAGTATGGTAATAATGTGTTGTTCTGAGTTTGGTACTCTGCTAAAACTACCATGCCATTCATTTGTGGTACTGTGTACATACCATGGTATGTGAATATGGTAATAATACAGTACCACGGTATAACCATCTGATACCATCAATGATACAACACCTTTTTATTTATAAATTACACTAACTCACAACAGAATGGCTAATCAATAATAATTGTCCCTTTGAATTATGATTTGCATGTAAGAAATGTGTTTTAGGAAGTGACATCATAGCCTAACTCAGCGTAACAAAAAGTCACAATATTTTTATGCCAAATTAGATTAAAAAATGCTAAGTAAACTGAATTAAATATTCAGCATTGCGTTATATAATGATATTGTTGCATGCTCACGTTTATCTTGGCATACTGTTGCATATATTGAGCCTCATTCATGAAACACATGCACAAGTATAAATCATTGTTGCTATCAGTTCAAAGATTCATGAACAAATTACATAGACATTTCTTGTGTTTCATAAATTAGGCGTAAAATAGTAGGCAGTTTACAGTATGCAGTATGCTGGTCTTGTAAATGTAAATCAATCTTGCAAAGGGCGTAAAGTACTAGAGAGTGTGACTTAAACATGCAACTGGTTTGTCGATTGACTAGTTCCCTCGTTTAAGCGAGCAATATGGAGTCTGACGGAGCAGTGCTATGAGAGATCATTAGAGAGAGAGCGAGCGAGAGACACCTGGGCAGAGGAGGCTGGTTACTGCAGCGTCTGTAACTAGGTCAGGTTGAGACTGAAGACAAACAGAGAGAGAGGGGGCTTGTGGGATGAGGCAGGTACTTTAAAAAGAGTTGTGCGCTCATGTTTACCTGAAATAAGCACCTGTCCTCTTCAGATCTGTCGTTCGCTGCGCTCTTATTACCTCTCGGTTTCTTTGTTTTTCATATTCCTGATTGCATAATTACACATATTTCCCTTGTCGGGAGTGATTACGTGTGCTATAAATGTGTAAAAAGGCAGAAATGTGCTCATCTTTAAACCGTTTAAAAAAATTATGCAGGATATGCTTTGGAACGATTATCAGTCAGAAATTACTAGTAAATTTCACAGATAATTACAAGGAAATAACATTGAATTAAATGTGAAATTTTAAAGTAAAAATATTAATGACATTTCAAATATTTCCCTTTTTAAGGTGGTTTGGAGTGATTATGTGTGCTATAAATATGTTAATGACACAAATGTGCTTTGAAAACTGCTTTTATACTGTGAAAAGAACTGGTGTAGGATTTATTTTTAAACTATTTTCAACCAGAAACTGCAAGTAAATATCACAAATAATTACAAAGAAGCGGCAATTAACACACTGAATTAATTTGAAATTTTGAAAGCCTGAAATAGTATTTTAATGTCGTCATGAGACGAAAGTCTTTACTTGACGTATATCAGAGTGAAATGGCTTCTAGAATGAGAAAAGAATGTGAGCCGGCGCTTGATTTTGTCCTTGGGGAATTGTGGTTTGCTATTGGTGGATCTGATGTGAGTGACAGGTTGCCCCGCCCACATGCCATTAAACACATCATCAGAGAAGAGAAGTGATGTCGATAAGAGAGAGTGGAAGTTATTTTGAGTCAAGATTATGAGGGCACATGAATTCAAAGAATAATTATGTGAATGGATAAAATAAATCATTTATAATAAATACTACAATATTCCATGAGAAATTATCAATTGAACAATTGTCAATTTGATTTCATGGTGACTTTAATGAATGCTTAAATGCAAAAGTTTAGGAATAGAGAAAATATCTTTAGCACAATGCACAAGCCTCCTCCATGATAGAGAAACGTGTGTGTGTGTGTGCGTGTGTGTGTGTGTGTGCGTGCGTGTGTGTGTGTGCGCGTGTGTGTGTGTGTGTGTGTGTGTGTGTGTGTGTGTGTGTGTGTGTGTGTGTGTGTGTGTGTGTGTGTGTGTGTGTGTTAGAGAGGGAGGTAGATGGTTCAGTACAAATCCTGGGCAGTCTGTGAAACAAAGCAGTCTTGGATGGAGGGATAAATGGAGCGAGCAGATAGAGGGGTGGAGTGAAGGAGAGGCTTTCAACCCTGTGTGTCCTAAATGCCTGGAACATCTCGTGTGTGTGTGTGATCTTAATATAAATACATGTTTGGTCTTTCTTTCTTATACTCAGTGTGCAAATACTTGTGAATTTGAGAGAGAATTTGCTTCCACAACCAAATGGTTGCAGGAATATAATGTTTTTTGGCAGGTTGATTGTGACTGAAACTTAATTTAATGTGTAAAACTAATAAAACATTTCCTAAAAGAGCATCAAGGAGCACAAAAGAGCCCTGAATCTCTGAGTGTTTAGTGGGCTTTTATTCTGTGGGTTACAGTCGGATGTAAATCTGTGTTTAAAAGAGAATTTAGGTGAGAGATTATATGAGACTAATGTAGATCAGAGTTTCTCTCTCTCTCTCTGTGTGTGTGTGTGTGTGTGTGTCAAGGGCGAAATTGTCAATCACACATTGGGGGGGACAGCTGTGGGACTTTTTGTGTTGGCGCATGCACACATTTTTTGATTCAAAATAAAATAAACGTCAGAGTCCGAATGTTTGTAATTGTATAACACAACAAGGAATTTTATTACATCGGATCGTCAAACCAACGTATACTCACCCTGTAATGATTACAGCATCGGCATCAATTACAAGCCTGAATTGACAACAAAGCGGCCATGATCTCTCTCTTATATTCTTCTATAAACATATAGTGGCTATAAACATTTTTATTAAATTACTGTTACAGGATAACAATTTTCTAATATCAAGTCTTGAGCAATGATAGTAAAACAGTTATGTACTAATCAGGGTATCTGCAAATTTTTTAAGTCAAATTTAAGGCTTTTTAAGACCTTTTTAAGACCTGAAGAAATCAAAATTAATACTGTACATTAGGGGTGTGCAATATTAACAAAAATATATCTCTATATTTTCAAAGTTTTGTTGATAATACCATTAGATGATATTTTACTGATTTTGTACTGGTACCCTGGCTGGTTTAGGCCTGTTGTTTACATTTACATTTGCATTGTTGACAGCAGACTCACAAAGATATTCATACATATTCTATGCAGTGGTCAGTTCACAGTAGTGACTGAAATTAACATTTTTATTAAGGGGCAATATTTGCCACCTTAAATTGATTTCCAGGGACATTTTCACCTAAATATGGAAATTATTTCTAAACGTATTTAGAGGTATGCATCACCTTTTATGTCAAATTCTAACATTCAAATTAAATGATATTAGAATAACACAGCACCACTGTTAAATTAAATAATTAAATTAAAATCCATCCTTACAGTGCAGAGGTGACACAGAAGCGGCATCCGAACTGGCATTACTATATATTTACACTTAATGTGCAATTGCATAAATAAAGCTATTCATTAAATATGAAACTAAACCCGCCAGTAGGTGGCAGTGAGTCACTGTCTTAATAAGCGAGTTGTTGGAGTCATTTATTCAACCGATTTGCCGATTCATTCATTGAATCAAATGATTCATTCAAAACGCGGATTTCAGTAAAAAAAAATCGCATATTAATCAAAATCAATTGATAGTACGATGGTATCGAGAGAGAAAAAACGTACAGTTACGTTAGCTAGCTGTCGGCTATAGCTTGTCAATAGTCCCTCCCATTCATACAAGCTGTATGTGTATAGTATTACAGTCGAAATTCACAAATTCTACAATTCGAAATTCTAGTGAAATTCATCGTTATCTAAGGGATTATGTCAGCCAAATACAGGATATTTACCATTCAGATATATGTGCCAAATGTCTTTCAGATTTCGCGCTCCTAGCTCTTCTTCTGTTTGTTTTTTTCCTAACTCACGGACGGTGCACGAACTACTAAAGGTATAGGGAAAACATGACATGGATTTCAGGAGAAATAGGTTTTTGTTAATGTATAGTAGGCTACATGAACAAAAACCTATTTCTCCTGAAATCCATGTCATGTTTTCCCTATACCTTTAGTAGCTCGTGCACCGTCCGTGAGTTAGGAGAAACCAAACAGAAGAAGAGTTAGGAGCGCGAAATCTGTAAGTAAGGCCAGTCGAATGGATTTGGGAAATAGACCGGCCGGGATTTTATATTTTCGGACATCGATATTGCCCGCATAATCAATCATAACAGTATGATCAAATATTGGGGGGGACAAATTGTACTTCTTTGAATATTGGGGGGGACGTGTCCCCCTGTCCCCCCATACAATTACGCCTATGGTGTGTGTGTGTGTTTGTGTTTATTCATATTTTGATGTAGCTTTTATTTTTATATTTTTTAATTTTAGTAATTTTGCTATGCACTTGACTTTTTTTATTATTTAAAAAAAATATTTTTATTTAGCTTAATTTTTTTTTAAGTTTTACTTAAACATTAATTTTTAAGTTGCCAAGGCAAAAGTTCAGTAACAGACTGACAGTTCACTTACATGAGCACTTACATGTTTTAAGTTTTAACCATCTTTTAAAAATCATGTTCATAATTATCTGAAATTCTCCTATTATGCACTCAATTGTGATATTGTGAACTAACCGAGACTGATTTGAATGTTTTATCCAGTATATAACCCTCTTTCTACCACGTCTTTCTCTGTCAAGTGATGCTTTGGATCATTTTTATTGATCTGATGACAGAATCAGCAGTTCATACCTTGCATTGCCACTGATCTGTATGTAAAGCTGAGATACTGTATGTCTCCGTCTATAGAAACGTATGGTTTTACCAAAGATCAGTGTTGGAAAGTTAGGTCATTACAGTTCATGTGATTTCACAGATATATGAAGCTATGCAGTCATCATGCTATGAAACATCTTGTGTACATGGCGATCAATGTCTAGAGGAAATAAAATGTCAAGGACAGATCCCTTAAACATCTGAATGACAAACTATTAGTTATGCATTAGTCAATATAGAGAGGTAGCATCGCTTCAACAAGGTGATTTATAAATATAATTACATCATATATATATATATATATATATATAATATTTATGTATTATTTATAGATATTTTAGCTTGGAATCTAACAGAATTTTTTTTTTATATTAAATATTAACATGTAAAGTTTCAAGACCAGTCTAGTTTTCGATACACAACAGGTTTGTTTTATAAATCTTCAGTTGTTAGTTAAGTCTTATTCTATAATTGAAATAAGATAAGTTTAAATTGAAGTACTGACACTACTGAAGCTGAAATAACTGAAATTAAAAAAGATAAAAACACAACAGCACACCAAAATGTCAAACTAAAACTTAAATATTTATAATATAAATTATAATAATTATATTATAAGCTAATTTAATATTAATACTATATTGTATAATACTAAAATACTATATATAAATATTTTTTGAAATAACACACTGGTGTCTATCTAATGCATAAATGTATTATAATAATAATAAATAATGCATAGAGTGGGTTCCAGCACAGTGGATATCTCAGAATGAAGCCAGGTTTGTGGCGTAATGGCTAAAGCTTCGGACTGTAAACTTCCGGACGCTGGTTTGGTCATTAGCTGATAGCACTGTGTCCTTGAGCTGGGCACTTAACTTCAGGTTACTCCGGAGGGATTGTGTCTGCAATGAGTGTGTGTGGATAAAAGCATCTGCTTACCGGAACAATGCATGTTTGTTAATTCAGTTCAAGTTCATTGCTATAGCTCTTATTGTTTCATAACAGGTGCACATAAAATGCTTGTTTAAATGTTTTTGGAAGTATTGTGATATTTACAGGTGAAACTCGAAAAATTAGAATATGGTGCAAAAGTTCATTTATTTCAGTAATTCAACTTAAAATGTGAAACTAATATATTATATAGACTCATTACATGCAAAGTGAGATATTTCAAGCCTTTATTTGTTATAATTTTGATGATTATGGCTTACAGCTTATGCAAACTTTTCACAATATTCTAATTAAAATTTTTGGGTTTTCATAAACTGTAAGCCATAATCATCAAAATTATAACCAATAAACACTTTAAATATCTCACTTTGCATGTAATGAGTCTATATAATATATTAGTTTCACCTTTTAAGTTGAATTACTGAAATAAATGAACTTTTGCACCATATTCAAATTTTTTATATTAATATAAGAATAATATTTGACAGTTTTGAATGTTGATCCAAAGTTTGTTTAGTCTCCCCTGCTGAACTCTCTCTTTCTCTCTTTCTTTCTCGTTCTTCAGTATGTGGCGTTCGGATCCCTGCTATTCATCCTCATCTCCATTTCCACCTTTTGCATGGAGACGCACGAAGCGTTCAACACCATCTACAACAAAACGGAGAACGTGACGGAAGGGAACGTGACGAAAGAGGAGATCGTGTACGAGGTGGTCACGGACCGCTGGCTCACGTACGTGGAGGGAGTGTGTGTGGTTTGGTTCACCATCGAGGTGTTCACGCGCGTCGTCTTCTGTCCCGACAAGGTGGAGTTCTTCAAGAGCGCGCTGAACATCATCGACTTCGTGGCCATCTTGCCCTTCTACCTGGAGGTCGGTCTGAGCGGGCTCTCCTCCAAAGCGGCTAAAGATGTCCTGGGCTTCCTGCGCGTGGTGCGCTTCGTGCGAATCCTGCGTATCTTCAAGCTGACGCGTCACTTCGTGGGCTTGCGTGTCCTCGGACACACACTCCGCGCCAGCACCAATGAGTTCCTTCTGCTCATCATCTTCCTCGCTCTCGGCGTTCTCATCTTCGCCACTATGATCTACTACGCCGAAAGGATAGGAGCCAGTCCGGACGACCCTACGGCGAGCCAGCACACCAGCTTCAAGAACATCCCCATTGGTTTCTGGTGGGCCGTGGTGACCATGACCACTTTAGGCTATGGGGATATGTATCCGGAGACGTGGTCGGGGATGCTGGTGGGGGCGTTGTGTGCCCTCGCGGGGGTGCTGACTATTGCCATGCCCGTGCCCGTGATTGTTAACAACTTCGGCATGTATTACTCTCTGGCCATGGCCAAGCAGAAGCTGCCTAAAAAGAAGAACAAACACATCCCGCGAGCCCCGCAACCCGGCTCGCCCAATTACTGCAAGCCGGACGCCCTGGCGATGGCGACGGCCTCGCCCCAGAGGATCCTGGGTAATGTGCTGGGTGGCGTGCTGGGGTCGAGCGGGCTGGCGGGTGGACTGGCGGGAGGACTGGCGGGTGACTGTCCTCTAGCTCAGGAGGAGATCATAGAGATTAACAGAGGTGAGACACAGAACTAATACACGCAGATTTTATTGTGCACCACTCTTTCATTGACTGGTTTTAACCTTATGGAAAATTCTGTCCATCATTTTTTTTACTATTTTTTTTTTTATAGGTTTTGATGTTAACGTGTGAAAGCCGTAGAACAAGAAGTTTCAATGATTGTACTGAATTACATTAAGTTTTTGGAGTGGTTCATATGATTAATATATAATAATATGATTATTTTGCCTGAAATCCAATAGAAATGTATTTATTATTTATATATTATATTATATATATTTATTATATTTAAATACAAATATTTAGCTTAATTTTATTTTAGCTTGAAATCCAACAGAAACGTGTGTGTGTGTGTGTGTGTGTATATATATATATATATATATATAAAGTTTGGAATCCAACAGAAAAAAAATATTATATATTATATCAAACTTTGTGTTTTTATATTACGTATTGTTTTGATATATTATATTACATATTTTTTATATTTGTATATTAAATAGCTATTTTTGGATAATGATTGATTGATTGTGAATGATTTATGTAGGCCTATTAAACATTATTATTATATATTAAAAAATAAATTTAAATAAAAATGTTTTTTTATATATTGATATATTAATTTCTGTGAACTTAATACTTTGGAAGTGAAACTTCAACTCATATATATATATTTTTTAATAAATCCATAAAAAGCCACAACCGTCAAAGACATCTGAAAGAGATATTTAGGAACTGTGTCGGAAAATGTATTAGTGGATTGTTAAAACGTTGTTAAAATGGTACAATGCAACATAATGTCCTTGCACTGTGTGTGTGTGTTTCTCTAGATGCATTGCTCTTACTACTAATGTCATGTCTATTATAAATTATTCATTGTTTTTAAAACCTGCAAGTCTCTATTAGTTCTATAAGGTACAGGACAGGAAAAAGGCCAATGCATAACCTTGCCTAACAACTTATCTTTCTGCTATCACATTAGTTCCAGATCGGGGGTGCATAGCAATTTCTTTCATTCAGGACATGCTAGCTATTTTTCTCTTTAAGGAAGAGCAACCACCATTGTTTTTATCTCCAATTTAGCAGATTTGTTGTTTGCAGATTAAATATATACCGGTATATATTTTTTTCTTTTTTTTAAGAATAAACTTTAAACCTAGAAATTCAGTGCAGGACTATAGAAGCTTACAGAATTGACCATATCTGAACCAGATTATCATTAAGATTATCAGATTTTTTTATTTCACATTGTACAATGGAATAGTTCACCCAGTTCAAAGTAACTTAATGAGAACTGGGGCTGTCAAGCTGCCAAAAAAAAAAAAAAAGTATCATAAAAGTCCTCTATGCGATTCATGTGCTATATTTTAAGTCTTCTGAAGCAATATGCTTATGAGGAACAAGTCAAAATACATTTTGCTAAGATTTTTTTGAGATTCTCTGTTGTCAGAGCCAGTGTGAATGATTCATTCACAAATGAACCCGATTCAGTTCTCAAAATCAACTCACTGACTCAAGAAATGAAAGTCAATCAGGTTTAGGACAAAATGAGAAGTAGTAATAAATGGCACAATTTATATTTTTAGGTGATCTTTCCCCTTAAAGAATGTTTTTACGTTTCTGTCACATTTCACCAAATTTCCAGCAGCTTCCTGTTGAATATTCAGTGTCTTCCTTCTCTCCTGTCTCACGCTTTCTGTGTTGATTCATGTCTCTCCTCAGACTCGAAGCAGAACGGTGACGCAGCCAGTGCCGCTCTAGCGAACGAGGACTGTCCAACAATCGACCAGGTTCTCAGTCCGGACGAGCGCAGCCCGATGGGCCGAACACAAGAGCGCTACCAGCAGGACAGAGCCTGCTTCCTCCTCAACACGCGAGAGTTTCGACCCACTGATGGGAACGTGCGGAAAGGTACGTTTAAATGCTTCCGCAAGCGCGTCACACACACACATATTCACACAGTCTCGGCCCAATCCCAGCCTCTGCGTTAGATCTTAAAGATCCATTTCTAACATAGTTTACACACACACACAAGCATCCCCTAAAACCTGCCCATCTCACACACTCGTGTCCATCTCTTCAAAAATACAGATTACATAACCATAAACATCTCTGGGTGTTTTCACACTTGGGTGGTTTCACGAGGCTGAGAGCATTTATAATCATTTTGTCAAGTAAAGTCAATTTTATTTATAAAGCGCTTTTCATAATGCACATTATTTCAAAGAAATCTATCAATATAAACAATCAAGCCACTGAGATTAGCATATATGTGACCCTGGATCACAAAACCAGTCACATGTCGCACGGGTTTATTTGTGGCAATATCCAACTATACATTGTATGGGTCAAAATTATCCATTTTTCTTTTATGCCAAAAAAGTAAAGATCATGTTCCATGAAGATATTTTGTAAATTTCCTACCGTAAATATATAAAACATGTATTTTTGTGAGTGAATGCAGCACAATCGTGAACATAAATGCACAACTTTAAAGGAGATTTTCTCAATGTTTCGATTTTTTTGCATCCTCAGATTCCAGATGTTCAAATAGTTGTATCTCGACCAAATATTGTCCTATCCTGACAAACCATACATCAATGGAGAGATTATTTATTCAGATTTCATGTGATGTATAAATCTCAATTAAAAAAAAAATTGACCCATGTGACTGGTTTTGTGGTCCAGTGTCACGTATCGCTTTACATGTGTACTTCATAATGTTGGATATGCTTGTACTGTATATCCAACTGAATATATAGAGCTGTGTGATAGTTTAGTTTAAATTTTGTGATGATAAAAATAATCAAGCAGTCGAGAATTGCAATTTAGTTTATGCATATATGAACACACAAATAAACTCTGACCCTTGAGCACTGGTCCAAGAACCATTCACTTTAAACCCACTGTACAGTTCGCTTATATTGTGCATTTTAACCAAAAAGCATGCCAGGCTCACTTTATATTCTCATCTGTGTAGCCAAATACTTCAGCTGTTTTGTATGGAGCATTATTATAACTTATATTCACAAAATTATATTAGCAAATGCCCAACCAACCAACAATTCTTAAATGCACAAGCACTTTTGCACATTTCTGAAAGTTTGTTTGTTGAAACTACAGTTGTGAATCATCAAGTGTGTGAGTCGCTATGGAAAATGTATATTATTTATTAGTATCTTTGTCATGTTTTACAGTATAAATATCAAATTTCTTAAATCAAGAAAATTACGCCTGAAAAATGTCAAAAGTAAATGAGTTTATGTTTAAAACATGAATGGGGTAAGAAAAATAAACTTAATTCTAAGGGGAAAAAATGTGTTTTACCTCTGATAGATTTTTTTTGTGCAAATTTATACAGTATAAACTTTTTTGTTAATGTGAATAAGCTACAAAATGTGTATCATATTTGTAAACGCATTAATTTTGAGACTATTTTAGCTCCATAGTTTAAGTTATGGCAGGACATGAGCAGCTTATGCTATTTTAATCAAATATTTTACATTTACATTAGCAGTGAAGTCATCAAAGTGAGGAAATCATCACAGAAATGTAATATTATTCTACACCAATTTTCAATAAATAAATTAGATTTAAATGTGAAGTGTGTCATTTCTGAGCCAATAGCGGCACCAAATGAAATTGCAGAAATATTGTCCAGCAAACATAATCCATAATCCATACACTGTTGACTCACAGCATTGGTTGAGTCAATGCTAGTCAATGAACATTAAATGGGTCAAAATCAGATCCAACCCCTCATTTTTGGCCAGGAACAGTGTGAACACAGAGTGAACCGGGTTGTTTTTTCCTCCACTTCAAGGAATCTGAATTTGGTAATTTTGGGATTCAAGTGTGAAAACATCCTTAAAAACACACTGACATCTGAAAAATCTCTCTTTTGACATTTTTCTTCTTCTCTTTTTTCTTTAATTTCTTTATTTTTTTTATTTTTTGCATGCTAATTTTCCATAATAATACACAATTTCTCCTCCGTTTCTTTCCTCACATTCACCATCCTCTTCTTTTTTCCTCTATATTCCATTCTCTTTTTTGCATTGCATTTTCCTTGATCCTTGGTCTTCATTTTCAGTGTCAACCCTTCTGTTACACACAACATCCCACAACACTTTGTGACCCTGTTCTGTCACCTCCAACAACCACACAAATCTCCTCTCCATCCACAAAAAACGACATGACACGAACAATGTCCGATCCATGCACGCACAATTCTCAGAACCCGATATATCCCTGGTTGCCGTTCCCTCAACACAACCCGACTCCATTTGGCACAGTTAGATTTAGGAAATCAGCCGACGGCCACAAATCCTCCCATCACAGACGAATGGTATAAGCTGGAAGGATATTAAAGCAAACTCCACGTTGGCATGGATCAAACCATAGTGATCAGAGGTAAAGACCAACCACAGAAATAGAAACATACAAACACAAGTCCGATAATTAATGATCTAGGATGTTTAACACAAGTACACACACATTTACACCTGCATGGGTGTTTCGTTGTTGATGGGTGTAATTTTTCGTGTTGATGTTGTGTTGTTGTCCTAACAAACTGTCATTAGTTTCATCTGTTAAAGGAAATGAATCTAATGTTGTATGATGTTACTGAATACGAGTTTAAGTTTGGGTTTTGCACTCTCTCTGACAAATAGATTTGCTCTTGTATGTTTTTGTTCATTGGTACTTAAATTGCTGACCGTCCCACTCTGGACAGTCAATGCCAAAAATGTCTGTGCACTGGGGACAATTTATCACCCACTTTAACACTCGGCACGTCGAAACTCAGCACAAATACAGTGAGATGACACAAATCTGAAGGTCCTTGCACACCGAGTCAGAAATTATGTCAATCACGCTCACACACTGCCTCTGAAACTTTCGTCCGTCATAAAAAAAATTGTAACGGGTTCGATTTTCTGCGTTTTTTGCATCCGTAACAAACATTTGAAGGTGTTTGGACCATTCAGAGCCACCGAATGATTGATTGTTAAATGAAATTTCGGACTTAGTGTGCAAGAAGGACCTTGACTCTAAAAGTGCCTTTTTCTGACACTGTGTGTAGAGGACAGTAGACTAACAATCAAATGTGTTTAATGGAATATTCCAGGTTTATTTTTAAGGAAATAAATACTTTTATTCAGCAAGGACACAGTAACTTGATCAAAAGTGACAGTAAAGACAATTATAATGTCACAAAATATATCTAATTCAAATAAATGCTGTTTTTTTTCTCACTTTCTTTTCATCTATTCATCCTGACAAAAAAAATGGATCACAGTTTCCACAAAAATATTAAGCAGACTTTTTTTTTTAACTGATAATAATAATCAGAAATGTTTCTTGAGCAGCAAATCATATTAGAATGATTTCTGAAGGATCATGTGACACTGAAGACTGGAGTAATGATGCTGAATATTCAGCTTCGATCACAGGAATAAATGACATTTTAAAATATATTCGAATAGAAAAGAGTTATTCTAAAATGTAATCATATTTCACAATATTACTGATTTTACTGTATTTTTGATCAATTAAATGCAGCCTTGGTGAGCCCAAAATTTTGAATGGTAAATAAATAAATGAACGTTACATTTTAGGTTAATATTAGTGAGACATCATTACACTAACATGTTTTAGAGCAGAATCCAGCGATTGACCAATCAGATTTGAGTATCACAGAAAGATTGGTCATTTTATCACACTAGTCTCAAGCCATCCCATGCAATGTGCTGTTCATGTCTATGACCGTGAAAGAAACCAAGTTATCAGGTTGAAAATAAACTGGAATATTCCTTTAAAGATCCTTTGAAATGTTGCATATACTGTATATATATGTTCTTTGCGATGTTACAAAAGAAGAGAGCAGAAACCCAATCTTTACTCGGACGTATTCAGGTCTGTTACACTAACCTCATACTCTGTAATGAGAAAAACATGCATATGGGACAAAGTTGGACACTATAGAGTTGTGTAACAAAGATTGTTTTCAATGTCATATGAGATCCACTGCAATTACAAATGGAACTGCACCTGCTGCAGTGTGTGTGTGTGTGTGTGTGTGTGTGTGTGTGTGTGTGTGTGTGTGTGTGTGTGTGTGTGTGTGTGTGTGTGTGTGTGTGTGTGTGTGTGTGTGTGTGTGTGTGTGTGTGTGTGTGTGTGTGTGTGTGTGTGTTTTCAGTGGGATCTCACACGCTCTGTATTGTCTTTTTCTTCAGGTTGTGTCATATCCCGCGTTTGTATGTTGGCTTCTTCATATATTCTCACTGTTCTACTGTCTCCCCCGTCCTCCTCCTCGCTGTATGTGTGTGTGTGTGTGTGCGTGCGTTGTGTTTGTTGTGATGTGACGTTGCTTATTGTGTTTTCAATGTGTTTCCCTCACTCTTCCGGTGACCTTTAACCCTGGGGTGATGTAGGGCGTGCACGTGCGCACCAAGGCAACACATAAAAATGCACACACATAGAAAAACGAACTGGAAGGTTTGCTTAGGTGTTCGCTGTGTTGAGTCGAATCACCCCAGGGTTAAAGGTCAGGGGTCGATAGAGGTCAAGGTGAATTCAAATGAGCACGAGTTCTCGGTTCTGTGCCATGCTGCAAACACTGTGCGGGCAACATTCACTCAAGAACATATTTGGGCCTAAATTTAATATTTGAATTGCATATACATTTTTTACACACCGATTTATATGCAATTCAAATGCATAATCTAAAATTTAGCCATATTTTTTGAGTGGATGTTGCTGCCGAGGGAAAAAGCAAAGACGGATGGAGAAAAAGTGTTTATGTGTGGCACAGATTCCTATGAATCTGCTCATACGACCTCAACCTGCTTCAGTTCCTATAGCGTAGCCGGAATCTCCTATGTGTGTGACAGTCTGTTTTTTGAGGTGTGTGTGTGTGTGTGCTGTGTAACTGACGTCTGACTGACTGGTTGACAGACAGACACTGGGATATTTGGACAGACTCACAGACAGACTGACGTAGAGCAGGTAAGAAGGAACCGTGGTAAAACCCAAGCCGTGTTTTCCCAGCTCTTGTCCTGGGCTTGAGCAACACACCGTCTTCTGGGACGCAGTCGCTCTATCACTTTAACATCCAGAGAGCCTATAGATGCAGAAATAACATTATGTTAAGCTTTAAAGACCAGTGACCAGTCTGTTGAGGAGATGTATGTGTATGTGTGAGCTCTGTTATATGGCATCTTAGCTAAACTGTCAGGCTCTGTTTCAAAACCTAGTGAGCAAACGTCTACATATAGTGTAGAGCATAGGGAGTTACTACAATATTAATGACATATATTGCAACCTGACATTAGAAATTAAAATCTCTCTCATATTCTCTCTAATACATGTCTAATATTCTCTGATTTAAGGGTGTCATATGATGAGGAATTGTAATAAAAATATGCATTTTTATTTTTACATTTAAAAAAATACCTTATTGTGCCATATTTATTTTGATAAATTTAAGATTTTCATTTATCTAATATTTATTAATTTCAGTCAGCGATCACCATGAAATAAAGACATTTTTTAAATACAATGCAATTCAACTAATTTATTTCTATAAAAAAACATATAAACTGAATTCGACAGTCAGTGATGTTTTAAGTTTTAGTAGTTTTGTGTTTTTTGTCATTTTTGTTTCTATTTAGCTTTGATTTATTTTTATTTCAACTTTAGTTTTAGTCAATTTAGTACATTATTCCAAAGCAACATTTAAAATTTTCATTTAAGTTTATGTTTTTCTAATGTTTATATTTTATTTCAGATTTATTTCATTTAAACAAATATTTTTAATAGTTTTAGACAATAATAACAACACTGGTTTGAAAATGTATATAAGCAATAGCGAATTGCACACCAACATTTAATATTTGGGGTTATGGGTTTGTTCAAATCACTAATTCTAGGTATTAAATAATTAAATAAGCATAGAAAATAACTAGTGGCAAGCACCCTAATTATAAGATACCTTGTTTTGGCCACAACATAAGGTGGAATCATAACGCTCATGAAAAACACAATCCCATAATGCATTGTGATTTTCATCGGAAAAGACATGGCGTTTAAAATGCACTATTTCACCCATTATTTGAGTGTTATTTGTGCAACTGCTGACGTCAGTCCTCCACTGCAAGCATCCGTCGAGTCTCCCGGGCGCTTCGGCACTATTTGTGTGGTGTGTGAGTAACCATTAACACAGTTAGTGGCCATGGAGAGCATTTCAGATCAGTCACTTATGAGGCTCCATTTCAGCTAGGATGCTACCTTCGAAGCTAACAGACTATGTAGACAGCAAGGCAGCACACTGGGGATTGGAACAGAGCCATAATGCCTCGCTGAACGGACATTAGACTGTTAATTGGGCACGATACAGTGAGTGTAAAGTGTGTGTGTGTGTGTGAGTCTGTGCCAATGGGAGTCGATTTAAGATCTAAATATACTCCTGCCATCTGTGGAACCTATACAGACACACACATATTGCTCTGGGTGTTAAAGCGATCTCTTCCTGTGCAATATAATCCCTAAATGCTGTTCACTGTTCTTAGAGGAGTGTGTGTGTGTGTGTGTGTGTGTGTGGGTGCCCTGCTGTAATGCTGTTTGCATGAGGCTATTTGCTCAGAGTCAAAGTCAGTATCAGACAACTGAAGTCTCTGTGAAGGATCTCTGTAAGCCATTGTGAGTTCTCTCTCCCCCTCTGTGTCTCTCTATCTTCTGTTGTCTTCCTCCATGTGCTGTTGTTTGTCTGATATGTTTATGGTCTTGTGTGTGTTGTTCAAACTGGTCAAAGTTCATCAATGCCCTGTTTTCTGGGCCACACTCGCAAGCTAACATCAGTAGTTTCATTGTAGCAACTACAATAGTTTCATAATTGATGTATGCATTTTTATTCGAGACTAAAAGCGAATCAGATTTTAAAGGGGTCATATCATAATGAACCAAATATTCCTCAATCTTTTGAGATAAAAATTCATTATCATCAGTCTTATTACTATTTATTGTTTCATATTTTAATTATTTATTGTTTTATATTTGTATATTGATTGTAATATTTTTAATATTCATGATTATTATTTAAAAAAACAAGTATTCTTACTGTATATTTATTTATTTATTTTTTAGATTTTATTATTTAATTTGTTTTATTATTATTAATCCAGCAAAGTTGCAAGTGCAACTAAATGTGACAATCAGCGATCATCGTGCATTTAAAAATAATATGATATCTTTTTAAAAAAGGTTTATATATGATATCTTAATAAATCAAGTATTCCTAACTTTAATATGAAGGCAATTTTTTTCATTTAAATTTGTTTTAAAAAATTGCTCTATATTTGTTTACTTATTTGTTGAATATTTAACACTGATTTTAATAAATCAAGCTAAATTGCAATTGAACTTGACAGTCAGATAATCATGTTTTTTTTTTTTTTTTTTTTGCTGTTATACATAATAATATGATATGGCCCCTTTATGGATTTAATTATATTTTGTTATTATTGAAGCACTTTAAACTGTTTCAAGAAAGGTGTAACGCGTGGGTGTCTTTCACATAACAGTCTCTCAGTTTATTGATATTTCCATTATATATACACAAATTGTAGCCTGAAGTTGCATTACAAGTTCAAAGTCATAGTCTTTATGAAAGATGCCTTGAGCAGGACATTTTTCACAACTAAACAGGTGTGCTCTAGTTCCGTCAAGGCAACAGCATGAAATCTCTTTTTTCTCCATTAAAACAGGGTCTCCATCAGGTCTATATTTAGTGTGTGTAGTGAAGCGGTTATGCATTACAGATCGACGTGTAAATATTTGCCCTGATGATACGATTCAATTGTGCAATGCATCAGAAAATCTGAATTTTAGTCACAATTTGGTTCAATTCAATTGGTATGATTAGTCATTATTTTCAAAAATATATACGCGTTCGAATACGTTCGTGTCGGAATTAGATTTGGTGGATTTTATCAATTTTAATTGGATTTTGCATAAGAAATTAACACTGGTTATTATAGTAAATTCTTACAATTTAGAATAAGTGCATTAAATGAACATTGTTAAATTGATGCATTTAGTTAAAGATCATTCATAAACTAAAATAACAGAGAGGTTTTATCACTATATCACTGAATTCATCTCATCATCACACACACACACACACTCCTTCCATGTCTATGTGTGTAGTTGTTAATGTTGCATGTGTGTGTTTGCAACTGTGCATTTCCTGTCTGCAAATATCACAACTTGTCATTTAGAAACCCATTTTTTAACTATACATTATTGTCATTGTTTACTGACTCATTGTCTAAAAACAAGCATCTCTATTATTATTGTGCCATCTTGTTGTGCTAAACTAAAGGTTAACAAGTGGCACTGTTGAAGTTTAAGGACTAGTTTGATAACAGAACAGTATCAGCACATTAGATCTGTTCTCCTGTTACAGCACATTCCAGCAGTGAGCGGCCCGTCATGGTTGTGGTGTTCTGTGTTCTGGTCACAAGCCGATCGATAGAGCTTAATTGTGGGTAATGTGAGCTCTCTCTATAGCTAACAGTCCAGCGGTCGATATGCCGGAATACTGCCGGAAAAGCCTGAGCCGGAATAAAGCTTTCACTGCACACATGTAGACCTAAGCAACACATGACAGAAAACAGGACTGGGTATTGACACAAATTTCATAAGCATGCAATTCGATTCAGTTCCCAATCTCTATTTTATATATTTTAATTAGTATACATAAATGTACATTTTTGCCAAGAACAAAAAATTTTTTTATCAACTAATTTAAACTATAGGAAACCTGTCATTTGGTATTACTGTAATATTAAAGGTTAAAATTAATAGATTTGTATACAAACATTCAAATTGGACATAAGGTAGTTTTATGATGATTACTTTTTAATGATATAATTATGTTTCTACTCCAATTCGTTGTTGAAATATAGGCCTAAACATTTAAAGATAGCTGTCATAACTTGTTTTTAATTATGGATTTATACAAACATAGCTAAATATTGAATAAAATTTTAAGTAAAAATATAATGAATATGTAATTTAGTGCATATATAGTAAAATGCTCCTCTCTAGAGTAGCTATATTTCTAGCTAACGTTAGCTTATGCCTTATGGTCTCTGAATGGCTTTTCTGAGTAGGCCTACATGTATGCTAACGTTGAGCTGTTGTTTACAAGTTGTTTTATTGACGTCTTTCCGTCAATAAAACATTATTACAAGATTACATGAGACATAATGCGGATTTTGGTAAGTTGTAGCCTACTGTATCTTTCAACATACCTTCTGATGTTCGTGTTTATTTCGTGTTGTAAAGCGGAAGAGATTAACAGTCACTCACGCGCGCTGCCGCTTCACTTGAACTGAGATCTCACGATAAAGAGCGCAAAGACGGTATTTATTGTATAAATTTCGCATTAAAATGTACAGAGTTAGAAAGCTGAGCCTCTAGTGTGTTCAAGTCTTGTCGGAAAGATCGTATTTATGAGTTGAAGGCACATGAACGCCAACACAAAGTCGTAAATACGAGTGGAAATCTCTTCACGTGCTATTGGAAGTATCATAACGTTACTAGTTTACTAGTTAATAAAAAAATGGACATGAACGCCCTCTCAAGTCTAAATTTGAATGCGATGAGCTCGTAATCATGACTTCAGAAGTGGTAAGTAAGAAATGTCCGATAGTAGCCTACGTGAAGGCAGTATTAGCCATAGACAGTATATAAAGGTATTAGCAAACGCTTAATTTAAAATTTAAAAAGGAACAATGCTTATTGGGAATATTTTCTGGAAGTGAGGAGATATACAAATAATGTGAAGAGTGTTAGTGAAGACGATTCAGCCGAAATTAATATTTTCAACCCAGCCCTAACATCAATAACCTCAATCACACCCATTATTGCCTCAACTTATCAGGGTGTCATCATCATCATCATCATCATCATCATTATCAATAGTCTAACTAATGCTGGTCGCATGTACTGTGGCGTTTATTAAAGATTATAAATTTATTAGGGCATCTAAATGTGGTTTTGATATTTGCACACACCCTTTTTTGTTCTTTCATGTCATTCACTCTCTTTTTAACTCTTTCCACTGTGTGACTAACACTCATCTCATCCTTCATTCGCCTCCAGGCCGTCAGTGCAGCACCAGAGTTTCTAATGCGTGACCATGGGTAGGTACATCAACTGTTTTAAACTCTTCTGTACATGTTCAAAAAGGAAACACTTCTTTATGAGGTTTTCCTGGTTCACAGTAGGTATGCAAATCTTGTAGCACTCATCATACTGAGCGATCTGAACATGGGTAATATAATATTATAAAATATTACATGCACATGATAAGAAATATAATATAAACTTATGGTATAAGTTGGTATCAAAGCTGTTGTGAGTATTTAACATGGTAAATGTGTTGGAATTATAGTGTTTATTCTATTTTGTGTTACAATAAATATGCTGTACTTTAAGTATATAATGTAGCAAGAATATGCTATAAAAAACCATTTCAGGCATTAATAGGCATATTTTAGTAGATATGCACACTTAAAGACAACATGAGATGTCAACACATACTTAGATAATGTATAACATAACTTCTGGAACATCTGGATTTGTTTGAATCGTATATATATATATATAAGGTAGTTTTGAGCAAGTATATTTATTAATACATTAATAACATATTCATGTTGTCTTCAAATATTTTTAAGATAGTTTTGACATTTTTAATATATGCATTTTGGATTGGTCAGCCCATTCATTTTTTTTCACCGTGCTGTCACACAAACTTCCTGTTGTTTTAGTGGCGCTACATTCCCACACACCGTCCTACTTCCATCGAGTATCCATCAGTCCCATTAAATATATTCCCTCTTCCTGTCTTATTCCACACACTCACTAATGCGCTCTGTCTCCTGAGGAATCCTTTAAAAGCTCTTACTAGGCAAACATAATAAAAAGGGCGTGTGGCTGTCTGAACCGATGTTGACCAGGCACACGGGTAAAACAACCCAGTTGTTTTTGTTGTTCTGTTGTCCAGACCAGGATATAAAGTAGCGGTTGTGTTATACTGTGGTAGCGAGCGGTGTGTGTGTGTGTGCTGTACTGTATTATAAACACAGGCTGTTCTGTACGTGCAATACGTTGTTTTTGCGATGGTTCCTACATCCGTCTGTATTCGCCGTCAGGCCTCCTGGTGCATCCATCAAATCATGTTTTTGTTTTTTGTTTTTTACATGTAATTTGTTGCATTGTAATTTCACATAAGAATGATGCAACATTTTACAGAAGAATGCCTTTACAAACTATTTGCACAGAAATTCATTGCATATCGTTGACTAGTTTTTGTGTGCATATATGTTGTGTTTGATTGTGATATTGTGCACATTTATGTGGCATAGTAAAATGTGTATGTGTGTGTGTGTGTGTGTGTGTGTGTGATTCAGGTAAACCCGATGTTATGGGGACAAAATGTCCCCACAAAGATGGCAATATCCGAAATCCTTGTCCTCGTGGGACATTTTTCGCTTCCCATGATGATAAACTCAAATGCAGAAAGTTTTGTGTGATGGTTAGGTTTAGGGGTAGGGTTAGTAAGGGGATAGTACAGTATAAAAATCATTTTGTCTATGGAAAGTCCCTATAAAACGTGTGTGTGAATTTTATATCAGACCTGACTAAGCGCGCGTGTGTGTGTGTGTGTGTGTGTGTGCGTGTGTGTGTGTGTCCAAGCTGTTGTCCTACTTTCAGAGGAAAGTTGTCTTTCTTTTTTTTTTTTTCTTATCGTCCTTGTTTTTCGTCCAGAGTATTTTTCTGTGATCAACGTGCGGCAAACTTTTCCCACATTCACCTCTTCCTCTCCCAAACAAACACGCACATAGGGAGAAAGCGGGAGAGAGACAAATAAATCTGACATGTGTGTGGAAGGTCGCTGCTAGTCACTTCACTTAAATGTTTGGTCACAAAAGCCTGACTTCTAATCTCACAAAAGCTCAATGTAACACTCATAAGTCTGATTTTCTTTTTTTTTATGTCAAAAGATGCAATTATAATACACTAAACACTTGTGATTTACTTGTCATGAATGTAATTTATATCGAAATTACCGTAATTCAGAGTTTCTGGGGAGATACATTACTGTTTTTGCTTATTTTATTTTAGCCGACAACTTTTAAGTAGGCGTTATATAAATAAAAACTTACTATTAGTTGCTTAATATTGTGCAAGATTTTTTTGTTGTTGCATATTTTCATGTCATCAGCAAATCCATAAATGTAGGCATTTTATGAGTGTGAAGATGTAAACGGCATAGATTATGTCATCTTGTGATTACGGTAATTCCGACAACCTGAATGCAGTGGAAGTATTATGATTTTTTTTTTGTCATGATTATGTTATACAAATGCAGGCTTTATGACCTTTCAGTCAAGTGAAGTATAATAGGATGTTCAGGAGGTTGTCAAAGAAACCAGCCAGCGGTCCACAAGAGCATTTCTGTGCGCTAACTCAACTGCAGTGTATAATCAGCTTCTTAGGCTGATATTTAATAGTAGTACAGAAACACTTGTTGAGAATTACCTCAGTAAGTAACATTTAACCTGTTCCAAAACCTAGTGAGCCGCCTAGACATACCCTTCTGTATAATGATGTTTAGATCTTGAGCTTTGGAAAGGCACTATATCAATGATTGAATGAATGAATGAATGAAAGAATTAATTTATTCCCAAAAACTATCTATATATATTTTGACCTTGAACCTATATAAATGTAATATATTTATTCTTTGTTTGTTTAATACTAAAAAGGTATCTATATATATATATTGACATAGAGCTTTGGAAAGGCACCATATACATTTAATATATATTATATTTATTACCAAAATGTGTCAATATATTTTTGACCTTGAGCCTTGAAAAGGCACTATATAGAATTGTTTGTTTGTTTAATACCAAAATGTATCAATATATTTTTGATCTAGAGCTTTGGAAAGGGACCGTATAAATTAATTTTTTTATTTATTTATTATTCTTTATTTTAAAATACATCAATACAAAATAAATAATTTAATTTATATGGTGTCTTTCCAAAATCTCTAGGTCAAAAAAATAAATAATTATTATCTAAATGTGTCAATATATTTTTGACCTTGAGCCTTGGAAAGGCACTAATTAAATTAAATTAAATGTATTCATTTATTAAAAAATGCATCAATACAAAGTACATGAAATATTTTTTTTATTTTTTTCCAAAATGCGTCAATATATTTTTGACCTTGAGCCTTTAAAAGGCTCTATATAGAATTTGTTTTATTATTATTATTTGTTTGTACCAAAATGTATCAATATATTTTTGACCTGGAGCTTTGGAAAGGCTATATAAATTATTCATTCATTCATTACAATTTTTTTTTTTTTAAATACATACATACACACAAAATTAATAAAAAAAAAATACAAAATTGGTCTGTGCTTTGTTATTGCTTATTAGAGTGTCTCATCATAAGCGTAGCAGTTCACCAGGTTTTGGAGCAAAGTAATAAAAACCCACTAACAACACTTTATACTGTTTTTTTATGTTTATAAATCTGTTGAAATGTCTCACGACGGCTGCCGTGGTTTCTTCAACAATCTCCGGCCGAGAAAGGCACTTCAGCTTCTGTCTTATTTGTTGTCTAGTGTTCCTCTACACTGCACTGGTTAACTGAAACACTTCATCGCAAATCACACCTTTACCACAGCTCACTGTAGCGGCAAACAATCCAGCCCGTGTTTTCTTCAACCAGTGGGAATGTGTGGACGTTTATCTGTGGAGTATTTGATTCTGGGAAACTGTGTTTATATGTTGTGGAATTTTTAGTAAACCAATGTATGATGCTTTTCATAACTCTCATTTTCCTGTTTTGTCCTGTCTTGTCCTGTGTATGTCTGTCCGTCTGTCTTTTACCTGTATCTTCACATTTCTTCCACTTTATATCTACGTTTAAATTTGACGCTCATGTTTCTTTTTCTTTTGCTCCTTTCCCAATGCTTAATTTTCTGTCGGCTACATTCTCACTCAAACCGATATATTAACCGAACATGTAACATCGCTCATGCTGTTCAATCGGAAAAAAAAACACACATTTAAAATTGATTAAACCGGTCACTAACGTGGGCACACAATCTGGCAGCCACGGGTTACGAGAAATCTCGCAGCCTGAACAACATATCAGGAATGGCGGGGTCGTCCCTGCGTTTGGCCCCCATCACCAGCACGCCCTTTGACCCTTACGAGGCCCCGGGACCCCTCCGCCGCTGCCGCTCACCCATCCCCTCCATTTTGTAGCAGAAAGAGTGACAGAAAGACTCAGGAAAGGAGGAGAGAAAGGCAGGACAGCCTCATACTCACATTCATAGCAATAACAATGACTGATCGTGAGCGTAGATACACAGTTTGTGAATGATCACGGGTCATGTTCGTGTTTGAACTGGACTTGGCAGGTCAATAACTGTGCGAGTGTTTATGGACGGGAGTAAATGCTTTGTTTTTCCCCACAAGTAGTCTTAGAGGGAATGATTTTTTGATGCTCAAGGAAGATAGATTAATGCATTTTCACTTTAAATGCACTCACTACCCTTGCTTTGTGTTCAAACACCTTCCATTTCCCTCGAAATCTCAATTAAGATTAATATTACTGTGAATAAATGTAATTCTGGACTGGAGAAAACTCACCAGAATTTTGAATGCAAGAATTATGTACATATGCAATCATTACTCGTTCGTAGGGGTTAAAAATGAAATGTATCGCGTTTATTTGTTTGTTTATTTGTTTGAATTTGTCGTTGGACTGTTATTGGCTGTCAAATAATTGAGTTTAATTGCAAACCTATTGAATCCAAACTGAATGGGTGAAAGATTAATCTGACAAATTGATTATTTGAGCATTCATTGCCATATAATCACTTTATTTTATTTCTTGCTCATCGTCATTTTTGTTTGTTTATTTGTTTGCATACTTTGTTTTGCTCATTATAACATGTTGCCAAGTTTCGCCCACCTCTAAGCAAACACTTCCAGTCCGAAAACTGAATATGAGGAGCAAAAAAAGTGTGGAAAGGACATTTGATGGAATAATTTTTCTTTGTTTGCCGTTGTGTTTGTGATGTGTTAGCGTAAGATTTTAAGATGATGCTCCAGAAAAAAATTATATTGTGCAAACTCACCCACATATGCAAATCATGTGCAATATTCAACCCTAATTCATAATGCTGCAAACACACAGTACGCACATATGGTGTTATAAATTGATGTGCAAGCGTATGATTAATCCTAATGAAAAGGTTAAAAGCATGAAGAATGGAAGATGACGAAAAGGATGTGAGGATTTTAAGAGCGTTTCTTGTTTGTCTTGTCAATGTTAGTGTCCTGATGTTGTTGTTTTTTTATCATATTTTGAATGTTTTTCAAAGACTAATTGTTTTTGTTTTCAAAAACATACACAACAGTTTCATTTGTATATGATATATACTTTAAGTGTTACTGTGTTTCTTTTTGGATTAATAGGACTAGACAAAAATATATATTATGTATTCAGGTCGATGTGACCAAGTGCTTCCAGAATCATAAACAAAAGAGATGATACTATAAGTATATAAGCCATTTCTGAGAAAATACTTCCCTGAAATAGCAAAAAGAAAAATAACATGTTGCAATACTTGCAAAGTTGTAGTTTATAGGAAACTGTATGTTATCTAGTTTTTAATCATTAAATGTGATTTAGTTTCCCAATGGAGAACAACCCACTGCTGAGACAGTTAATATACAGTATCAGTAAGGAGCCATTTTGTTTTAAACATGGTTCCTCTATCATGCAAACCTGGATCCCACAATGTACCCGGCGTCATGCAAGATTCAGTCGCCCTGCGAATCCCTTCTTTCCCAAATCAGTCCCGTTTTCCAATTCTGAAATGCTACAGTTTCTATGATAACCAAAGTTTGGCGGGATAGAATGACATGTAGACGGGAGCGAAAAGGCATCTTTTTTTTGTTCACGGATTCAAAATTATATAAAAAACAATATACAGGTGAAACTCGAAAAATTAGAATATGGTGCAAAAGTTCATTTATTTCAGTAATTCAACTTAAAAGGCGAAACTAATATATTATATAGACTCATTACATGCAAAGTGAGATATTTCAAGCCTTTATTTGTTATAATTTTGATGATTATGGCTTACAGCTTATGAAAACCCCAAATTCAAAATTAGAATATTGTGAAAAGGTTTTCATAAACTGTAAGCCATAATCGAATAAAGGCTTGAAATATCTCACTTTGCATGTAATGAGTCTATATAATATATTAGTTTCACCTTTTAAGTTCAATTACAGAAATGAATGAACTTTTGCACAATATTCAAATTTTTCGAGTTTCATCTGTATAGTCAATAAAAGTTTTTGAAGAAATTAGTACTTTTATTCAGCATGGATGCATTAAATTGATCAAAAAGTGACAGTAAAGACATTTATAATGTTTGATGAAGGATCATGTGACACTGAAGACTGGAGTAATGATGCTGAAAATTCAGCTTTGATTAAATAGAATAGAATAAATTACATTTTAAATATATATTCAAATAGAAAGCAGTTATTTTAAATTGTAATAATATTTCGCAGTTTTACTGTTTTTACTGTATTTTTCATCAAATAAATGCAGCCTTGGTGAGCAGAATAGACTTAATTCAAAAACATTAAAATCTAACCATCCCAAAACATTTGAATGGTAATATAACAGTAAAGTTGTAGTAGATACATTTTGTGCTAAATTCAAAAATTATAGTTAATACCATATTTTCTATTCAGAATCGAAATGTCAAAAAATAAGGAAATGCAGGACTATTGAATCCCGCACGACATCGGCAGCAAGCCTTGTTAAAATGTCTGTATTTTAACATGTTTTTAATTGTTGCGGGATGCCAGGCCTTCTCATACACTGTGAAACCAGAGACTTTCTTCCACTAAAACTGATTAGTCTCCATTAGTTATGGATCTCTAGTGATTAGTTAGTTGAGAAGATTCATTCTCTAGTTAAAAAAAATAATCTCTTTCCTCCATTTGTAAGTAAATGTTGAAGTTAATATTGTGCTGTTCTTGTAGTAATGCGATGTTTAAAATGTTTTAAAAAAGAACTGATTTTTTTTTTTTTTCACTTGTGTATTCCATGTAGTTGTGCCCTATTACAACACTGTCAGGTCACTGAAACACATCGAACATGTTTATATTAAAAAAGCAAGACCCCTCTATGAGGATAATTTAGGCTACAGTGTTGTTGTAGAGACTCATACACCGCTAGCTAGATTTAACTAGCTTCACATGTTTAAGCAAAGCTTCTAGGCCGACATCGTAAACTTGATCTGTACAAATCTGTATCTACACGAGTGAATGCCCATTAAACTCATCTCTGCCTTTCTCTTTATGTATGCTGGTTGTTCTTTAAATATTGTGTTATGTTGACATTTATGTAAATGAGCATTTGTCTATGGTGTATTTGTGTGTGTGTGTATTTTCAATTTCTGTTTGCATATTAACAAGAAAAAAACTATTTCTTTCCATAACTGAAATGCACTCATTCACCCAGATAACGTTTGAAAGCTGTATATGTACAATCAACACTTTTTGACAGATTTATTGCCTCTTACCTGAACTAAAACCTGCTAACAAGAAAAGATAACACTTTATTTTGATAGTCCACTTTAGACATTAAGTAGTAGCAAATTAATGAGTTAGTTGACATGTAGTTGCAAAGTTACTTGTAGTTACTGACTATATGTAACTTTTCAAGTACATGTCAACTTATTCCACTACTAACCCTAACAGTCTACTAATACTCTCCTGAGAATTAGTGGACATGTAGTTGCAAATTGATGAGAGTTAGTTGGCATGTAGTTGCAAAGTTACTTGCAGTTACTGACTATAAGTATTTTAAGTACATGTCAACTTATTCTACTACTAACCTTAACTACTAATTCTTCCATGATAGTTAGATGACATGTAGTTGCAAATTGATGAGAGTTAGTTGGCATGTAGTTGCAAAGTTACTTGTAGTTACTGACTATAAGTCTTTCAAGTACATGTCAACTTATTCTACTACTAACCTTAACTACTAATTCTTCCATGATAGTTAGATGACATGTAGTTGCAAATTGATGAGAGTTAGTTGACATGTAGTTGCAAAGTTACTTGCAGTTACTGACTATAAGTATTTTAAGTACATGTCAACTTATTCTACTACTAACCTTAACTACTAATTCTTCCATGATAGTTAGATGACATGTAGTTGCAAATTGATGAGAGTTAGTTGGCATGTAGTTGCAAAGTTACTTGTAGTTACTGACTATAAGTCTTTCAAGTACATGTCAACTTATTCTACTACTAACCTTAACTACTAATTCTTCCATGATAGTTAGATGATATGTAGTTGCAAATTGATGAGAGTTAGTTGACATGTAGTTGCAAAGTTACTTGTAGTTTCTGACTTTTAAGTAACTTTTCAAGTTCATGTCAACTTATTCTACTACTAACCCTAACAGTCTACTAATACTCTCTTGAGAGTTAGATGACATGTAGTTGCGGATTAATGAGTTAATTGACATGTAGTTGCAAATTGATGAGAGTTAGTTGACATATAGTCAGTAACTACAAGTAACTTTTCAACTACAGTACATGTCAACTAACTCTCATCAATTTGCAACTACATGTCCACTAACTCTCAAGAGAGTATTAGTAGACTGTTAGGGTTAGTAGTAGAATAAGTTGACATGTACTTGAAAAGTTACTTATAGTCAGTAACTACAAGTAACTTTTCAACTACAAGTAACTTTTCAAGTACATGTCAACTTATTCTACTACTAACCCTAACAGTCTACTAATACTCTATTGATAGTTAGTTGACATGTAGTTGCAAATTGATGAGAGTTAGTTAACATGTAGTTGAAAAGTTACTTGTAGTTACTGACTATAAAGTCTTTCAAGTACATGTCAACTTATTCTACAAACCCTAACTCTACTAATTCTTTCATGAGAGTTACATGACATGTAGTTGCAAATTGATGAGAGTTAGTTGACATGTAGTTGCAAAGTTACTTGTAGTTACTGACTATAAGTAACTTTTCAAGTACACGTCAACTTATTCTTCAACTTAACCCTAACTGTCTACTAATACTCTCTTGAGCGTTAGATGACATGTAGTTACAAATTGATGAGAGTTAGTTGACATTGACATGTACAGTAGTTGCAAAGTTACTTATATTTACATGTCAGCAAAAATGTCTTACAATCAGCAGCCATATCACCCTGTAGCCCAAGACTGGTTGCCCACTGAAGCTAAGCGGGGCTGAGCCTGGTCAGTACCTGGAAGGGAGACCTCCTGGGAAAACCAGGTTGCTGCTGGGAGAAGTGTTAGTGAGGCCAGCAGGGGGCGCTCACCCTGTGGTCTGTGTGGGTCCTAACGCCCCAGTGTAGTGACGGGGACACTATACTGACAAAAGAGCGCTGTCCTTCGGATGAGACGTTAAACGAGGTCCTGACTCTCTGTGGTCATTAAAAAATCCCAGGATGTCCTTCGAAAAAGAGTAGGGGTGTAACCCCGGCATTCTGGCCAAATTTGCCCCTTGGCCTCTGTCTATCATGGCCTCCTAATCATCCTCATATATATACTGATTGGCTTCATCACTGTCTCTTCTCCACCAGTAAGCTGGTGTGTGGTGGGCGTTCTGGCGCAATATGGCTGCCGTCGCATCATCCAAGTGGATGCTGCACATTGGTGGTGGTTGAGGAGATTCCCCCTTCTATGTAAAGCGCTTTGAGGTCTCAGATAAAGCGCTATATAAATGTAACAAATTATTATTATAATTATTATGTCAACTTCCAGTCTAAGACCCTAACCTAACAGTCTACTAATACTCTCATTACTTGAGAGCTACTTGACATGTAGTTGCAAAGTTACTTAATTTCTGACTATAAGTAAGTTATCAAGTACATGTCAACTTATTCTACTAACCCTAACCTAACAGTTTACTAGTACTCTGAGTCACTTGACATGCATTTGCAAGTTAATAAGAGTTAGGTGACATGTAGTTGCAAAGTTAATTATAGTTAATAAAATGTCTAAAGTAGACTATCGAAATAAAGTGTAACCCAAAAAAAACATAGATAAGCATAAATTGAGGTATAATTTCATTGGCCTGAAATGTTCAGCTTTTTCATTTTTTTGTTCAAACCTCATAATTTGACTCAAACTGACATGATTCCGCTTATATTATCATATAGTTGAATGAATTATCTGTTAACTGAATTCTTGCAGTACATGCTTAACTTTTACCAGCGATTCACAGGTAAACCCTCCCCAGCTTTCTACTGTTCTCAGATATAATCAATAAGTTTCCTTTATCAATAATAATGTAGTAGCCTATTGTATTTTTAAATTGATCTAGAATGTATCTGGGGTGGACTATTCCATTCCTGCTTGATCTAGAAAGTTAATTGGCCACATTTCGTTAGTCAAGTGTAATCTTCAGCGTCTTTAGATTTCAGGTTAAAGACTGTGTGACGCCCATTAATTGTAATTAGCACCTGTGTGTTTTCTCCGGGACTGGACTTTTTCACCCCTGAGAAGATACATTGCACAACCGGTGTTCAGTGCATGCATCTTCATCTTGAGATCTGTGTGTAGAAAAGTTTTAACCGTGTTTGTCTCAAATTCTTTTCTTCTTTTTTGTCAGTACCTTTGTTTTTTGTGTGGTTTCTGTAAAAGCATTTCTACATCTTACGTTTTCTGTGATTTTTTTTTTTTTTTTTTAAAGCATTGCATAATTAATTCTTGTTTCTAACAAAATCATTATATTTCTGTTTTTATCCACAGTGTTAAGTTTCTAGCATTTGGCAATTCTTTTAAGGAGACACAGTTAGTCGCTGAATCCTGAAAACTTTGCAGATGGGACCGCACCATCCATACGGGACGTGTGAGGAATGTCGGAGTGGCAAGAGGGTGTGACTGGAAACAAAAAAAACAACAACAAAGGAAACTGGAAATTTCCGATGCCGAATCTTCACACGGTAACCAAAGCAACCTCACCGAAATTCCGGATCACTCCTCTTTCTACAGACTGACTGACTTTACAGCAACAAAACCGAACATTGCACTGACACCTGAAAGAGGGAAAAGACTCTTGAAGGAACGAACGGAAAAACATTCCAATGTTTTAAGATCAAAACACCAGGCGTTTTGACTGCCGCACTCACCTGGGCCCTGAGTTTCTGTATATTAGTCTATATGTAAGAATGAAGGACCAAGTTAGAATAATTATGTAGCATTTCTGCTAAGACCCTGTAGCATTTCTTGGCTGGGAGAACTCTCCGACAGACTTTTTACAGACTGGTATTCATCGACCGTTTGCACAGAATGACTAAAAATGACTTAGTCATGCACAATTTTTTCTTGTTTTCTTTCCCCCCACTCAGCATATTAGCAGCAAAGTGTGTTGTCCGTGTATTGCCGTGTGGTAGTTCCCACTCCCCGTCCGAGAAAAGTCTGAGTCTTTGAGTAGCTTTTCTTTGTGAATGAATCTAGAGCACTGAAAAGTGAAACGCAGCACTCTGCTTTGGTAACAGATGTACGTTGCTATTCCCAAACAGTCTTCCAGGTTTTTTCCCGTACGTTCGGCGGGAGGCAACATCGAAAACACAGTCCCGACAGACCAAAGCCCAACTGTGACCAAATAATGTACGAAAGCTAAAACGGCACAAAATGACTTTAGATGTTCCCTGTCAGATCTGAACTTTTCGTCCCTTTAAATATGAACGGATTGGCTGTTCTGCCAGGGGGTGCTGTCTCTAATTCCCAAAAAACCCTCAAATTGAGGACCTTTCCCATGGGAATCCTCTCTGATTATAGAGGTTTATTATGTGATTTATTTTGTGATTTAGTATAGCTAATGCTGCCATAGATTATACACATGCACATGTGAGTGCTTGGACCAATAACTAGCGTTTTGTCTTCATGGAAAGAGGGTATAAAGGTCAGGGAAATGCAGAGACATTCCTAAAATCTCCCTTTCTAAAAAAAAATCGTCTATGTACGACTTGTCTAAAACTGCCTTCAGAGTTTCCCTCCGTCTCTGTCTCGTATTCTCTCCTATTGGCTTGACTGCGTTGTTCCTTCTTAACTAATCAGAGGGAGCGCAGGAGGTCACGCCAAACGAATCAAGAATAAATGTACAAAACAAAAAAAAAGAACAAATTTATATTTTGATAAGTAACATCTCCATGGTTCACGAGGCATGCGACGCCACCGATGTCCGAACGCGACTGTAAAAATGCAATGTCGTCCACCCTACGAACAAACGAAGAACAAAAGAATATTAACGCGCTCTTTTGGAGGGAGATATGCTTCATCAAAGAGATTGTTTCCTCATAGACTGAACTGTGAGAAAATGGATGTCAAAATATATGAAAAAAGAAAAACAAATGAAAAAAAAACAACGCATTTTTGTAACTTTGTTTACCAGCATGAGACTTTGCATGACTGTATTTTCTGCTAGCCCTTAGTTGAAGTGGGGAGGGCTAAAAAAAAAAATATTAAAAAAGATATTAATAATAAAGATGTTAATAAAAATAAAAAACATGATATGCAATGGATATTTAAGAAAATAATATATTTAAAAGAGCTATATTTTGTTTTGAAATAGAAAGAAAATGTGAATAAATTCTGACTGCGAGTTACACACTGAACTGTTTTATTAGTTTTAGATTAAAAAAAATAAAAAATCTCAATGCCACCAAAATCTGTTCTGCTACATACTGCCCCATGTAACATTCCCGTTCGGTTTCATTTCTTCCATCGAAATGCCGCCTGGACTGTATATTTTTGGTTGTGTATCTCTCTTTTTGTGGGGTCGTCTATCTATCTAAGTGTTTGGCTAATGTTTGTCTGCGTACAACATTAGTTTTCTCTGTAGCCATGATAACAACTGTGCTGATGCTAGAATCCTCCGTAAGCGGGATACGGCGTCTTTTCCCACACGCATCGGGGCTGATAGCGTTTCATTCTCAGTTTGAGTTCACCTGCTCTTATTGGCAATAATATGAATGATAATCCGACGGAGATGTAGCAAAGGCAAAGTGGAGGCTCGTATCAGTCTCAGCGTCTTCCTTACAAACGGATGCAGTGTGGGAAACTGTGTTTTTGTAGAGGCGTTGTGTCTCTAATCTCAGGTGAAAAACGTGAATGCTCAGTTCCACACCAGACCTCTGCCTGCCCGTGCCGCCATTTTTCATTTTCATCTCGTCTAATTGTTTTAAAGATCCCTTGAAGTGTGTTTTGCAGTCATTTGTTGATGTATTTCCTGTTAAAACAGGAAGTTAGGACACATCCCTTTATATACATAGCCAATTGTCTTTAGCCTTTAGCTTAGCAAAACAACAGCTAATAGCTTGTACAATGGACTAAATCAATGAAAACACTTTTCAAACGAATAAATTCTGCAGAGAAACTATTTTAAATGTCTAATTTGGTGTTTTAAAATGTTCAGTTTAATCCAACTTGTTTATCATATAAGTTATTTTTGGTTCGCAGGCTAAAGTTAAACCCTTAGCACTTTGCTTTAGGCTAATGCAAATCATCACAGTTGAGATGTAATATAGGCTACATAATTAAAGTTGCTAATTCAAATCATGCTAAGTTTTGTTTATCTAAAAGTTTTGTTTATGTCTCAGGACATGAGGCTAAAGCTAAACCTTTAGCATTTAGCTTTAGGCTAATGAAAAACATCAAAGTTGAGTTAAATGTGTTTAGACCTATTTGTTATTTACTAATAGACACCATAATTAAAATCTCGAACTCTAATCACGCTAACTTGGTGTCCTAAGTTTTACCCAATAGAAGTTTTTTTAACTATATCGCAGGACACCAGGCTAAAGTTAAATCTTTACCATTCAGCTTTACGCTAAGGCAAGACATTTAAGTTGAGTTAAACGTGTTTAGGCCTGTTTGTTATTTTGTAATAAACTCCATTGCTAATTCTAATCATGCTTTATGTGGTGTCCTAAAATGCTGTGTTACCCAATAGAAGTTTTTCTTTTTCTATCTCAGGACACCAAGGCTGAAGCTAAACCGTTAGCATTTAGCTTTAGCCTAATGCAAAAACATCACCGTTGAGTTTTTGCTTCAGATCTGGGCCTCAGTCAGTCAGTAGCATCTTTAGCATTGTAGCACTGCAGCTAATCTGTTAGCATTTAACACAAGGGCATTTGCAAACGTATTATATGTTCATATTATTCAAGATTGCACAAAACGTGAGAGTCAAGTGAGCCACATGTGAAGCAAATGGTTTATAGATGTGCTAATCAATACGCTACATAGGATGACAGGGCAGATAGAAGATGAAATATGGATGCTGGAAGCCCTTGATAAAGGTGCTTGATGTGGCGAAGCTGTTATTGTAGATGATGAAAAGCCTCTGCTAATTAGCAAGTCGAATGAAAGACAGAATGAAATGAATATGAGAGACTGCGTAGGTCCGAGCAGGCAGCGGTCCGGTGTCTGGTGTGAGGGACGGTTCGGGATATTTTGGGTGTGTTGATATCATCGGCTTCTGATATATGGAGCGCAGATGATGGAAGTGGATATACGACCTTCAGGAGAAAGACAATATGACACGGCTTATATTTTCGAAACTTTACCAAGCGAAACAGAGATGTCTCCGGACTGGGTCACTGGGTCCTTTCCCAACCCAGAAAGAAACCTTATAGCCCAAATAGGTCTTTGTTTTTCAAAGTTGTGCATATTTATAGTTTTATAAATGCTTTTGTTTATAATTATCAATTTATTGAATAATTTATATTTTATACAGAGTTTTTGTTCGGAGTTCATCTCTTTGTTCCATTTCAAAGATTGTTCATATTTTTTATGACCACTTTATTGTTCACATAGATATAGATATATATATAAAAGAGCCTGTGTTTGGTTTTATTTTAGAAGGTGTTAAGACCAGTTTGGTCCAGGGGTCACAAAGTAACGCAGAATAAATCATTTAAAGCATGCTTCCAGTGAGAACACAACGACACATATCCACATCAGATTGATTTTGTTTTATTCCCAAACATGTTTTTTTGTTTTTTTTCCAGGACAAGTCAAGCTTGTCTCTCCATCTTACACTCACATCGAAGCACACTGCCCTCTTTAAATGATTTGGAATGATAGATCTGTCTGCATCCAATTCTTCTCGTTCGATTTACTGTGCCTGCTCTTGTATCCAATGTCAAGTTTGATCACCTGTTACTTGTGTATTAAGTTTGATTTGATGTACTTGAATTACAGATATGCAATCACCACCTCTCTGACCACTGCCAATCATCCCGATCAATCAACATGATCAGTAATCAATATGATTAAAGTGATAAACAACCTTGATGTGTTTTATGCGTTTTTTTCTTCTTATGAGACTTCATACGTATGTATTAATGCGCACTGACACTTGCATCCACACTGAAAGATTAGGCAATGTTTTCTCCCCTTTAAGATGAAACTGGTGTTGGGTAAGTTAGCTTTAAAAAAAAAAAAAAGTTAATATTTTTATTAATCAAGAACACATTATTTTTTATTTCTATTAATCAAAGAAAACATAATTTTACACTGAAGTAATGATGATGAAAATTCAGCTTTGATAACAGGAAGAGATTACATTTAAAAATATATTCAGATAGAAAACATTTCCTTTAAATTGTAATATTTCACAATATTGCATTTTTTTCTGTATTTTTGATCAAATAAATACAGCCTTGATGAGCATTAAAGATTTCTTTCAAAAACATTAAAACATTTTAACACTTGGTGAAATATGGCTTAATAATACATGTCCTGAATATAAAAATAATGTTTTATTAAACAATCGTTTCTTGTACTTCAAGTCCAGGGATAATGGGTTGGGTAATTTCGTGAGGAATTAATTCACTGCAATGTTGACAATTGTTTTTCCTCATATTTTTGCATCACAAAACTTACTGATCAGAACTGGCTTGTGATATATATTATGATGCAGTGTGAGACACAAAACAATGCACTTAAATCTGTTCAGATGTTTTATTTTGTTAAATTAACAGAATTGAAAACATTCTTGCAATGCTGTATGAAACTGTTCCCATGTGAGCAAAAATAATAAAAATACAAAGTCAGAGAGCCAGACATAAAAAGCATCAGAAAGTTACCATGATAAAGCAGAACCGCAACAGTGCTCATGTTCATTATTGATTAAGAGGAATAATGACGAACATTCAAAACACGAAAAAATAAATACGCATAAACAATCTTTCATTGAGCCATTTCAACTTTAAATCACTGGATTCAGCAATAAGCAAAACTGAATCAATGTAACGTTTTCTTTTCTGCACAATTAAATCCCACTATATTTATTTCCGCAAACCATCAACTTCTGTTCAAATTTGTTAAAAACAAAAATAAAAGATGCACATCCGAAGTGCCATTAATATTTATTGTGTATGTTTGGGAATATAGATCTGTTTATAGTGTCACGTTTTGGTGTTAGATTCAGCAACAGCGAACACACACCCATCTCCTCATGGCTGTCCCGGTGTCAGTACTCCAGACCCCGCAGGGTGGCGATGGTGGACGTCAGTCTGCGCGGGACGGCTTTGGCCGTCTGCCGGTATTCCTCCGGTTTGGCACGAAGAAGAGTGACGATGTTCTGGAGGGTTCTGGAGGTCTGCAACCCCAGCGCATCCATCACGTTACTCAGGTACTCTGATGACAATAAAAAACACACGTACACGAGTGTTTTACTGACACGCTCTAAGTTATAACAAATTATTTATTATGAAAAGAAAATCAGGCAAATAACTGAGGAATATTCAAAAGAATATTTTTAATTAATACACTTTAAAAATGGTAAGGTATATATATATATATTTACTAGAATGATCTATACTAATTCTATAACTACTCTTTTATATATATATTAGGGCTGTCAAAAGATTAATCGCATCCAAAATAAAAGTCTATTATGTGTTTGCATAATATATGTGTGTGTACTGTGTATAATTATTATGTATAAATACACACACATTCATGTATATATTTAATAAATATTTGCATTTATATACTGTATATACATTTATATAATTTATATTATATATAAATATGTTATATATAAATTATATTATATACTGTATATACTTTATATTTTAAATATATACATGATTGTGTGCGTTTTTATATATATATAAATAATTATACACAGTACACACACATATATTATGTAAACACAAACTTTTATTTTGGATGTGATTAATCGTGATTAATCTTTTGACAGCCCTAAAATATATATATATATATATGATATTTTTCATTCAATTGTTGATTTAAATATTTTTTTCAGTTAATATTCAAATTTGTTTTAATGGTAATAATAACTCCTCTATATATATATACAAACACACATACACAATTATTGTATCACAATTATTGAATTATAGTAAATAATTATAGTGTGTGTGTGTGTATATAGGAGTTATTATTACAATTAAAACAAATTTGAATATTAACTGAAAAAAAATATTTAAAATCAACAATTGAATGAAAAAATGGAAACTCAAAAGAAATCATGACTCAAAATACACACTTTACCTTAATAACTGTGAACTGCAAATCTTGATGTTAATAATGAATAATAAAAACTTTGCCACCAGCCTTGTAGTGTCATTGCGTGCCAGTGTTACATAATAATTATTGCAGGTGATAATGGTGCCATGATGTCAATCATGCACGTGATGATGATGTCACCTATGTCAGTCGCCAGCTGTTTGGTTGCATGTAAGCTCAGCTCAGGAAGCTGTAGGATGACATCACAATAGGTCTGCATGGTCGCCCTGGCGATAGAACCCAGCCAATAATCCGCCGTGTTCTCCAGCTCAGGGACGTCGTCGCCTGTAGAGACGCACAGCATGTATTAGGCCTCATCTACACTACTGCGTTTTAGTTTAGAAACGGAGAATTAAAACGAATACGATCTCCGTCCACACCAGCGTTTTAGCTGCGTATTAGAATTGATCTCCGTTCACATTAAAACGACTGAAAACGCGGATCACGTGACTATTCACCAACACTGGGCTGTTTGGTGTAGTCCAGGCTGTTTTTGTATGTTTTATTCCCGGGGACGGGTCATGTGATGGGTGTCTGACGAATCAGGGAAGGATACGCCATGACTGATGACACCCAATCATAGAGCCGAGCGTGAGCCTCTGCGTCATCGTTTCTAAAGTCCTCCGTTCTGACCGTCTTCACTAAAACGCCCTCCGGAGATTCAAAACGCAAAACGGGGTCGGAGCGTTTTTAAACTTCTCCGTTTTAGGTCTTCGTTTTTGCCGTTGTAGTCTGGACGGGAGGTGCAAACGTAACAAAAGATCTCCGTTTCTAAACGAAAACGCAGTAGTGTGGATGGGGCCTCAGAGTAGGAACGGCGTTCTCGATTCCTTCCGCTGGGATGTGTGCTTGTGTTCACCTTGCTCTGGGGGGTAGGGCAGTTTGCCGGTGTGTAAGGCAAGCTCCAGCGCTGGATCCTCTTGAGTCACGAATGGCTCCAGATGCAGAGGCAAAGACATGATATACTGGCCAATCTATAGACAAAACACAAAAGTGTGTAATAACAACACCCATTGAGCTTCCTCTTGTCCTGTGAACACCGGTGGCTTGTGTTTGTCCTTGTACCTGTGATTTGTCATCATGTCATCATTGACTTAATATTGTCTTACATTAGTGATGTACTCCTGCGGTGACAAACTGAAGGCCGGTAGATCATCAGTTAGCGTCCCACCCAAACTAGCAGAACCGCAAGCCTTAAAACATCAAAAGCACATCAAATCAAACACGATCTTTTCAATACTTCATAGTGACCATAAAACACGCTGTGAAAGCGCACCTGTGCTTTGTTGAGAAGGAAAAGCTGCTGTTTGATTTGCAGGAACACCGAGTCAAACGCGAGCTGATTGGCCTGCTGGTTCAGACGCGTCAGAGCAGCGCGAGTCTCGGCCAATAAGCTGGAGTTTCCTGTTCCTTTCTCCTGCACAAGACACATATGCGTAAGACTTGCCCTCTACACTTAATGCTGTACACTCAAAGCACACACACATGAAGTGCACCTTGAGGGAGTGCAGCGTCTCCAGGAGATTATTATACTCCGCAGTGTTGTTCTGCTGGAGATAGTTGTATTCCTGCCATGGGTTCTTCTGGCTCCGCCTCTCAGCCACACCCTCTTGTAAGCCACTCAGACTTCTGGGGTTAAACCCCTCCCACAGGAAACGCCCCGCCTTCCCCAGGATCCTGCCAATCACAATGCACAACTATGATACTTGACAGACAATCATTTCTAATCCATTATTGTAGCGTAACAGGGATATTAAAGGATTAGTTCACTTTTAAAAAAACTTTTGCTGATAATTTACTCACCCCGATGTCATCCAAGATGTCCGTGTCTGTCTTTCTTCAGTCGAAAAGAAATTAAGGTTTTTGATGAAAACATTTCTCCATATAATGGACGTCAATGGGGACCAAACGGTTCAAGGTCCAGATGACAGTGTCAGTGCCGCTTCAAAGGGCTTTAAACGATACCAGACGATGAATAAGTGTCTTATCTAGCGAAACGTTCGGTCATTTGAAAAATAAATAAAAAAGTTTAAGTTTTAGAAGCACAAACGCTCGCCTTGCTCTGTGATGCGCGTTCGTGACGTCACGTAATACGCAATTACGTTGAAAAGGTCACGCTTCTATGAAAAGTAAAAAATTTCTGTCGAGCAAGCATTTGTGCTTATAAAACTTAAACTTTTTTTTTATTTTTGCTAGATAAGACCCGTATTCATCGTCTGGTATCGTTTAAAGCCCGTTGAAGCGGCACTGAAACTGTCATTTGGACCTTGAACCGTTTGGTCCCCATTGACGTCCATTATATGGAGAAATACTTTCATCAAAAACCTTAATTTCTTTTCGACTGAAGAAAGAAAGACACGGACATCTTGGATGACATCGGGGTGAGTAAATTATCAGCAAAAGTTTTTTTTAAATCCTTTAAAGGTATAATTCAACCCTCAGAGACTCTTCATTTGTTTAACGCAGTTAAATAACTTTCACTAAATATAGGTTAAAAACTTCACATAATAGCTGACACTCTGAAGTTTATGCTCAAGTCACACAAAATTCACCAGCCAACAGACACAATACTTAACAATTTGGGAACAAAATTACCCATGTATGAAATTTGACATTGAATATTGTTTACATTTTATTATCCATCACTAGACGATGGAACGAGGCTTACCGTACATATCATGGAATAACATACATACAGGTATTACAATTTCTACATTATATGAAATATACTCTGATATGAATATTTATAACAGTATTTAAATGGTCAAATAGCAACATTTCTTCACTTTTCATGACTGTATCATTATTGGTTGAAATATACTTTTTCAAATACATTTGTATGCTAAATTCAAAACATTCACTTATTGGATCACAAAATAATGGTGACATTTTGCAATCCCAAATTCCCAGCGTTTTTCCAAATTATTATATATAATTAAGTGGCACCCCCCTTTTTTTTAATAGACATGAAAATGCACATTACGAACTTAAATGGTTGAATATAGATGTAAGATTGGTATTGTTTTAAAGAAGACATTTGGCAGATTTTTGTGGAAGTGAAATAAATTAAGAAAGTTAAACAGAAAAAAAAGTTAAAGAAGTTTGAGTTTATGAAAATTTACAATGTTAAAAATTTAATTATTCATATTTTATATCAAATATATATATTCAAAACCTGGTGGACTCTAAAAATGCAAAAAAAAAAGAAAGAAAAAAAAAAGCCAAAAATCTGAACAAGTTGTGTTTCAATTGACATCTCAAAAAATAAGCTTTCATTTTCAGATTTAGTTTGGGCGCAGTACCACACTTCTCCACTAGTTGACATTACTGCCCATATAAGGGCGCCTCCATTTCCATATGTTGTTTGAGTGATCTGAACCATTATTTTTACAATTTTCATACAATTTATGAAGTAGAAATCCTATTCAGAAGTAGTATTGGAAGTTTGGCAGATTTTGAAATTAATTAAATCTCCAAGAAACACAAAAAGGTTTGCATGTATGTGCATTATAGCTCGCTGCCACATCACAAATAGTGAATCTATTAGTTTTTTCTTTATATTTAAAACATTTTCAGACCTTTTTTCTAAAATAATTTAATGGATGCTATCTTATACATGGATGCAAATTTTGCCTGAATGAAATGTTTTTTTTTTATGACTAATGGTTTCCTAAAGACGTTTATAAAATAATAATAATAATAAAATAAATCATGAATATTAATGCTTGGGCCTCTGAAGGATAAGTCAATAGAATTTAACAAATGGATAAAATAGATTTCTTACTTATTTGAAAGCTGCTGTTCAAATGCTCCACATTGTCTAAGTAGCTCTCCACAGGTTGCAATGATTCTAGAAGATACGGGAACAAATTTAAAAAGACATTTATAAACAGAAAACTTTAAACTTATTACAGAATTGCACCATTAACAGCAAAAAAGAAACCCCGCCCACCTGACGGAGTTCTGGAAAGCCGTCCAATCCTCAGTGAACACCTCAGAGGAGGGTGTGTCCTCTAACTTATACTTCTTCCGGATTGATTGAAGCGTGACAGAAAAATCGGACACGTACCTGTAGAAATAGACGAGAGAATAAGCGTGGCTGACCTGTGGGCTGTGTGTTTGTCTCTGCGTTTAAGTGTAGTAAATGCGTGCATGATTCATACTTGCTGAAGAGCGCTCGAAGGGCTTTGATGAGCCCACACACACCGAGACCATCCGTTAACTTCACACAGCGATCGACGGCAGCAGCCGCCAAACCAAACACCTTCTGAACCGAGTGTGTGAGCTCTAACACACAGTCCAGAACCTCACCACGCTCCTAACACACAAACAATCAATAAAACACATGGTGAATTGCTGTGGGTGTGGAAAAAAACAATCATTTTAAAAGTTATACAACAAAACTCATTTGACTACACATTCCTATCAGCATCTAGTAAGTTCAGTAAGTGCTCAGAAAGATTCAGATATCAATTTGTTAGATTGATTCAATCTGAGAATGAGTTTGTGAGCGCATTTGACCGATTCACTAATCATTTATATGCAAATTAGACTCCATACAGTCAATAAAATAATATAAATGATGCGTATTTATGTTTTTTTTTTCAGTATCCTATCTCATTTAGATCAGAGCATAAACTCACAACTCGAAACATAATTTCAGAAAATTAAAACTGGTTCAAGGTCAAACATGAACGCGTGTGTTTGCTCACCAGTGGAACAGAACTGAGTTGGATCAGTAAGTTTGTCGTCTCTAGTTCTCCAAACTGCATCTGATAAGTCGCATAAGGTGAATACACACACGATACCAGCTCTGCCACCTTCAGGAGGTTACACTCGCCTAAAACACACACATGAAGACAGGAAAACGTTGAGGAAAAAACCTCACATGACACGTTCACAAAAAGCAGATACAATGACCTCTTTAAAACTGAATCTCTCAAAAAGAAATGTCCAGGCCAAAAAAATTTTTTATTCTTATTTTAATTTGCATTCATTTGGTTAAGTAAAAACAGAGAATTATACATATTTTTAGGAAAATATTAATACAATTTTTAAATTAAATAAATCAATATAATGTGAAAAGAAATCTCTCTTTACTGTAAATGATGTACTTTTACAAATGTTCTTCAGAACTTAAATTGTGTAACATAAATATATATAATATGCACAAATCTTTTTTAATTGGATATTCACAGACACAGACCGAGCTGTGGTTGCATTGCTGCCTCCAGGCTTCGACTGAAGTTAGCCGCCGTCTGATGAAGATCCAACAGCACATCCAGACGACAGTCGCCAGAGCAACGCTTCAACGCCACAGCAATGCAGTCTGGGATAGACGGCACCATCGCCCCCAACGTCTGGATCATCAGCACTGTGAGCACTTCACAGGGGTTTTTAAAGACCTACACACACATACACATGCTTGAGTGTGTGTGAGACAGCGAAAGTGTCAACAGTGTGTGTGTGTGTGTATACCTGACTGCTCCACTGTAGCTGCGAGTGCCACGTGGACAGAAGTGTGTCGTAAAACTCAGAGAGCTGCTGCTTCAGAGAGGCGTCTGACTGACAGATGCTTTCCCACACGGTCAACAGTTGTGCCTTCAAACACACACACACACACATTTATGTGTTAAGCTCAGGTTGATTGATTCCACAGCCGAACTGAAATCAGAGATATAATACTATACCTTGTGGCATTTGTAGTAGTAAGTCAGTAACTGAGGCATTCTGTCCATCTCAGTAAAAACTCTTACAAAAAGCTTTGCTTGATCTGGAACAGAACATACAAATAAAGGTTAACTTACTAAAGCAGATTATAAAACATTCTGCTTCTAGTATCTGATTGCGTGTGTGTACAGAGCATGTCCACACACACACTACTGTTGAAACAATGGGTTTGGTTAGATTTCTTAATGCCTTTAAAAGAAGTCTCTTCTGCTCACCAAGGCTGCATTTATTTGATTGAAAACAGTAACATTATTAAAATGTAAAATAACGGTTTTCTATTTGGATATATTGTAAAATGTAATTTATTTCTGAATTTTCAGCATCATTACTCTTCAGTCTTCAGTGTCACATGATCCTTCAGAAATCATTATCATCTGATTTGCTGCTCAAGAAACATTTCTGATTATTATCAATGTTGAAAACTGTTTTTTAGTATTCTTTGATAAATATAAAAGAACAAAAGATCAGTATTTATTTGAAATAGTAAATAAGTTTAATGATACACACATTTCTGTCACTTTTAATGCAACTTTGCTGAATAAAAGCATTAATTAAAAACCCCAAAGTTTTGAATGGTGACATAATTAAAAATGTAGGTCCTTTAATCCAAAAGCATGAGCTTGTCCACTTTCAAAAACACATCTGACCGGATTGCTTTTGTAGTGTAAACGCTCATGTGGTCTGACTGCCGCAAAAAGACCCCTACTGTCCACCTACTGACCTAATGCGTAAACGTTATGGGAAGCGCACTAGCCAGACGGGATTTAAGCTTTGTCAGATTTCTAACACGCACTTCGTCTGGTCTTGCGGCTGTCGGAGCAGAAACGAAACTGAAGCTCTCTGTGTGTTCTTCCGTCATGTTCATGTGTAAATTGCGTGAGATTATTTAGTCCATTTGATCGAAAGATCTGAAAAACACATTTATCCACCCATTCTCTCCCCTTAAAAGAAATCAGCACAGAAGTGGTTAAAAGTGGAGAAAATAGACTGATTAAACTCAGGTGTAAACTGGAATGTGTCTCCCTCGTCTACTTGTGATCCGATCAACTAAAACGCATCTTAATAATAGAGAAGCATCGATAAAAAAAATTTAGGCCGATTCCGATTTCCGATTTTTCATTGAGTTTGACCTGCCGATACCGATTACATTTTTTCTAACCACTTTACAGCACACACAAATGTTTTTGTTCTATCTTTTCTTTAACCCATTCACGCGTAAATTTAAAATTTTAAAAACTCAGAGTGAGTTTTTTCAAGGCGAACGTTCCCTTTAATGTTTCCATGGCGACGCGTCACCGCAGCCACGATAACGCTGTATGACAGATGTGTCGCTTTTATTTCCTTTTTCCTTTTTTAATCAAAATATTCACAAACTTGCTTACCATGTCATCAACTATCTGATATTCCGATTCTCAAATACGTGAGTGTGTTTGGTCGTTTAAAAACCTTTATAAATAAGCTTGATCTATAACGTGAGATGGGCGCCGCAATGTCCTGTCAGTCGGATTTACAGCACGTGAATTCGTCAGTTTCTCCCGAAATACATGCAAGAAAGTGGCCGGTGAACTGTGATAAGATGAAAGTAAACTTTATAGTTACTTCCACTATGTTTGTCTGATATGAATAACACACGGCCGAATAACGAATAATGAATACCACACGATATGAATAACACACAATATAAATAACACACGATATGAATAACACACGATATGAATAACACACGGCCGAATAATGAATAACACACGATATGAATAACACACAATATAAATAACACACGATATGAATAACACACGGCCGAATAATGAATAACACACGATATGAATAACACACAATATAAATAACACACGATATGAATAACACACGGCCGGTCGCCGGTCATTGCCGATCACGTGAAAATCGTCCAATTGCGGTCACCAGTCGATCAATCCGTGCATCTCTACTTAATAGCAAGTGTAAACAGACGTCACCTGTAGCAAGTGAGTTGAAGGTGGAGACGATCTGTGTGCTGGTGAGAGCTTCCAGACGGTTCTTCAGAGCCTCCAGCTGAACACACTTCTCACTGTAGTCTGGTGTGTCCACCAACATCGCCAAACTACCCTGCATGGCGGTCAGTTTGCTGCTGATCACGGCCACGTCCTGCAAACAAACACACGTGAACATTTCAGAATGCCATCCGCACGCACGTAAAAACAGACGTGCAACACCTCACCTGTGTTTTAAAGGTGTTCTCGATATCAGCACTGAGAGTGCTCCACTTATCAGCTTCCTGAAGCGCTTCTGCTGCCAACTGCATCCGAGACTTCACCTGATCAATCTCCACCAACACCTGCCAGACATCAACACAGCAGCAGACTATACACCACCCCTCAAAAGTTTGGAATATTTATGATTTTTTTTTAATGTTTTTCAAGTTAGGTCAAGTCAAGTCATCTTCATTTATATAGCGTTTTTAACAATGTAGATAGTTTCAAAGCGGCTTTACAGAGATGAACGGATCATTTAAAGTAACAGAGATTGTTTTGGCTTTATAGCGGTTCTTGAATAAAGAGTGAATAATAATAAAGTGAATAAAAATAAATTCACTTCCATCGCAAGCATCATTAGATATTACATTTTTGAAAGAAGTCTCTTATGCTCACCAACGCTGCATAATAATATTTCACAATATTACTGTTTTTACTGTATTTTTAATCCAATAAATGTAGCCTTGATGGAAAAGGTTGTGTAAATCCATATAAAGTAAACATTTGCAATAGAGCATTCTGACCTATCAATTGCTCTGATTGCTCCTATACACAACTATAACTTTTATACTAATTATATAATAATTTTCCTAATATTATATTATTTGGACTTGTTTGCAAAACACTCTGAACTAATCATTGTATAATACATATTTTTAAATAGGTTTATTAATGTGAATAATAGTTTATTACTATTTAATGGTTGTTATTGACTATCAAGCTTTATCCCTGTATTTATGCACAGTGTATAGAGTGATTTGGATGAGTGTATTTATGGTTACCTGCATAGACTGCACTGTGTCCTGTTCAAATTTCTTGATGTCCTCTTTAACCAGAATCATTTGATCCTTCAGGAATGACGCCTCTTGTTTCAGAGCTTCGATATCCCTCAGTACACGCGGCATATTCTGCAGAGCCTGATTACTGCTCTCTGCACACACACACACACACACACAGGCACAAAAACAAACACACACACAGAGAAAGAGGGAGAGAGAGAGAGAAAGGCAATCAGAGACATAACACATAACATAACATTTTATTGTTTTAGGAAGAAATTAATACTTTTATTCAGCAGTGAGTGACATTAAAATGAACAAAAGTGACATTAAAGTAATTTATAATGTTCCAAAAGTTGTTTCAAATGACTGTTTTCTATTCATCAAATAATCCTGAATAACTTTTATCACGGTCTTGTATCAAAAATATGAAACGGCACAAAATTATCATATCAGAATGATTTCTGAAGGATCATGTGACACTGTGAAGACTGGAGTAATGATGCTGAAAATTCAGCTTTGATCACAGGAATAAATTACATTTTACACGAAGTTCAAATAGAAAACAGTCACTTCAGATTGTAATAAAATTTCACAATATTACAGTTTTATTGTATTTTTGAGTAAACGCAGCCTTGTTGGCAAGCAGAAGAGACTTCTTTCAAAAAAATAAATAAATGACATTGAAAGTGATCTTTAAGTGTTTAAATCGTGCACACTCACCTTCTATCGAGTTATTGACCTCTTGGATGAAGAGCTGCAGCTTCATGACCAGCGTAGAGGCGTGCGCGTCAGTTTTACCCGGCGCGTCTTTCTGGGCCACTTTAAAAGCTCCATTCACCCAGTCCTTCACATCAAAATCATCTGCCAGGAACTTGGAGAAGTCCATCCTCACCCCTTCAGTGACCCTACAGAAGATTCACCATCTTAAAGAGTCAGAACCATATGCAGAAAGGGAGCGGATATAAAAAGACATGTTGTAAATGTTAAGCGGTGTGTATTTTGATGTGTTTACTCAACTGAAATCTCTTCAGCTCAGCAACACCTTCACCAGTCTATTCCATAATTCTTGCCCACACCAGCCTTAGACACGAACATAAAATAAACAGCCCATGAGAAAGATATAACCATGACCACGAGATACAGTTCAAGCAGTGCGATCGCTTCCTCCAGCGTTAATTTTGTTAGAATAAAACTGATATACAGTTTCTGAGTTTAATGTTGTCAGTGTTTGTACACTGCTTCCTGGTTGCGCTCTTCCTAATAATAACCGGCGGGGGGAAAATACGACGAAGAAGCATTCCGCTTTCGAAACGTTTAACGGACAAAACCCGTTTTACAAAACCTAGTAAAAATGGAAAAACTGTGTATAGACGAAAACTATTTATGTAGACAACTGCTATTATTGTTAATGTATATAAACATGTGCATTACACTGAAGAAATTAAAATAATTTTAATTTGAGTGACGTGGCTGTGTTGCACCTCATGTTGTCCGGGTGGGTCACATTCAATAAAATAATAAAATAAAATAATAAAAATGAAAAATTTACATTCTTGTACTTACATTTTTGCAAAAATGGCTAAAGATTTTGTGCCTTTTACACCTGCTGTAATTTATTCACGGATGATGTATGTAGGGTACATTGATTTTACACGAAGACTATCTATCTATCAGCTCATTGCTGCCTCCTGCTGCCTCACTATTAATATACACCTTAATTTGCGGTCAAATGCTTCAATTTCATCTCTTTAAATGACATTGAAGAATATGAACGTGTTTTTAACAGCTCACTGTTCACTCACTCACATATCAAATGTTCTAATCTTGGTTTCGTTAAAGACAGACATGTTGAGAAACACAAGCTGATAATCCAAATAGCCTATTAAAGGGACAGTTCACCCAAATACCGGTAATTAAAGTTCTGTCATTAAAGTTGTTCTAAAACTGCATACATTTTTCTTCTTCTGTTGAACATCGAGGAAGATATTTTGATGAATGTGGGTAACCAAACAGTTACATAGGCCTATAGAAAAAAATACTATGGAAGTGGGGACCACTGGGACCAGCAACTGATCGGTTACCCACATTCTTCAAAATATCTAATTTTGTGTTCATATTATTATTATTTTTAAATACAGTTTCGGAACAACTTGAGGGTGAGTAAATTATGACAGAACTATTCCTTTAATGTCAAATTAGCAGAGTTTTTAAACCAATGTTTTTGTGACATGTTTACATTTTTTATTCTTTGCATTTAAATTTGGAAGGTCAAACTCAGTCATGTGATATAACCTGAAGCACCCCGTTGTGCTCCACATTTTCAAAATGAACACAAATATAAAGTAAGTGAATTCAAATAGACTGTTTTTACTCTGACAGCTTTTGTTTTTTACTGATTTCAGCGCGTTTCGTTACTTCCTGTCCTTATCTTCCCCAAAGTTCCTGTATCTCAACACTTCCAGAACCTCATCAGATAAGAATCAACCATTTTCTGTTCAAGAGATAGTGAACGCTGACGATATTAGATTGGGTCAGTGGCATTTGAAGAATAAACACTGAGCAGAGAATATTGTATATAATACATTCATGCTTTAAACAGAGAACATTAGATGTTAGAGAGTTACTTTACCCAGACAGCAACATAGTCTCGGCCCAGAGGAATCACCAGATGTCCAGATCTGGGCTAACATTACAGGTGAAACTCGAACAGCAAAAACCTGGTCTATTCAGGATTCAAATGGTTCAAACTTGGTCTGTATTCATACACTATGAAAAAGTAATTTAATATTTCTAATGCATCATACAACAGAATGGCAATATTAACACATTATCAACGTAACAGATCTTCATTAGTCAAACGCATCTTAAAGTCACTGCAAAGGTGAAACTAATATATTATATAGACTCATTACATGCAAAGTGAGATATTTCAAGCCTTTATTTGTCATAATTTGGATATGTATGGCTTACAGCTTATGAAATCCCCAAATTCAAAATTAAAATATTGTGAAAAGGTTTTCATAATCTGTAAACCATAATCCTCAAAATTATGACAAATAAAGGCTTGAAATATCTCACTTTGCATGTAATGAGTCCAAGGGTGTAGATTTGGTTTGAACATTGGGGGGGTTTTCATGTGATCATGGTATAAATTTTGGGGGGGTTGTGATGCATAGATTTAAATATTGGGGGGGGTTATCTCCCCCCAACCCCCCCACAAATTACGCCCCTGAATAAGTCTATATAATATATTAGTTTCACCTTTTAAGTTGAATTTAAAAAATGAACTTTAGCACAATATTCAAATTTTTCGAGTTTCTAACAAACTCTCTAACATCTAATGTTCTCTGTTAAGAGCATGAATCCCTTTAAAATTAAATAAATGCAATGCAACTTTCAAAATGCAGTGACTTTAAGATGCGTTTGACTAATGCAGATCTGTCATGTTGATAATGTGTTGGAATATTGCCATTCTGTTGTATGATGCATTAGAAATATTAAATGACTTGTTCAGTATAGTGTATGAATACGAGTTTGAACCATTTGAATCCTGAATAGACCAGGTTTTTGCTGTTATTTTCTTGTCTCAGCAGCTGATTTTTTAGATTAAAAAACCCACAAACACATGTCTTGGCACATAATGTCTAGCATCATATCAAGTGCTATCAAGTTTACCAAAGTGTTGGAACGCTGGCACAGCACTAACTGAATACTGGCACCATCCGTTTGCCATGTGTTTACTTGCTTTTGCGAAGACATCTGTTACTTTGTAGGGCAAGCTTGAAAGTAGGGCGCCTGTGTAGCACGTATCATAAAGCAGAATTAGGTGATGCCATCCGAAGATGCTATTTAGGACGATCAGATTGAACTCACCTCAGGGCCTGAGAAAGATCGATCTGATATCATCAACGCAAAAACTACCGTTCATCGGAAAGGTGCATGACTCACTATGGAGAAAACAACTCTTATTTTGGTTGATCTTCTGAGAGAATGTCTGGTCAGAAGGCACAAAACAAAACTAGCCATCACAGAAGCTCCTCTAAAGCCGCATGAATAAATATAGGCCTCGGTTTGATTCTCATCAACGTAGGCGTGGGGTTAAGAAGTGTGTAGTTTCACATTAACCTCAACTTTGACTATCACACCAGTCATAATAATATAAACCATACGCCTATTCTCATGTCTAAAACTGAACTATAGACTCGTAACAATTATTTTAAAGGCTCTCTTGCCGCGTTATTTATCTTGGTGGGTTTTACCATTACATGTCAAGTCAAGATACATTTATTTTTAGTTTCAAAGCATCTTCACAGGATATCATGTTGTTAATGTTTATACTTTTAAACTGTTGATAACTGAACGTTATTTTTAAAAGTAATGCGTTTAACAATATTGCATTACTCCATAAAAAGTAAATAACTGTGCTAGTTACTTTTTATGAAATGTAATGTTTTATGTTACTTTTGTGTTACTTTTTGGGGGGGCTGGGGTGGCTTGTTTGTTTTAAAAAAACTAATATATATATATTTTTTTTAAATAGAAATGAATGCCTCAGACAGAAGGAAATGTACATTCACACCTGTACAGTAGAGGGCGCCGTTCAAACTAACCTTTCTGGATCACAGAAGGACGCTCATATTTCAGAGATTTTTGCCTATTGGTAAAGTTGAATTGGATCATTGAAGGTCAGCACCAAATACTTTGGTTAATAAAGTGAGATTAAATACATAAAGTTATTAAGTTACATTTAATTATTGCGTAATATTCTTAGTTCACATTTGACTGTTTTCATTCATTTTAAAGGGGTGGTTGATTATGATTTAACTTTTCTAACTTTAGTTAGTGTGTAATGTTGCTGTTTGAACATAAACAACATCTGCAAAGTTACAACGCTCAAAGTTCAAAGCAAAGGGAGATATTTGCTTATAAAGAAATTGCTTTTTAAGGACTACAACAAACTGCTGGTGGGAACTACACGACATTCCTCCCGGGTTAGTGACATCACCAACCCCAATATTTACATAAACCCCGCCCCCCGGAACACGATTTAGATTATCAAGACAGAATATGCTAATCAATGACCTAGAAGATAACTACACATCAGCTACATAAATTCATCAACTAACCATTCAGAAATGTCCCGTCTATACATGTTATCACTTCTACTTGAGTCTCTCCATCATTGTCTGACTCCGGTTTGAACATAAAAGGCTAAAAGTTTTTGAAATTTTCAGTGCATTTCTTTGTGAGGTAAAAGGACAGAGCTCTTGAAGCTCCGCCCCCTGTGCCGGGAGCAGCAGCTCATTTGCATTTAAAGGGACAGACACAAAAACGGTAAGTTTTTGCTCACCCTCAAAAAGTAACTTTAACATGCTATATAAACATATCTGTGGGGTATTTTGAACTAAAACTTCACATACACACTCTGGGGACATAAGAGATTTATTTTACATCTTGTGAAAAGGGCATTATACCATCCCTTTTTTGTGCAATTGAAATGCCTCACACCCAACACTGCTCTTAAAAATAAAGGGTGATAAAATAAAGGGGAGTTTCCACAGCAGTGCCACTGAAAAGAACCGTTCAGTGCACAGTTCTTAAAATAACCATTTTTTCCTTTGTATGAAGATCATTTTAATATCTAAAAGCTTTTCCACTATAAAGAACCTTTAGTGCAATTGAATGTTTCCATAGATCCTTCCATAGTTTTCATTAATCCTTCAATAAAGAACCTTTTTTTTAGTTGCGGATTAGTTCATATTTTGAGACGGTATGCAATCAAACTGTTGAATCAACCTATGTATGTGAGTACTGTATATGTATGAATTAGGACATATTTAGGGGTTTGGTTAACATGATCATTTCAATGATTTACCCACCTCCGCCCAGATCACATATGAATGGTTTTCAAGGCTGTAATGATGCCTAGACAGTGTAAAAGAAAGACAGAGAGATGTGTGCCAGCCGGTGCTTAAAAAAAAAAAGGAACTGATGAGGTTTCAAAGAAGGCTAGGTCAGTCAGATCAGTTGCGACGACAATGTTGAAAGCCAGCGGTGAGGATTCAGAGACATCAGACAACTTTTCTGTTGTCTGTATGGAGACATTTGGCAACTCAAAGCCAACGCAAGTGAGGGTAAGAATGTGCTGGATGTAATCTCTGGGCCCACCAGGCATGCAATCCAGCGTTTAAAACACTGATTTTTACCATTGTTACTCTGATTGAGAATTTTCAAACATAGATACACAAAGTTACTACGTTCTTCACACAGGAACACTGCAGTCGAGGGTTCATTGAGTTAAGGAAGTTTGTTCTTGTATTGCAGACACATACGTCAGACAGTAAGTGGATCTGTGGTCAGTCACAGTCACATATTGTTCTTTTGGATTGTTAAAAATGTTCAATAAACCGGTTTTTGAAGCATATTGTATTGGATGGCCGCTGTTTTTCCTTAATTATTTTGTCTAATTGTTACAACTTACCCTGGTAGCATGTATTTGACATCAACTCATAAGTGTTGTGATATACAGAAGTTTGAATTGCTGCCTTTTGTAGTGAACAAATGTGTGTACTTTATATAAAAGTTTGAGCAGTCTAGCTTAAAAATTCAGTGAGTTACAGATGCTGAAATATAAAGTGTTATAACCATATATACAACTTTATATTTTAATAGCTGGGTGATAATATGAGCTATTTTATCACCCAGCTCTGAGCTCTTTATATAACGGTGGATGATATAGGCTTATGCAATATGTTTTTAGGCTTTCAAAGCAGTTTAAAGCACCAAACAGAAGTGTGATGATGATATCGGTTAGGAAACGTCTGAAACTTGTCACAGAGTTTGCTGATCTGAATGCCCAAGTGTGAAAAGGTTTGAGATGATAAGAGATCAGATGAGTGATAGACTTGATCATCAAATGGATGAAAAGCAGATAGTGAGAGAGAGAGAGAGAGAGAGAGAGAGAGAGAGAGAGAGAGAGAGAGAGAGAGAGAGAGAGAGAGAGAGAGAGAGAGAGAGAGAGAGAGAGAGAGAGAGAGAGAGAGAGAGAGAGAGAGAGAGAGAGAGAGAGAGAGAGAGAGAGAGAGAGAGAGAGAGAGAGAGAGAGAGAGAGAGAGATGCACAACTGAAACTCTTTTCTATTCGTGTGAAAGAAACAACACCGACTTCAGGTATATTTTCTATCACTCTTGCATTTATTATATTTCAATAGAGTGCCACATGCTTTTATTTCTGCCAAGTTTGCTTTGGTCTAGTCTAAAGAAAATAATTTAGTTTCATTCTTTTGTTGATCCTTTAGTAGTGTTTGATGTATTTTCCATACTTCTTCAGTTCGGTAAAGTAAAAGCCCAATCCTCAGTAGACTGCGAGAGACTGTGAAAATATGTGTATTTAGTCAAATAATGGCTCATTTTACCCGCATGCACCGCTATCTCAATGCATCGTTAAACAGAGTCAGATGTGCAGTGTTTCTGCAGTAATGTGTGGAAGCTTCAACATGTCTTTGGTTTATTGCAAGCTTCAGAAAATGTCAACTCAACATCACAGCTAATATCTTGTAGACAGTTGTTTATAGACTTTATAGTAAAAGTGATACTACACGAAAAAGTTTCTACCTAAAAATTGTAAGTAGCCTACAATCAACTACAAATACATTAAGCTGACTTAAAAAAATGAGTTGAATCTAGTATAACATAAAAAAAAAAGGTTGAGTTAAAGCGATGTAAAAACATGTTGTCAACTTATTGATCATATACATTTTTACTTCTCTTTTTAATATTGATATGTCTATTTATTTGTTTGTTACAGGTTAAAGACAACATGCATCGCTCTTCCTTCATTCTCACACTGATTAGTTTGTCTGATGTTTTGGCAAGTGTCATCACTTTGGGTAAACATTTCTGCTCGCATTGTTATATATTATATTTATATGGATATATCCTATGTGTTTATTTGTGATTTATTATATGTCGTCTTTAAAACTGTGTTCAGGTGATCATCAATATAGTCTGGAGTGTCTCAGTGATTATTTATCCAGCATCACCTGCTCTCTGAACATCTCGGAGGAGTCTCTGGGCAACGGGTCGTCCCGGCTGCATTTCAGAAACTATGAAGAGTGAGAGTACTGGATCACAACCACACGTCAATCACTCTATCACATCACAAATATAGCCTACAATCACACACTCACGTGCATGCAAGCTTGAGGTAATGATACAGAATCTGTTGTTGTGTAGAGACCATAACTGCACACTGAGGAGGGGAAGACACTCATTACTGTGTGAGTTGGATTTATCGCCGTTGTTGTTCACCGACGCGGACAGCTACGAAATCTCCCTCCATTCCAGTTACCATGGCAACAACTTCTCCCTCGTAGATGATAACTTCATCCCTCATGAACATAGTAAGTGTGTGTGTGTGTGTGTGTGTGTGTGTGTGTGTGTGTGTGTGTGTGTGTGTGTGTGTGTGTGTGTGTGTGTGTGTGAAAGAGAGAGTGGGAGTCTGTCTGTCTGTCTGTCTGTCTGTGTGTGTGTGTGTGTGTGTGTGTGTGTGTGTGTGTGTGTGTGTGTGTGTGTGTGTGTGAGAGAGAGAGAGTGTGAGTCTGTCTGTCTGTCTGTCTGTCTGTGTGTGTGTGTGTGTGTGTGTGTGTGTGTGTGTGTGTGTGTGTGTGTGTGTGTGTGTGTGTGTGTGTGTGTGTGAAAGAGAGAGTGGGAGTCTGTGTGTGTGTGTGAGAGAGAGAGAGAGTGTGTGTGTGAGAGAGAGTGTGAGTCTGTGTGTGTGTGTGTGTGTGTGTGTGTGTGTGTGTGTGTGTGTGTGTGTGAGAGAGAGAGTGTGAGTCTGTGTGTGTGTGCCTGTGTCTGTGTGTGCCTGTGTGTGTTTGTGCGTGTGTGTGTGTGTGTGTGTGTGTGTGTGTGTGTGTGTGAGAGAGAGTGTGAGTCTGTGTGTGTGTGTGTGTATGTGTGAGTGTGAGAGAGAGAGTGTGAGTCTGTGTGTGTGTGCCTGTGTCTGTGTGCCTGTGTGTGTGTGTGTGTTTGTGTGTGTGTCTGTGTCTGTGTATGTGTCTGTCTGTGTGTGTGTGTTTAGGGGTAGGATTAGTGTAAGGGGAGAGAATATACAGTTTGTACAGTATAAAAATCATTATGGAATTTATATGGGTCTATGGAAATCCCCCATAAAACATGAAAACTCAACGTGTGTGTGTGTGTGTGTGTGTGTTGTAGTTCGTCCGCTCCCTCCGTCTAACCTGTCTCTGCTGTGGGAGAAGGACAGGGCTCTTTTCCAGTGGGAGAGCGGATATGATCCAGACACAGACTTCTCCCTCATTCGCAACCTCCAGTACCAGCTCAGCGTGTGCAGCGAGCACAAGGTGTGTGTGATTGCTTTAAAGAAGTGGTGTTGTTCAAAACCCCATATTATTTTCATTCTTTAAATATACACATTACTTTTTCGACTTTGGGTCTAACTATTTTAATAGGAAATCACTTCCTTCTTAAAACGTTTAGTCTCATAGTGCACAATTCACAACCAGTTCATGTTATTCTAAAGAATAAAAACATTGGCATTTATATTCTTTAAGGGAAAGTTCACCCAAAAATTTTAATTAGCCCATGATTTACTCACCCTCAAGTCATCCTAGGTGTATATGACATTCTTCTTTCAGACGAATACAATCAGAGATATATTAAAAAAATGTCCTCCTGGCTCTTCCAAGCTTTATAATGGCTGTGAATGGCCGTTCTGTTTTGAAGTCCATAAAAGTGCATCCATCCATCCATCATAAAAGTGCATCCATCCATCCATCATAAAAGTGCATCCATCCATCATAAAAGTGCATCCATCCATCATAAAAGTGCATCCATCCATCCATCATAAAAGTGCATCCATCCATCATAAAAGTGCATCCATCCATCCATCATAAAAGTGCATCCATCCATCCATCATAAAAGTGCATCCATCCATCCATCATAAAAGTGCATCCATCCATCATAAAAGTGCATCCATCCATCATAAAAGTGCATCCATCCATCATAAAAGTGCTCCACACGGCTCCGGGGGGTTAATAAAGACCTTCTGAAGTGAAGCGATGTGTTTGTGTAAGAAAAAATATTTAAAACTTTATTTAAGTAAAATAATAGCTTCCGGCTAAACGAACATACGGATTCCACTTAAAGGAACACTCCACTTTTTTTGGAAATAGGCTCATTTTCCAACTCCAGTTAAAGGGTAACTAAACCCCTGGTCAGAGCCTGACTCCACCCACTGGCAATATTTGAAAAATGCTGGAAAAGTGGGCAGAGCCCAACGGACGAACCGAGGGCGGGGCTGAGCGGGTGATTGACAGACACGCAGTGATTGACAGCTGCTGTCAGACTCGCTAAGATGGAGAGTGACTGGAGTGACGCAAGTAGCTTTACAACAGAGCGGTCATTTAAAGTCGAGGACTTTTCTCCCCCACCTTCCCCTGAAGTGGAGGAATTGTCTGTGGACACAGAGCCAAAACCATATCAATTCGAGCCGCGAGCTCAAACTGCGGTGTCGCATCGCATTAACTCCCGCATCGCGATCGGCAATCGACGATGCTAGCGAAGCAGCCGCGCAAGAGAGAATGGGTCCAGTATCTGAGTGGATTATTAATACTATTGACCTCCGTTAAGCATATTTTGCCGCTATGTGAAAAAAAATATCCAGCAAAACGCGCCGGCGGTTGTGGAGTCCATGCAGGAAGAGCAGCGTTTGGCACACAGGTGCATGTAAACTGGCGCCTAATTTTCAAGTCTGGTGGAAAGTTATACAGTCCAGCAGCGCTAAAATACGCTATCCTGATAGTTTTCAATACTCGTAATTCCAATTTCCAACTCCTGACTCGCTACAGTACAGTGGTTTTGACGGAAGCAGATGCTTTTATACCAGGGGCTGCCAAGGGGGGCGTGGCAGAGTAGCGTCACAGAGTACCCTACGTCAGAGAGTACCCCTACTTCAGGAGATTCCGTTTAACCTGAAGAGGGCAGCACTCAGACGTTTTTACACCATATATTTGAAAAATAAAACACTTTATACTCAAATGTTTAAAAAAGTACTCGAATCAATGAACAGCATTTATGAAGCTCCATTCTTACAGATCATTAACTAAAAAAAGTTGGTTTAGTGTTTAGTTACCCTTTAAACAGTTTTACCGTTTTCGAATCCATTCAGTCGATCTCCGGGTCTGGCGGTAACACTTTTAGCATAGCTTAGCATAGATCATTGAATCTGATTAGACCGTTAGCATCTCTCTCAAAAAAATGACCAAAGAGTTTTGATATTTTTTTCCACTTAAAAAAATATCGTGTAAAAAATCGTGTTACATCGTGTAAAAAAATGAAAATAAAAATCACAACTTTTCATTTTCTGTCGGTCTTCTTAGTACACGATGTAACTACAGAAGAGTCAAGTTTTAAATAGAAAAAAATATCAAAACTCTTTGGTCATTTTTTTGAGAGAGATGCTAACGGTCTAATCAGATTCAATGATCTATGCTAAGCTATGCTAAAAGTGCTTCCGCCAGACCCGGAGATCGGCTGAATGGATTAGAAAACGGTAAAACTGTTTAACTCTAGTGGAGTTGGGAAATGAGCCTATTTCCAAAAAAAGTGTTCCTTTAAGTCTAAAGCGCAACTTTACTTGAGTAAATCTTAGGCTAATTTTAATTTTTGGGTGAACTATCCCTTTAAGTCACATCACAATGTAATAACTTGCTCCTCATCTGGTATGACTATTTTTCAACCCCTCATCCAACTAGCATGGAGGACTATGAGTGACAAGTTTAAAGTTATATTAAGTTTAATAATTCAATTCAAACATGAAAATTACAGGTTTTAAAATCTATTAATTTGTCTAAAAGTAATTCCATGTTTATGTTTTAAAATGTAGTGAAATAGAGAATTGAGGCTGCTTTTTTCATACATCCAAAACATATAGTGACTTTCAACTGTCAAAACTCAAGAAAAAAAGGGTAAACATTTCATATATATATTTGCATTGCATTACAAAAGTGAAACAAGTTGTGAAAATCGTTTCGTGGTGTTGTTTTACGCGTGAAGTCTCATGTGCTTTATTGCTTACTAACTCCTGACAGACACCACACATTGGTTTAAAAAAATTATGTTTTTTTTTTTTCTATCCTCACCTCTTTTTCACAAGTGTCTGTTTTACACCACGAGTGTGGCAAGAAATGCAGAAACATGATTACCCTGTGTAACGGTCAAACTACACCCTTGTTATAGTTGAAAATGTCACTCATTTGTCACTGAACTGCTAAAGTTACTGTTCGAGAATGCTTATAAATTCTTTATGTTACAATGACAAATGTGTTTCAGCTGTACGAGGTAGAAGCTGTTGAGCCAAAGGTGTATATGGACGAGTCTAGATTTGAACCTCACACAAGTTACACAGTGCGTGTGAGATCTCAGCCGGATCAAGTGATTTATAAAGGCGTGTGGAGTCTGTGGGCCCCTGCGATACACTGGAGGTCAGGGGACATTCTCAGTGAGTCCGGTTGGATAACACGCAAACAATGCAACAACGGAGCAGGCACGTGCACAGGTAGGCTCAATCTGCAGGGCACATGCCCTTTTTGCCATTACACTCGGAAGTGCCCTTTTTTGGTGGTGGTGTTTTTTAAATTTGTTTATTTATTTGATAAATGAATGCTATTTACACCTGTCTGTCTGTTTATACAATTATTTAGCCAATGAAAGTTCTTAAAAAGAGTTTAAATCTATCGATGTGTAAACCTTATCGATCCTCAAACTGTCAGTAAACCTGATAACTCCGCCCCCTCTATCTGATAACTCCGCCCCTCTATCTGATAACTCCGCCCCTCTATCTGATAACCCCGCCCCCTCTGTCTGATAACTCCGCCCCCTCTATCTGATAACTCCGCCCCCTCTATCGTGTCCGAATGAACTGATTCTTTTGAACTGAAGTTTTGCACGGGTAAACAAAGATCTTGTTGTTTGAATAAGAACTAAACACTATGCCTAAAAAGGTTCATATTTTATTTATTTGATGTCTGACTGGGACACGTGGGACCTGAGAGAGAGGTAATTTGCCATAGTCATAGCATAGCCTATTACACTTAATAACCTGTAGCACAGTAGCATTTCATCTTTTATAAAATGAGATTTTGGCCAAATGCATTTTACAACAGGAAAAACTCAGCGCCAACAACAAACTAGATTGTAACCTGTTGATGAAAATGTAATGTATGCCGCTCGCGCCGTTTTAATGACGGAGAAAATGCACATTTGCACACATTCGCTGGTCAAAAATCCCGTAACTGCATTTGAGTTTGAATTTTGTAAAATGTTAACAATATATTGATAAGGAATACAACAACATAAAATGTGTTTTTACCATCGGAAAATCATAAGCACATGTGCGCCCCCGCGCTGTTTCGCACTGGAACTACACAAAGCGTCTGAGTGATCCTCGTCACCTAGGTAACACATTTTGATATCAACAACACACTTTGATTGCTGACACACTTAATTTATTAACATTTAATCATGTTATGGTAATAATATTACATCATGGTTAATTCAAGGCTGTTAAAGGTGCATAGCGCAACATTCTGAGTTTTTGCAGAACTATGCCACCTCTGGCGGCAAGCGAAACTGCAGCCAGAGATGTGCACGCTCATGGTTGGACCACACGCACACGCACGCTTACATGAGCACGAGCTGTTCATAACTGTTCATAACTGTTCATAACCAAAGGAGCATCAGCCGCAAATCTTTTGTTTACAATCATAATGTCTTCAGAGGTAATAAAGTTATAAATCCCGTTTGAGCCCTAGAGCAGACTGGAGATCTCTCCATTTGTTGAAAGCCTTCCCTATGTTTACTCTCGTCTTATTCCGACGCCTGTCTGAGTCCAATTTGGCCCTTTTGGTTGCACTAGACAAAAGTTTTCTTTTTTTATCTTACGTGGAGTTTGCGTTGGTGTTTGAAATGAACTACAAGCAGGTCTTTACAATCCATCTTCTACGGAGAATGCCGGCGAATACACAAACCTGCCAGACATCTACTGTATGTGAGCGTGCCGTGAACGCGCATGACGTCACGCCCAGTCTAAAATTCCGGCCCGAATCCCTCTTATTTATTTTACTTTACAGGATTATAGAGACAATCTCAGTGATCAGAGAAGGGCTCATTCAGCCCATCAGGCAAGTGTTTAAGCATGTATGGGTTAGAAAACGGGTATTTTTAACATGAAAAGTTGCTTAATGCACCTTTAAAATGCACGGTTTCGTTAGCTAATTTTTTATCTATAGGCCTATTCCTTAGGCTACTCTCCGCTCAACTTCACATGTATACATGTAGTACAACATATTTTTTTAGGGCTAAAGAAGCCCTGAAACCCTGTATTATCTATATTATTGGTTATTATGGTTGTCAATAGTGAATGAATCTAAAGCTTTTGAGACTATTATTTTGTGTTATTGAATTTGTCATAAAGATGTGACCATTTCTTGCTTTTATGTAGGCTTACTAAATAATCTTAAAGGAACACTTCACCTCTGGAAAGATGAATGTGTATTTAAAATGGGTCATTTATGTAGAAGAAATGTGAAATTATTTTTGAATTTGGAGCCTTCTAGACTGAGAAAAGCCATAAAATGTATTTTTGGCTAATGGGGATGAAAGACAACAACTCCCAGAATGCACTTGCTTCGCTGCCCTAGGAGGCCACGCCTACCGGTAAGAGATCGCAGTAAACAACAAGGCTATGCTACTAGTGAGTCTCCGTGAGTCTGCCCAGTATTTTGATGTCGCCCAAAATGTCCAGGATTCGGCTTTTGCGTTCTTCAGTCGCCATTCCTCATGTTTACTGTGACGAGCAGGAACGAGACTGACGGCCGCGGAGAACGATGCGAGCCCGGTGGCGTGATTACTGATGAGCGGCGCCGGCGCCTGTGAGACGCACCGGTCTCGTATCTCTCACGGAGGAGCGGGAATTTTCCTAGCAATGTTAAAACGCACATCAAACGATCACTTGTTTAGCGTTCATGTAAACACTACATTCAGATTCACCGATCGGGATGAATTCAGTTAGATTGAAACAAAAGGTGTGCATGTAAACTATGAATGCGACTGCAGAAAGCAAAAGCCGAATCCTGGAAATTTTGGACGATCTCGACGGCCGGACATGTCCGGGAAAAAGAGGATGGTCACCGCTACTACTCAGCTTTCTCCACAGAATAAGAAACTGTTAGCTTAGCTTCCAAATAAAGAATGGCTGACACTATATGTACATTCTGTGAGTGAGATCCCTCTATGGGCGGGTTGAAAACATGCGGAACAGCGCCTTCTACTGGATAAATGATGAGCTAGTGTTTGTAGTCTTACCCTTATTCAAAGAAATTTGACTTCCTGCTTTTTATGATGCAAATTGACGATTTTTGCGTCATAAAAAGCAGGAAGTGGAACACTTAAATCCTTATTTCTCCCATCTCAGGGGAAAATAAGGGAATAAACCATGACCATTCGAAAATGTGACTGGGTTTCTAAAGATACAAAGTCTAATGCAAATGGGTGAAGTGTTCCTTTAATATATATAATAAAAAGGGAGGGGGTGCCCTTTTTCAGTTTCAACACATGCCCCTCAAAAGGTCTGTGCACGGCCCTGCAAAGGAGAAACAGCTGCAGTTAAATACTGTGTTAAAATTCATCTCACTTTGTGTGTTTTAGAAAAGACTTCGGAAATATCTTCCAATATTGCCTGGTATTTTCTTCCTTTGTCATTTCTGCTGGTCCTTCTGTCATGTATCCCATATTCCAGGTGAGAAACATCCTTATAAATGCTTTGATTTCTTCCATCTGTACTCATAAATGATGGATGTTTGTGTGTGTTGTAGATGGAGAAAGTATGATTATATACCATCACCAGCCCCTTATTTCAGAGACTGGGATGTAGATGTTCAGGTAACTTCCACCATATACACGTACACCAAAACAGTTTACATAGTTTGACCAGTAGATGGCGACATGTTACTGTGTTTAGTGAGTCATTAGAATCATTCCCTCAAATTATTCATTCAAAAATGCTGATTCATTCTGGAATCTGGAATGAAAAAAATTCGCGCCATCTTCGAAAAAGCCAAATCAATATTAATTATTGATTTATTACGAGCTCTGTCTCATTCTCTTTTCTCCCTCCACTGTTCAGTGTTTGTTTAAAGGGCACCTATTATGGAATTTTGAAATTTACCTTTCATGTAGTGTGTAACATAGATCTAAGTGAACAAAAACATCCTGCAAAGTTTGAAATATGAAAGTGCACCGTATATAAAGTTATTGTCTTTCAAAAGTAAGAGTCGACTCGGAGTCATTTTTATGAATCGTTAGAAGACCGAAGCTTTTTCTCTGACTAGATGACGTCAACTTGTCAAGTTATTTGAATATGATACGCCCACTTATTGCGCTCCAAAGCAAACTTGAAATCATCACGGCGACGAGACGCTGCGTTCTGAAGTGCGATCTGCCCAAGGAGGAGCATTTGAAGACTCCTCCTTGGGCAGATCGCACTTCAGAACGCAAAGGAGGGGTTTGGAAAAGGAGTCGTTGAACGATTCATTTGGGAGTCGGTGAGCAAATCAGGTAAAAATAAATGCATATTATACGACAACAAAAGTGTTTTTTGACATTGCATGCATGTAAAACTGTTGTTGGGGACTCCCTAAACAACATTAGGAACATTTTAAATGTCATAATAGGTGCCCTTTAAATCGTGATTCCTCTGACGTTTGAGATTTAGCTGCTCAATATCAACCTTTATCGCTTGTGACAACTATAACCTCAACCAGACACGCATTAAAGTAGCCGGAGGAACTTCTCTATTTATGGATATGACAAGACACGCACTGGCGAGTGACGTACGCAATTTCCCGCGAAAACCATCCCGTCAGGTCTAAAATATACCATAGTGAATCAGGGTAAGACAAAAACACGTTTTGATGATGTATTGACTCATTACATTTTGTTAATTGTGAATAAATATAGGCCTAGTTTACATTTAAATGAATTTAAATGAACTGTTAAATTTACATCTTCTGACGATGTGATTGGCGTTTGCCAATGTAGTTTGAGGAATTAATGTCTGTTGCACTAGTTATGCTCAAAGTTTTTTTTAAAGCATCTCTAGCCCTAAATATAAGCAATAATAGTGATGCTTGACTGATATTTTACACATATTGCAGCAAAATAATGTTTTTTAGATTAATAGACTCTTGGAATGCAGATCTAGAATAGCCTGTCTTGCCCAATGTTGTTATTGTTAACTAAAACTATCAAAAATCGTTCTCTTTAATTGAAATGATGCTGAAGTAAAATAAATATAAATATTTGATGAAAATCTAAATTGAAAAAGTTAAATCGAAATTAGAATCTTTCCTATGCAACAAACTAAAACAAAACAAAAATAGCCCACTAAAACAATTTAGAAATGAAAACTGAAAAATATAATAAAAGCTATTTCAAAATATTCATAAATACTATAACAGAACATAAAGGAAGACTTTTCAGATCAGATATGAGAAGGATATCAAATATGTTTTTTCGGTGTGTTATCAGATATAAGATATCAATGCTGGAGTAACATGTTGGAGAGAGACACTATCGCAAATAAATAATTCATCAATCACTTGCTATCGGCTTCACGGAGAAACACTTGCTATGTTTCTCAAATCATCTAAACTCAAGTCTCAGATAGGAATGTGGTATTCTGTTTGTTGCAGCACACGTAAACCTTTTACATTTAATAGTTAATGATGGTTTCTAGTGTTAGAGTTAATAAGATCTGAAGATTTGCATTGGTGCTGTTACTTGGTGTGACATTTCTTCTTACACATTTAACCCTATGATTATTCAGATAGGATAAGGATAGTCAATCTAGCCTAAAGCATAAAGTACTCACAGGTTGAAGTTGAATGACGTAGAAGATTTCCTTGTAGTTGTTCTTTTTTGAGGTTTGGAAGTTATACGTGACCCTGGACCACAAAAACAGTCACATGGGTCAATTTTTTTCAATTGAGATTTATACATCACCTGAAAGCTGAATAAATAAGATTCCATTGATGTGTGGTTTGTTAGATTATGACAATATTAGGCTGAGATACAACTATTGAGGGTGCAAAAAAATCGAAACATTGAGAAAATCTCCTTTAAAGTTGTGCATTTATGTTCACGATTGTGCTGCATTCACACAAAAATACATGTTTTATATATTTACAGTAGGAAATGTACAAAATATCTTCATGGAACATGATCTTTACTTAATATCCTAATGATTTTTGGCATAAAAGGAAAATTTATAATTTTGACCCATGGCTATTGCCACAAATACCCGTGCGACTCGTGACTAGTGACCTGGTTTAGTGATCACACATGTCCTTCAACCTTTTCCTACACTATGTGTTGTTCGTCTTAGACTCTTCTCCTTCTTTATCATCTTCATCAATCTTATATCTCCACTTGTAGTTTGAAAGCCTTCTCTTCACACCCGTGTGGCCTCTAGTTAACCTCTGTGGTTAGTTGCAAACATTAAGTTCATGAATTTACCTTTGACACGCTGCTCATTTCATCCTGTTATACAGGAAGTCAAGTATGTGTTTACTCCACATCAATATCAGTATTTAAAGCATTAAATACAACTTAAAAGAAAGCAAATAACATGTCTTTGAAACGAGTAAATAGCAACATCGATATCAAAACAGTTCGTCCTGACACCAAATGAACTAGCATTGTCCTAATACATCACTGTTAATGGTCTGTGTGTGTGTGTGTATTTTCAGATCTGTTCAAAGCTATCCGGTAAGGATAGAGATGTAATGCAGGGGGAGGAGTCTCTCCACATTGACATTGTGAGGGAGAGCACAGACACGCCCCCTCAACGGACCAGCTTAGTTTATGAGATGGAAACCAGTGACCAGGACGACCCCACGCCCCAGTCTCCCAGCATGCCCCATTCTCCCGTGGGGTCCGACGTCGACTCGGGCTGTTGGATTCGTGATTTCGCGGTGACGGAGAGAGGAAGCATCACATGCAGCGAGGACTACTGCACACTCTCCAGCTCACACACTTATGCCATCTAACATTACCGCTCAAAAGTTTCAGGTCAATACGATTTGTATTATTATTCAGCACGGGTGCCTTAAATTGATCAAAAGTGACAGTTCAGAAATGTATAATGTTACAAAATAATAATATTTCAACTTTCTATTCATCAAAGAATTCTGAAAATGATGTAAGAATCCTGGTGAAAAATCAGCTTTGCCACCACAAGAATTAATAATATTTTTTAAATACACAAATACAAAATTATTATTTTAAATTGTAATATTTCACAATATTATTGTATATTTGATCACATAAATGCAGCCGGGGTGAGCAGAAGAGTCTCAAAAACATTTTTTTTAAACGTACCAACCCCAAACTTTTGAACGGTGTGTTGAAAAGGCAAAATTTGAGCGACAAGTAATGGATTTTATCTTCACAGTAGTGTTGGGAGTAATTAATCACTAAGTAATCTAATTACTTTTCCCTTGAAAAAGTAAGGGATTACACTCTTCCATTTTTTTATGTCATTTAATTAGTTACTTCTGATGCAATTGCAGTAAATACAATAATTCTATATAAAACAATAGTGGATTTAACATAATAATTTTAGTTTTAAAATGTAAACTTCTCCCTTGACACACTTTGGTCAGTTCAAGAATAATTTCTGTAATAATTGTACATTGTTTATTTGAAAGAAGCATAAGTGCAGTTTTGTGTCTTTCCTTGTGTTGTTCGACGGGTCTAGGTTGATATGGGATTTAAAAAAGTAATTAGTAATAAGCAATCCAATACTTTTTAGAGTAATTAGTACAATAATCCTATTACACTGATGAATATGTAATTAGTAGCTAGTAATAATTAGGTAATGCACCAACATACTATATGCGCTTTATTTGCACAAAAGTATAAATGAAATTGTATTCAGTCATGTATAATCTGCTAATTGCTTTCAATGAGCAAATCCTGATATATTGCTGAACAACAGTTTATTTGCCACAATATTTGATTATAAAATAAGCAAAAAAAAACTTGTTTGCAAACATTTGACAAGGAATTTTGACCTAAGATTTTTAAAATATTTTTACTCTGTACTTGATTTAATTATATTTTTGTATTTAAAGCTGTTGTGAAATGCTGTCAGTTTACTTCTATAGCTTTTTGTTGGTCTATATGAATAAAAATGCAATGTGTATGAATCTTCTGTGATATTTCAAGTCAGTCAACAGCTCTACATTCAGCATCATGCAAAACAATTTCTTAGGCTGTCATGTCTAACCATTTTCTGTTTTTAGTAGCCATGAGCATCAATGCGCAGTGCCACGATTAAACACCCCTGCATCTAGCTGTTTTTGAACACAAGAACGCACGTCTGATCAGGTCTCACACACACACACACACACACACACAGTCTACAGACGCATTATGTAGAAAGAGCTTTATTAAACAAACAGACACAATCAGTGTGAACACAGGACACATGTTCCCATCAAACAAACAAGAAACCATGTACAGCATGTTTAAGAGAATTGGACTCTGGTTCTGCTGCTCACAGGAGCAATTACTCTGGACTTTATTCAACGAATCAGCATTAGACAATCCTAGAAAGATCTAAGACCACGTGGCTGATCAAGTACAAACAGGCCCAATGGAGAGGAAACTGGTCCTAGATCAGCATTCTGAGGAGAGATGTCACCATGAGGCACGATCCCACATATAAGACGCTATAAACCAACCTAAACCAGAGCAACACACACACACACACACACACTCGCTCGCATGTTTTCAAGAGGAAACAAAGCTTTACAAACATAATAAAATGACGAGTGCAAGTAAGCACACAGACAGGCGCCAAATGAACAAGGAGCTAAAATCCCAGCAGTCCATCCTGATCCAAGACTGAAGTTGGTGTGATTTCTTACAAGCTGGTTTGAGACGCAACAAAACCTGTGGATACTGAATCGGTGACTGCGTTCTAAGGGAAACGGAGAGCAAATGAAATTAAAAGGGGGAAAAAAGGGATGAATAAGAGTGTAAATTTTGTGGTTCAGGGGAAGGGTTTGGGGTTGATGGCACAGACATCATATTTTAAGTCCTTTTAGTCCCGGTGAGAGGATAGCACGAGTATTCACATAATCCCTCTTTCCATTCGTCTCCGCCTCGCTTACGACGGGGAGAATTTTTTGGCCTGTGCACGAACTCTCTTCTCGTACTCCACTCTATTCTGACTGTAGACAAAACACACAGAGCAATCAATACACGAAACACCTCACACTCGCTCTTCCAGAACCCAGTGAGCTTTATTCTCATTCTGCTAAAAGTAGAGACGAAATGATGTTCCTCACAGGACCACGATGTTATGTTACTATATATATATAAACATAGCCTATATAGAAGAGAGGTAAACTAACTAAACAAACTCTGATTTACAGGAATGTAACGAGACGTAGTGCAAACTGAGCAAAAGAAAGCATTATAGGTTTGCTCTCAAAGTGAAGGCTGCTCCAAACACTACGCAGCAAAATAATGCCGCTTTATAAATGTGCGAATACTGAAGAAAGTTAACAGAAAATAGTTCTATTTACCATAAATAAATCTATGGAAGCCCATTTCCACCACATAATAAAAAAAATGCTTTAATAAGTCAACTATGACATAAACAGTCAAAATTATGAGATACTAAGTCATAATTGTGACATAAAATTGTCTAATTTGACTCTCTCATAAAAATATTAGATAAAAAGTCCTAATTGTGAGATAAAAAATTAAATAATCTAAATTATGTAAAAAAAATTTTTTTTTAAATTAAGACAGTCAAAACCACGAGATAATGTCATAATTATAGTTTTCACAACTTTATCTTTTTCATATTCACTTATGCACTGGAAATGGTTGTGAAATCAAATTTACAATGAAATAAGTAAATTATGTGATAAACGTATGTCATAATTATGGCTAGAGACGAAATGTTGAAATTTAGACAAAAAGTTAATAATTAAGAGATTTAAAAGTGCATCATTATGATATATTATATATTATTATAAGTCAAAATTGCGAATTGTCAATTCTGCCAATTGACAAAAAAAAACATATTTTTATGATTTACCAAGCATGATATTTTTCATATTCATTAAAGTGGTGAAAATGGTCAAATGGTCCAGTTTTATATGTACAGTAGCTCTCTGCATGCGTGACACATACCAGTATATAGTGTACGCCTCTGCCTGAGCTGGATCCTGTATGTTCGGTTCATTTAGGAGCTCCTGAATCCCTAACAGGATCTGGAGGAGGAATAGAAGAAGAGTGTATATTAGAAAACGAAGCAGTGGAAGACCGTTGCCCAGAGAGGGATGTAGTTGTAGGTCACCTGTTTAATGGTGATGGCAGGTCTCCAGTCTTTATCCTCCTCCAGGATGGAAAGACACACTGTTCCTGACGGATACACATTCGGGTGGAAGAGCGGAGGCTCAAATTTACCTACAGAAAGAGAAGTGTGTATTCGTGAGGTGTGGTTCAGGCAACATGGACTGAAGATGTGTGTGTAAAACTCACACTTTGGGGGTGATGAGGGGTAGTCATCTTTAAACAGCATCCTTAACTTAAACAGCCCTCCTTCCCATGGAGTCTAGATGGAGAGAAGTGTCACGTGATGCTTCATAACTACAGCGGATTGATCAAACTAAAGCTTATAGAACAGTCTTACCCCCTTCTTTCCTGGAATAGCACATTCCCAGTTCATTAAATTCATGGTGCCATCAGGGTTTTTCGTCGGCACGGCAACAAAGCCCTGGGAACATTTGGTCGGGACAAAATCATTAAGTGAGCACCGGAGGCATGGACGTATCCAGCGATTAAGTCACCGGGACTTTTCTGAGGTTTATATAATAAATGTTGTGAAATAATTCCTTAATACTCTACTTTAGTTCTGCAAGATTATTGCACGGCACAAGATCTTCTCATTGGTCTGTCGCCGCTCATCAATGCATCAAAATATTTGAGATGACCAATCAAATCAAAGTAGGCGGGCTTTATGTTCACAGAAACGCAACGCTTCATAAAGTGCACGATAACATACAAGTACCTAAACTAAACATATTTGACGGCTGTTTTACGATAGAAATGTTAAACGACCGACAAAAATAATCAAACTAATAAACTTTTGTCTAATTTTGAATTGAAAATAGGCCTATTTAATTAACGCAGCATTCCTGTAATGTAATAGTTATAGTAACCGTCAATGTGAGAGGACAAGAAACATTAACAAAGCCGTTTTCATCATATTAGGTGTAAGATTAATATTGAATGTGTACATATTGTGAATTAATTTAGTAAACGTATTTACCTAGCGTTTGTAGCCTTCTGTAAATTAACTTGTGTAAGAAAATGATTCATAAAATATATAGGCTAAATATCATGTTTACTTTCATCACTAGCTATGTTTCCATCCACACGTTTTTATACGAATGAAGTGATATCGAGTGAAAAATGCCTTATGGAAACAGTAAAATTCTATTGGATTTCATGAATGTCGACTCAAATGAAATGCGTTCGGTCTCATCGGATTTTATCTTGATCAATATACGGCTTATGCGATAAACGCTGATGGAAACGTTATTTGCCGAATAAATTATGAATTGCATTTTGTCCAGCAAAACTTTGTTCGCAAATGTTGGCTTGAATGTTGTGCGATTCAGTGCGAAAATGAATGGAAACACCTTAAAATGTCTCAAATCAATTCCATATACCAATTTGATCGCAAAACAGCATGTGACGTCATTACGCACAGGTTTTTATTCGCTTTAAAGCCGTTGGATGGAAACACACTTTCACCAGCTTTATTCGCATGAGTTTTTTTTACCGAACTTCATATAGTTCGATTGACAAGTGGATGGAAACTTAGCTATTGACAGATGAAAATGAAAAGACTGATTTATAGCTCAGCTTTAGGCGGGAAAGAGACAGGACAAGATAAGCAGAAAGAGTGATGGAGATGAGGAGAGCAGGTATTGACAAATCATCTACTGACATGGTTTTAAAGCTACTTCTTATCCATATGCCTTCAAACGTCTTAAAAAGCACATATGTAGTTTTCTCGAGGGTTCACCCCTCACTAGCTCAAATTCTGGACCTCAGTGATTATAAACCCGTCTACGGCCCTGACCAGAGGATATAATGCAGGGTTTATTTAGTGGTATATAAAACTAGGAAAGGCTTGTAGGATTATAAATGTGCACAGTTCAAAACTGATGGGTGTGTAGATTGTAAGTGCATTTTGTTAAAATAATATTAGTTACTCACGAATGGATGGTCTTTCCTCCATGCTTTGCGCTCTTGTGCGAGTCGACTCAGAGCAATGCCAGACATGACCACTGATCCTATGGAGAAATGCACATTTATCTGAGTACACAAGAGGCCATCATCCATCCATCCATCCATCAATTTATCTATTTGTGGTAAGTCTATTTACATTGTGAAAAACTGGAATATTAAAAAACAATATTCCAGGGACAGTACAAGAAAAAAAAAATGTATAGGCTACAGCTACTCAGAAATTGCCCATCATATACACCTGCCTGTGACTGAGACACACATGAAAACCAATATAAAGATTTTGATCTTTTTTTTTTGCATGTTAAAGTAATTTTTCTATATAAATATTAGGGCTGAAAAAAAAAAAAATCGATTAATCGTTTTTTTAAATGTGGTCGATTCAAAATCGATCCTTAAAGGCCACGAATCGATTTTTTCCCATATTCAGGGCTCTAATTTCGGCGTGGTATTGCGCATTTTAATCATTGCCGCAGGTCTCCCACTTATAATGCGGGAAATTCCCACAAACATTGATTCACTTTAGCATGTAGGTTGTATGAGTAAATTAATCCACACAGATTCCATGTGTTGCATAAACTCTTCACAACAAAATTACCCCATTGTAAAAACGCAATGAGTGAGCAAACATTCCGGTGAGATGAATGTAATAAATTGTCTAACTCCATCATAAATTGTGGCTCTTAATTTAGTTTTATTAGAATCGAATCGAAATCGAATCGAAACCGAACATCTGAATCGATACCCAGCCCTAATAAATATTATTATTATCACAAATAAATGTTATCCAGTTCTAAAATATACACCATACATGATGTTGGTGAATTACCAATGTATAAAACCTGCTTAAACTAATTGGCTATAGTTTGCCATTAATAATTTTGCCAATATGGTAGCTTCGGGGTAAGCTGTGCCAGTGGTTCAAATAATAGTGATGTTTGCCTCTATATATAGCAAATGTAATTATGTTTAATTACATAAAAATATTAATTATTTATGTTTCCCAATGATTCAATTTAGCCCATTGACATGACAGTTTACCCCAACACTTACTAATCAAATGTATATGGCCTATCATAATCACGATTTCTTACATTCACAGCATAGACTTAAATTTAAGTAGAACTGATCTAAAATTTGACATCAAAATCAAGATGTTACGTCACACTATGTAATCAATCACACATCATAATGAAAACTGAGGTTATTCATCTCCTATTGCATCGATATAATAAAAGGTAAAACTCCTGCTTATGAAGTCAAAATATTAAGTTTACAATCATGATTATGGCGTCATACTATAGGGTTTTAAGTGCTCGTGATAGAAGTTCCCTCTGCTCTATGATATAATAGGATTTTAACTCCACGGTGTGACACCATAATCAAGGAAGGGTTTTAACTTCACATTATGACATCATAAAATGTCAATAAATATGGAGTCCAGCGCTGGAACGCTGTTCATGAGCGCGCAGGACAAAGAAACTCGACTTCCTTTGACGCGAGCGCGCGTTCACACAGCAACCATACCAAACAAAACCGATGCGACCGTTTACTAGTCACCAAAACACAATGATTCCTCTCCCGTGTGGACAGAACCGTCTTACCTTGTGAATCCCAGGGTTATTCGTCTTCTGGGCCCGCTCACTCGAACCGTGTTTGACTCGGTACCAAAGCTGTGAAGTTTCCCTCCCGAAAACACATTCGGTTCTGAGTGAAGCAGTCTAATCAGGACCAGCGGCACTACACGCAGATCGCCTGCAGGAAAATTCGGGATCAATTGAAATAACGCTAATATTGTTCGTTTAACCGATCGAACTGTTGAAATATTTTTGCTTGGGTGTACAGGCGCCGTGTGTTTGGGAATATGATACGTTGTCGTTTCCCTCGTGGGAACATTTAGAGCAGGCATTCCTTTAGACGGCTACAATTTAAAGGGACAGTACCAGAATAAAAAAACGATGTATCTATCTATCTATCTATCTATCTATCTATCTATCTATCTATCTATCTATCTATCTATCTATCTATCTATCTATCTATCTATCTATCTATCTATCTATCTATCTATCCATCCATCCATCCATCTATCCTGCTATCTATCTATCTATCTATCTATCTATCTATCTATCTATCTATCTATCTATCTATCTATCTATCTATCTATCTATCTATCTATCTATCTATGATGCTTGTTACATTGTGTGAAATTGTAATAGTAAAACAAATTCACCAAAACAAAACATCACACACATTTTTTTATTTTTGTTTATGTAAACATGTTGTTTAGACTCGCAAAAAAAATGTAGAATACAGTTTGATGGCTGCAAATTAACAAAATATGGCTTATAAATACTGGCGTGTGGCAAGAAAATTAATTTTGAAGAATGCAAAAAATGGAGCAACTGAATGACTCGAAGTCGTTTTTCAGCTCACGTACAGTGGCGTAACCACTGATCTATATAGAATGACTATATAGTCATTATATAGATCAGTGGGCGTAACAGTAAGCATTTTGTGTTCTGCTGATATTAATGACTTATACGTCAGTGATGTGTAAAACCACTCATGAGTAGCCTATGTTTATCAAGGCCGATTGCGTCACCGCTGCGAGATGAAGGGTCATCCAAATGCGTAGTTAGTTTGAGAAGGATGGATTCTTCGCAGCCTTGACTACCCCAGAATTCATTGCGCGGCAGTGACCAGAGGATTTATTTATTTATTTTTGAGAGAGAGAAATTGTCGAATTACACTTTTAAACTCAAGTAGCCTATTGGGGTTCAATTTACTCAAATAATCTAATAATACAAATGTAAAAATGTTTTTTTTATTTTTTTTTAAAGCGGCTCAAATGTTGACACATATTACTAAGATGCATTGATAGTTCTATATACTCTTTATTATATGCTTTATTTACTTTATTAAATGGACCATGGTGAAGATATTTAGACAGTTTGTGAACCCTGTTTTGTTTTCAGACGGTTTAATATAATTTTCAAAAAAGTCCCAAACAAACGTTACTGCCGCTCGTCAACGGCAGATGTCACAGTTGCTAGGCGACAAAACCAGACCGTCCCTGTCCCATTTAACAATGTTAGGTCTGATCTTCACGGCCACCAGCCTTTGAATTGGGACCTTTTTACAGTCTATGATTGGGACACAACCTCTATGCTGGTCACGTGTGCGCACAGATGGTGCAGCAGCGACTCCTGGATTAATCTCTCAGCATGAAAGGGGAATCTTAATATTCAAATGATGCTCTCCATTTGCGCATGGGGAAGCATTAGCATCTGAGCCGGAATTACACAATGTTTGAAATGATGCTGATGTTAATCAAATCATGACATGACCACGCCGTGACCCGTTTGACAGACATAGGCTACTATTAATATTTCGGTTTTTAATATTTTGAATTAGCTTTTTTAGCATTTTCCGTTTTCATTTTAATTTTAGTTAAAATGGTATTTAAAAAAAAAATCACTAGTTTTTATTTCCGATTTAGTTTGTTATTTAAGTAGCCGGTTTACGAATCACGATACCATAAAAATGATTTTGGTACGATCGGGCTACTAAACCAGATTAAGTATTACGATACTGCCATGCAGTAACGTTAGGCTATCGTGTTAATTCATTATTCAAATCTACAAAATGAATTTTCCAACCAAATTTTCATAAATACGTAACGTTAGATGTAAATGAAAACAGACAAGATTTTCCTCTAAATTCTTTATTAATGAGAATAAATAACTGGCTAATGCTACTAATCAAATGTAACGTTAATCAGTGTAAACAAAATCCATCTTAGCACTGCCAAAGTAAGTTAGCACAGAAACAGCATAAAGTGACATTTAGATATTTACACAGACAAGTTTATTGGTGCTCAATTGCATAAATAATGTTATGAGATTAAATAATGTTTTAAATAGGGCATAAAATTCGGAACATAGAAATGCGAACATGTTGTAAAAATGTTTAAATAGGAAAATAAAACGGTCAGTAGGTGGCAGCAAGTCTTAATGATCGAGTCACTGAATCATTTATCCAACCGATTCCTTAAAAATGTCTGATTCATTCAGGAACGAAGCGAGTGACTATTTTGATGAATGGCTCAGCCCGATTTATTCAGAAAACAAAACAAACACTGCTGTGTTGAAACCATTCTGCTTTGTTTAGAACTATTTTAATTGGTGAAATGAACGAAAACATCAATATTGACAATGTTGTGTCTAAAATGTCCTTTAAGTTTACTGATCTATTGTATAAAATCAATCACATGTAATACTGTATTGAAAACAGCACTCTTGCTCGAGTCATATTGCTGAACTATCATGTTATAGCCTTAATATAAAAAAACAAGAACGACAGGAGGATTTTCTGCCCCCATATCTTAAAATGTTCAACTCTGAGGGCAATAAAACATATAATTCACAATAACATTGGCAGTATTTTTGAAGCTTTAGTATCACGATACTACCATAGTATCTGTATACCGTGCAACCCTATCAAGGTAAAAAAATAAAATAAGAAATAAAATAAGTTTAGTGTTTATATTTTATTTCATTTCGGTATATATATAATATTTGTAACCATTCTAGTTTTAACAATACTGTCCCTTAACACTATGATAATAACGTGCTTTCTCCAAAATGGCAGTAAGAAGCAGACAGACGCATAACTATTTGTTAAAAATGCATTTATGTGTTAAAAGTGTGTGGATGTGTGTTGCTGCATTCAGCTACTCGGATTATAGTGTCGTGAGATTTTGCAGTACAGGTTTAGATGTTACTAGTTACCAAAACACAAAAAATGTGTTTAGCAATTTCAAAAAATATCTATTGTTACCTTACAGGATATATAATAGTGTTTGTCCATATATCCAAATGTGCAATGTGTCATTAAAATTCTTCCCCGATCCCGTCTTTCCTCTTGGGTTGACAGACAGAAAAGCTCTTTCCCTTTAAGGCCCAGCCATAAGGTAATAAGATACACTAGCACATTTCTTAACAGCAAGATGCATTTACTAATACCTCTGAAATATTGCCTGGATGATAACAGTAATAGCAGTAGTGCAAACGCAATAATGTTCAAAAGGAGTAAAAAATAAAAATAAAAATCCAGACACAGGTCAAAAGTTTGGGGTCAGTGAGATAAAATAATAATAATAATAATACATTTATTCAGCAAGGATGCATTGAATTGGTCAAAAGTGTCATTAAAGACATTTGTAATGTTATTAAAGATTTATATTTCAAATAAATGCTGTTCTTTTGAAACGTCATCAAAGAATCCTGATTAAAATTAATCACGGTATCAAATATGAAGCACAACTGTTTTCAACATTGATAATAATAATCAAATTAATCAATAATAATCAACTCAATTGTTGAGCAGCAAATCGTCATATTAGATTGTGACACTGAAGACTGGAGTAATGATAAAAATTAAGATTTGATCACAGGAATAAATTAAATTTCTAAATATATTACAATAGAAAACAATTATTTTAAATTGTAATAATATTTCACAATGGTACTGTTTTTACTGTATTTTTAAATTAAATAAATTAAGGTTTGGTGAGCAGAAGAAAAAATATTTCAAAACCTTACAGACCCCAAACTTTTGAGATCTCACACTAGGAAATGTTCCTCAGCACTAAACATCTTGAGCTCAACGTGGCGCTACTGCAAAATCAAAATCACTATTGTTAACTATTGGTTGTTTATACAAATCAAATGACAGTGGGGTCCAAAAGTCACGGATCATGTGACTCATACTGAAGCTCGTGTGTAAAATCTCAAATCATACAAGAGAACATGATGATCAGGTTTTGTTTGTACATTTGTAACTAAAACTATTTGTTTTAAACTAGAAAATGCACAATTGAGACATCATCACTATTGGACCCCACTGCACACGTACAGATGAAACTCGAAAAATTAGAATATAATGCAAAAGTTCATTTATTTTAGTAATTCAACTTAAAAGGTGAAACTAATATATTATATAGACTCATTACATGCAAAGTGAGATATTTCAAGCCTTTATTGGTTATAATTTTGATGCTTACAGCTTATGAAAATCTTTTCACAATATTCTCATTTTGAATTTGGGGTTTTCATAAGCTGTAAGCCATAATCATCAAAATTATAACCAATAAAGGCTTGAAATATCTCACTTTGCATGTAATGAGTCTATATAATATATTAGTTTCACCTTTTAAGTTGAATTCCTGAAATAAATGAACTTTTGCACGATACTCTAATATTTCGAGTGTGACCTGTGTATCGAGTGATTGTGATTGTAACCGGTGGATTCGTGATTCAGAGTGACGTCACTGTTTCCTTTTGATCCCTGAGATTTACAATGGTCCAGTTCTTCAGATCCCGACCTGTCGGTCAGAATCAGTCTGTGAATCCATGAAGATCCCAAATAAAGCATCCCAGTTTTTATTCCAGGCACCATAAGTGGACTTCACGTGTCGCTCGCGTGCTTCAGTTCGTCGGTGCGCGTGAAGAGAGCAAGCTCATGGGAAGAACTGACGTGTGTCCGCACACGGGATCTAGATGATCATATTCTAGAGCCGCGCTCCTGTAGAATCTGAGGGACACAGCAGAGGATTTACATGATACAACAAAAGATTACTAATCTGCGTTGAGCCACGGTCAATAATACTCTGCAACACTACGGCTCTGTTCGGAATAACCAAACACTTTATTTCTGAAGAATTAGTGTACACTACTGTTCAAAAGTTTGGGGTCGTGAGATTTTTTCTTAATTCTAATCAAGCCTGCATTTATTTGTTAAAAAATACAGTAAAATCAGTAATATTGTGAAATATTACTACCATTTAAAATAACTTTTCTATTTGAATATATGTTAAAATGTCATTTATTCCTGTGAATTTCCAGCATCATTACTCCAGTCTTCAGTGTCACATGATCCTTCACAAATCATTCTAATATGACGATTTGCTGGTCTTAAAACATTACTGATTATTATTATAAATCTGCTTAATATTTGTTGTGGAAACTGTGATGCATTCTTTTAGGATTCTTTGATGATGGTTCATATAACTGCATTTATTTGAAATAAGAATCTTTTGTAATATTATTAAAAATGTCTTTACTGTCACTGTTGAACAATTTAACATGTCTTTGCTAAATAAAACTATTAAAAGTCTTGCTGACCCCAAACCTTTGAATGGTAGTGTGCATAATATGAATTTTCTGTATGCATAGAATATAAAGATGAACTACAGGTACTATATTTGTATGGCATACCAAAAATAGTATCTCTTTTGACATTATTACTTGGACTCTTTCTTAAAATATTACTCTTATGGAGTATATACTATGTATTAGTATGCCCATATTCAGTATGCATGGGATACCTGGATGATGTACTACATTATAGGGCACACTGCTTGATTATATTGTATCCCACAATGCAGCATGATTGACATGATCTTCTGATTTCATTTTTTAAACAAACCAGACGCATGAGTTCGTTTTTATTTTTTTATACACAAAATTATGAATTACAATTGAAAAATAATTGAAATTATTTCTAAAATTATGCTATAAATGCTATTTATGCAACATATATCACTTCATAAACGTTAAAATAAATGTTAAAAATAAAATAAAATAAATGTTAAAATTAAATTAAATACATTTTTTACACAGATTTAAAAAAAAATGCTAAATAACTATAAATAAATACATTTTATTTCTAAAATAATGACAGAATTCAACAAACAAGCATGAGGACATGTGACCATCATAAGGCCATCATAACAGCAACATACTTTTTCACATACTATTTTTAGGCGGTATTCAGTGTATTATGTGTAAAATAGAGCAGTACGCTATACTCATAACACACACGCTGCTTACCTTGGCTTTCTCACTGGGCTGGGAGCTGCTGCTATATGATTGGTTGTGCAGTTCCTTAGAAACAACACACAAGAACTCCGCCTGATCTTCACTACCGTAGTTATAGGAGGAGCCGATGCTCACCAACTACATAAAACATGAACGGAGAGGAACACACACAGATGAGCAACTGTTCTCATTGAGCGACTAGAAATCATTAAAGAAACAGTACACCCAAAAATGCTAATTATGTCGTGAGTCACTGAAAACGTGACTGGCAAATCTCATTTTGGAGACTTGCTTATAATCAAATGCAGGTTTGACATTAGTGACAATTTGGTGCCACTAACATCTTAAGACGGCATTTTAAATATTACGCACAATTGTCATTCAAGAGCAATTTTTTTATGTAATTTAATTGTGATTTCCACTCATATTTTTTTTTTTGAGCTTGACAGCATCCATGTTCCCATTCACTTTCACTGTACAGTGTGAATGTTGCGCACAATATTTAGATATAAAGTGCAGGGTTGGAACAGCATTGAGAAAATAATGACAGAATTGACATTTTTGGATGAATAATCAGTTTAAGGCAACACACTACAGGCAAAAAAACTCGTTTTTTCATGCATCGGTCAATTTTGAGAGTTGTTTCAGACTAGTGGAAAGAAAACATCCAAAATACACTTATAAATGCTTATTTTATTGCACTTTATCTATTTGCATATATATATCAATGCATCTTTTTTTAAAGCGGTTCTCTCAAAATGAGTCACCGAGGGGTTTGTTTCATATATCATTTGACTGATTTAATACAACATATTAGAGCCTAAAAACATGTTGAAAATGTATTTTGTTGTGGCTGCTGACAGTATTTCTTGATTTATGGAATGATAAATAGATATTCTCTGCAAAATGCAAAAATCAAAATGAAAATAATTCTGAACCTGACTTTATCCAATGTTCAGATTTCTGTTCTGGAAATGCATGCAAATAGACAATTTGCATATTTATATATTATTTAAAATATTTTTTTAAACGTGTAATACAAAAAAATGCTTGTAGTTCTTAAAATAATAAATCAATTAGGGAAGCATGTTGACATCTATTTGTTACATTTTTACCCTATTCACCGGCGGTGTCTTGCCTTAAGAGGTTTGTTCACCCAAAAATTAAACTATCCCATAATTTACTCACTCTCAAGCCATAGGTGTATATTACTTTCTTCTTTCAGCCGAGCACAATCTGAGTTATATAAAAAATATCCTGGCTCTTCCAAGCTATATAATGGGAGTGAATGGTCCCACAGATTTTGAAGCCCAAAAAAGTGCATCAATCCATCATAAAATTAATCCATATGACTCCAGTGGATTAATAAAGGCCTTCTGAAGCAAAGCCATGCGTTTTTGTGTGAAAAATATCAATTTTTATAACTTTATAAACTATAATCACTGGCTTGTGGCTTCTGGAATGAAAGAGTGACCTCTGACCTTTCACCGGAAGCCAGTAATTATGGTTTATAAAGTTATAAATATGGATATTTTTCTTACAAAAACGCATCGCTTCTACAATTACTATTCACTCCCATTATAAAGCTTGGAAGAGCCAGGATATGTTTTTAATATAACTTTTGTGTTTGGCTGAAAGAAGAACGTCATGAACACCTGGGATGGCTTGAGGGCGAGTAAATTATGGGATCATTTTCATTTCTGTGTGGACTAACCCTTTAAATTAAAATATAACGTGGTGCACTTAAACATGCTCGGGAACGCATCAGAATGCTGAGATTCACCGTTGTTAAAAGCATGCTAATGTAACACTTATAAACATGCAGATTGAAAGCACGACATCCATGCCGGACAACCACATTCACCGTGTCCATTGCAATGAAAACCAAAACTGCGAGTGCATGCAGTGGTTAGTGGGAGGACAGGGGATTGTTGGACACACCTCTCCACTGTGGGCGGGGTGAGTTTGGCTTGACTCCTCCCCCTTCACCTCCCGAGACACAATCAGGAAAAACTCTGACTTCTGGGCCCGCCCATAACCTACACTGACAAGCTGCAACAACCAATCAGAGCGTAAGGCAGGGCCTGCGTCACACACCGCAGGTCAGCTGACCCGGCGGCAGCGATTCTGATTGTTGTGGAGCTGGAATGATCAGATGAACTGATGCCGGGTTTGATTTACCTGCTCAAACTTCCACCCGTCTGACATGGTGGAGACCATCTGCGTCAGCTCTTCCTCTTGACACTGCAGGACTCTGTAAACATGCTTGACTGGCGTCTGAAGACAGAGACAAGGGTGGCAAAACATCTTAAACAGTAGCCCTTCATTTACATGCTACATGTAAATAAAGAAAACGTCATTTAAATGTAAATGCATTTCATTTAACGGGGACCCATTATGCAAAATTCACTTTAATATGGTGTTTGAACATAAATGTGTGTCGTCAGTGTGTGTACACAACCACCATATGATGGTCAAAATCCATGCATTCCTTTAATCCCCATAAATCATATAAATCATAAATAATATAAGCCGTGTCTCAGAATAAGCTGTTTGCAGTTTCTATGCAATGTGACATACAGTAAGTTTAGGCCCCGCCCACGACTGCTTACGGACTCTGCCTTATTAGCATAGACCCGCCCCCTCAGTGAGCTGGACACAGTCCGCCGTGTTTATCTCCTCGCCAGAGCATTTATCAGCAGCGCTCAAGTAAGAAATTCTTATTAAAGCTACTAAAGTTATTCAGTCAAGAGCTGGGAGTGATTTTCTGCTTTTCTCTTGTTGTTTGGTTCATATTAACAGCATATATAGCAGTAGGCACTGTATATGACGCTGCTTTTTACTTTAATACACAGATCTAATGTACACATGCGATTTTTCTACTTGCTGTTCACATTCACAGACATAATCGACTGTGTTTGTGTGAACTATGTGTTTATAACATATAACCTTCTGTGTATTTGACAGTTTCAGCGCAATAAGATGTGAAAGAGAACGTAGTTTAATACCGACGGGACGCGCCGTCTGAAATCCAGCTTTCTGTTCTCGAGCTTCAGATGTGTGCGCTCAGAAAACCATATATCAGAAGTTTAGACTGATGTGGCTTTAAAGGGGTGGTTGATTATGATTTCATAACTTTAGTTAGTGTGTAATGTTGCTGTTTGAACATAAACAACATCTGCAAAGTTACGACGCTCAAAGCTCAAAGCAAAGGGAGATATTTGCTTTTACAGAAATTACTTTTTAAGGACTACAACAAACGGCTGGTGGGAACTACACGAGCTTCCTCCCGGGTTAGTGACATCACCAACCCTAAAATTTACATAAACCCCGCCCCCAGAACGCGATTTATAGATTATCAAGACAGAATATGCTAATTAATGACTGGAAGATAACTACACATCAGCTACATAAATTTATCAACTAACCATTCAGAAATGTCCTGTTGCTTCTACATGTTGTCACTTCTTCTTGAGTTTCTCCATCATTGTCTGACTCCGGTTTGAACATAAAAGGCTAAAAGTAAAATGACACGAGCTCTTGAAGCTCCGCCCCCTGTGCCGGGAGCAGAAGCTCATTTGCATTAAAAGGGACAGACACAAAAACTGTGTGTTTTTGCTCACCCTCAAAAAGTGACAATTTTAACATGCTGTATGAAAATATCTGTGGGGTATTTTGAGCTAAAACTTCACACACACACTCTGGGGACATCAGAGATTACATATACCACCCCTTTAAAACACATCCAGACCAGATTATAAACTATCATGATGATGAAGAACTGCAATGTCACGTGAGCGTGACCGCGACAGAGATGATAATGCAAACCAAACAGAAGTTTTAGTTTTTGCCAGAGTATCGGAGACACGAGCTGTAAAGGCTCTTCTGGAAAGGGGGCGGGGAGCAGCAGCTCATTTGCATTTAAAGACACATGCACAAAAACAGCATGTTTTTCCTTCTACTCAAAAATACTGAACAACATGGTGTAATAAATTATCTGTGGGGCATTTTGAGCTGAAACTACACAGACACATTCTGGCGACACCTGAGACTTATATTACATCTTGTAAAATGGGGCATAATAGGTCCACTTTAAATGTATGGCCAGAAGGTACATATAGATACTGCCAGAATGAACTTTATATAGGCTAATTTATAGTGAATTGTGTGTGTTCCTGCTCCCTTACGTGTATCGTCTTAGCATCTCTTTCACTGATATTTTCTTTGATGAGCTTTATTAATGATGTGATGTTGTAGAACTCCGCCTCTTCGAGAGCTCCTGAGAGACACATGCAAACCGGATGAAAGTTACAGAGCAACACAGTCTCGATCATGTCAGTTTGATGGTGCATGCGTGTCGTACCTTCCTCAGTCAGGTTCTTGTTGAGGACCAGCTTTCCATGTCTCAGATAATTCAGTACGGGCCCGAAATACATGGGATCCCTGTCAATCAAATATGCCCCCGTCTCATCCTGCAGTGAAAATGAAAGAACAGAGAAAGAAACCTCAGCCACCACATTACGACGACCTGGAAACACCCTAGTAACTGCATAGCAATGCCTTGGAAACCATCCATAACACCCTAGCAACCACATAGCAATGTGCTAAAACCCTCTGAAAACAGTTTAAAAAATAGTACCACCTTAGTAACCACATGCCTGAGAGTTTTGACAATGGAAAATGTGAAAAAATCAAGTTATCATTATTATTTATTACAATGCATGTTTTTACTTTACTTTGCGTGCAACCAGGGAACACCAAGAGAAGAGATCCATTAGAGGAAAGTGAGTTTAAACATTAATGAGGAGTGCGCGTGGGACTCGGCATCTGCTTTTAATGGCGGCATGCAGGCCACATTCATAAAAAAATAAACGTATGTTACACACACACGCACAATATTCTGTTCAAGCTTCAACCAGGACACTTCCAGATGCGAAGTGGACCTGGAACAGTGTGTGAGGCTGAAATCAGCCTTTTATCAAATCTGGGGCACAAACAGCGCGGAGTGATTTCCCAGAGCCTTAGAGACTCCTGCTCTTTACAGGGTTAAAGCCCCTAGAGAGCAGGATTATTCTGGATTAGGGTTATTTTGAGATTACCGTCTGAGATTTGAGAGATGAGAGGAGGTGAGACAGCAGGAGCAGCGAGAACCCGAAAGAATGTGACACGCTGCTGTTCAAATGGCAAAAAAGGTATTTTATTCGTTACAGTGAAGTTATATAATTTAAGTGTGCACTTCAGCTACTCTTTATATTATACGATTTAAAGAGAAAGCGTGTAATGTTTGTTGCCACCAAATAAGGCAAAAATTAAAACATGTTTCCCGAACACTTGAACGCAGCAAGTGCCCCGAACAAACATGTAGCTCCGCCCCCAAACTCACGCAATTGGTTGAGACGACAAAACCGCTTACACTTTTTCCAAAAAATCAAACAAGAAATGGTTTATTTCTAGTAATTATCTCCTAATATGCAGAAATAATTATCAGTAAGCATTTTAACATTACATTTTCAAAATTCAAATATTAGGCAGTAAGATTTCATAAACGTAGACTGTAGAAAGTTATATCTTCGTTATATTACAACATCTTTATTTTAATCCATTTAACGTCATAATAATTGCTATTTCTATTTGGTTTTCAAAATTTAAACCCAATTTTAACAAGAAAATGTCAAAAACACTTTTAAAAGCATGTCAGCTTTAATGATAAATTCAGATATTAGGCAGTAATATTTAATAATCATCATGTAGATAATTATTTTATCCTTATAACATCTTTATTTTTCTCCATGTCACAATAATGCTATTTCAGTTTTCAAATGTTATCAATTTTTTAAAGATAATATTTTGATGCAGTTTTCCGATTTTATCCATTTTTATCATGGATAAAATGCCAAAAGTTCTTATATTTTACACTGGATAACTGTAGTTGTGAAGTTGGTGCAGTCTAATCGATTCCGTCATATTAAATAATACTAGGCTACTAATTTTTACTTATAAAAAAAAAGTGGATTACAGCTGGTACTTGTTTTTTATTTCTATTTAGGTTATCAGACTAAATATTTTTGGCAGCAATTAAAATGACAATTTTCAAAACAGATTTTAATGTTTTTTTGGCCTACACTTAAAACTCCCGCTTGCATCCAACACTGATCATCTGACCCATAACCTTGCACCCTGATCTCGGACACAGCTCAGGTGTCATAAGCGGGATTGTGTCCAGATTACAAAGCAAAACTGGGGCAGATGTGCTGATGCTGTCATCGACATGGCCACCCCAGGACGCCTCAATCTGGCCAGCCGAACACTCGTGGAGAAGAACAGTGGAGAGCTTGTTCTGGGACTGGGAGAGGAGGGGTGGGGCGGACGGCAAAAGTGTGTTTGTTCGAGTCCATCCGACAGGAAAACAACTCTAGACAAAAACAGCCATCTGGACAACCCCCCAAATTACCATAGAAACACCACACAAATAACTCCATGCAACAATATAAGTGATTATGAACTGAAGAGAAGTGAAATAACAGCTAGAGATAGCTTCATACCGATGACCCATTTTAAAGCATCTCCTCCAAACTGAGCAGAAATAGATCTTTTGTCTTGTGAATAATTTAAAAACTGAACAAAAACAGGTTTATGCATGCGTAATGCCAAACAATAAGTGTTTTTTTTTTTAAAACAGATAGGCTGCATTAATTTCTGTACAGCTGTCAGTTTAGCTTTTGTTTACATTACAGCTTTTTAATACATTGTTTATAAATTTGTTTATAAATTATCTGTAGATGCACTTGTATATAAGGTTACCATAATACAATATATTTTTTAATAATGGTCCTGCGTGTGAATAAATGTAATTTTTATAGAAATAATATCAAATTAGATAATTACTAGTCAAAATACATTGTCAACGTGAAATGCGTTTTTAAAGAGGCTTTGTTTGAGTATCATTTGACAGACTTCTGCACTCTCTAACCTACTTTTCCCACCCATTCCTTATAAATAACTTATAAATGAACTAAATAAACGAATGGTCTGTCTAAAATGCCAAGTTATTTATCTCAGGTGAACTGGCAAAATGATCTCTAATTCAAACTGTATTACCTTATCCGAGTCGAGGTCTGGCTCTGCTTGGCACAGGCGGAACAGGAATGATTTGGGGTCCCGGCAGAGAGTCTGTCTGGTGGACAGAAAATACGTGCCGCCGACGTTCAAACGGACCCACTTGGAGGATCTGTGGTTGAAGGTCTGAGCGGGAGCCAGTCGACAGTCGTGGCCGCTGATCTCGCCGTGACTCTCGGCCATCCTGAGCTCGGTGTTCCGCTGAAGTGTGTAACGGTGACCGCGCGCCTCTCCAATATAACCCAAGTTAACCCAACAGACGCGCGAAGAGCGCGCGCACTGACGGCGCGAGAAACACCCCTCAGTTTTGTTTTTGGGCGCGAGACAGAGAAAAGACATGGGCTGTGTTGTTTATTCCGATATATAAATCCACTGTATAGTCAGTTGCGACTGAATTTCTAGTGATTCGAAAAGGAATCATTCTTTTGAACCGATACTTTATAGTGATTCGATCGAACCGCTAAGCAAAGCGTTTGGGGATCACTCTGTAAGAGACTTTACCAGTAAGATTGCTTGACGGGAACAATATTAATAATTATAGTACTGGGAATAATTAAAGTGATCATCAACATTATTAAAATATTAAATAATGTTGTTTTGTAATATTAACATTATTAATAGTGTTAGAAATGTTACAACAATAAACATTTAAAACCAATTTAGAATTGGCAAACAATTGGAGTCCTAATAAAATAAAAGGATAAAAAGCGATGAAGCGAACTAAAAATTAAGCGATGATAATTCTTTACTTGGTGGTCATGAATAAATTGAAATTAATAGTCCGAGGTCTCTGATAGAACCGATTCGATAGACAGAATCTGATTTCTTGTTCGAAAAGAATATCCGGATGTGAACGAGTTTAAATTAAGTTTTTAATGCCAGTCACACTTTAGTTTAGGGTCAAATTCACATTATTAATTAGCTTTATATCATTATTAACACCTTTTGCCTCTAAAACCAAAATTATTGTTATTAATAGTAAGGTAGTTGTTAAGTTTATGGGTAGGATTAGGAGACGAATATGGCCATGCAGAGTAAGGCATTAATATGTGCTTTAGAAGTACTGATAAATAGCAAAGCCAATGTCAGTAATATGACAATATAAATAATATGCATGACGTTTGAGATGTTAAATTATGCGAGTTCAGAGTTGTGTATTTTTTTTTTTTTTTTGCGTAAATTTGTTTACTTATGTTTTTGTACCCAACAAAGAAACAAAAATAATATACATGCTAATAAGCAACTACTTAATAGTGAGAATTGGACCCTAAAGTGTTACCTTAATGTCTAATGAGCAGCTTGTCTAAATGGCGCCTGCAATACTTGTAGTAAAAATCTTTATAGGTCATCATCACATGATGCATGTGATTCTAAAAGATGCCCACTAGGTTGAGAGCCTAAAAGCACATTTATTTTAGACTGGAGGGCTGCAGGAACAACTGTGAGATTGCATGAGTTCACTACAGAGGATTCAGATTTCTATACTGGTATCATGAAGTTAGTTTGTAATTAGTGGGTCTGATTGATTAGCTACTTTTGAATCTGACTAGACTATGAAAATACAGGCCTACTAATACTAATTAATCTACAGAGTAGATCTAACAAAGCCTGTCAAAAACATGTCCTGATTCTATTCCACCCCAAAAAATAAAAAAACATTTCATGAAGATTTTTAGGATAATTAAAATGTTCTTAATCCTAAAAGGGTTTCAATATATATAATATATATATATATATATAGCATTTGACTGTCAAGGGAACAACAACTTTAAAACAAAATAAAACTAATACCATTCAAACACTGAGAAAAACCAAAGAGATGGTTTTTGTTGGCCTAAAACCCTACATGCTTTATTTCAGTTCTAGGTTTTGCCGAGCGCAAAAGGTCGACAAGAAGAATACACACATTGCCTACACGCACAAGGACCCCCCACGCACACACACACACACACAAACCATATCTCTCTCACACACAGACACACATGCGCGCACACACTGACAAGTGGGGCCGTACGCATACAGGCATTAAATTATCAGAAATGAGCCAATCACTGCGCAAATAGAAAATGTATATGATATAGTAAGAAAACAAAAGCAGTAAAATATCATAGTTTACAATAATTCTTCACATTCAAAGGCTTTACATATTCAATACATACACAGCAAGGCCCTGGAACATGACTTCAATCCAAATATGCTTTCATATATTAGAATTTAAATAACACAGAGAAGCCAGGCCAGAACGGAGCGGCCCAATAACCTTATACAAGAATAAAAATACAAAACCTGGATCCTAGAGTCACCTCTTTACTCACCTCCCATTTGCAATTTTACATCAACTGTACATCACAGTCATCTGTTACCGATCAGGAAGACGCACGCGCACACACACTCAGTCTGTCGGTCTCACTCACTCCACGGACTTCCTGTTAAAAACGGCCAAATGAGAGGAGCCAAACACACGCACACGACCAGATCGCCCCTCCGTCGCAAGCCTCCAATCAGCAATGCATACCGTCACAATGCAAGCGCGTTAAAGGAAAACAGCTAAACTCAGTCGTGCTTTCAGCATAGGGCCAGGGGGGGGTGGCGCGACAAATAACCTCTCAAACCACATTACCCATGTGGCTTTTGTGGCGGTGTGGTGCCGTCTCCTGGTGCGATTTGAAGCTTTATTCGTAACGTGAACATGCTGAGGAGAGATTCGACACCACATCCTCCAATCGGAATCAGCAAGACCAGCTACTGTAGCCAATGAGGGTAAAAGGACCCGCCTTAATTCTAAACGCAGACTAAAGCGACACACACTACAAAGCGTTTAGGCGTTTCAATGTAAGGAGATGAGTGTGTGTTCGCGTCGAGCGAGAAAAGAAGAGAGTGTGTGCACTTGTTCCGCAACAGGCGGGTGGAGATTGCACGATTCTAAAGGGTTTGTTACCTGCACTGCTTTAAACCGATGGAAAGACTGTCTAGATGTGTGATAAAGGTTTTCTATGGCTTGCCTGCCGACATGACATGCTGACTACGGCCTTGCTGCTTCTGGTTGTGAAGACTCCAGCCTCGGCGTGTGAAACAACTGAATCTGAACAGAGAAAGTGCCTGGGAGCGACTGGACTGATATATGTGGAGACAAAGACAATATATAGCTGGAGAGGCGTCTCTACGGGGGCGTGTCCTCGTCCTGTGATTGGTTGGAGAGCTGTGGGGGTGTGGCCAAAGGGGAGGAGCACTGTAGTCCTATAGGCTGGGGCTCTGGTGTTTGTGGTAGATCTTCCTCCAAACTTCCTGGATCTTCTTGCACCATTTATCAGCGTTGCCGCTTGGGTCCATTAGATAGTACGTCCGGTTTGGCTACGGGAACAAAGCGGTGTCATTAAACATCCGATTTAAACCATGCAGATGTCGTGGCATTATAAGATAATAGACTGCCGTTACCGTGTGGACAAAGAAGGTTTTAAAGTTCTTTGCTTCTGGCCGTAGTTCAGGTGACCATGGAATCTCCCCTTTCAGAACTTTATTGACCGGATCCACGTAGTACAAGTGAGGACCCTCAGTCAGTAGCAACTGCCTCCTCCGTGCAAACAGACCCTACACACGTACACAAAGGGAAATACACAATAAAACATCAACTCTTTTAATAAAGTAAGATTATAAAACATATAGTTCCTGTCCTGGAACTTCCAACAGTGTTTGATTCACTAAAAATAACTAAATCAAGTCAGTCGTTCAGTAAATGGTCTGACTACACTGGTTGTTCTGCATGGTTTTGATTCACTAAAATGAACAAAATCCGATTTGATTTGATTTACTAAAAAAAAATCAAGTACTCTGTAATACTCTGGTAGTACTATGTTAGCCTGGTTCTACCACTCTCGTACATTTCATTTGTACAGAGAGTCTGGCCTCTCTCCATTGATAAGCGTTAACTTCCTCGAAGGCGGGTACTCTGTTAAAGTTTAAAACTATTGGATCTGCCCAGAGCCACTCTGGATCTGCCATAACCAATCGCTTATGTTTGGTCGTGACGTATGACGACTCAAACTAGCGTACAACGTCATCGTTCTCAGACACTCCCTCTGGTCGCTGATTGGACCGGTAAAAAATTGACAGGAGAAAACCCAAGAATACACCACAATCCCAGACCTAGTACTGAAGGAAAATGAATATTGAGTGGAAGTACGTAGGAGGGCGGAGCCAGGCTTGTACTATGTGGCTTTAATTCACAAAAAGGAACCAAATTATGATAGTCATTCGTTCAGGAACTAAATGGAGAACACAGGTCATGCTATATAGTTTTGATTGACTAAAAATAAACTAATCATACGAGTCATTTGTTAGGGAACTGTATGGACTTCACTGTTCACACAGTTGTGTTTCACTAAAAAGAACTGAATCGTGAGAGTCATTCGATCAGCAATTGGTCAGACTACACTGATCATGTTGTATGGTTTTAATTCACTAAAAAACAATAGGTGTGTTAGACTTAAATCTGCTCTGCGCAGACCTATCGATTCAAAAGCATATGGAGCCGTCTGCTCTTTAATGGCTCGCCCGGTACTCAATCGGTCGAACACAACTCAACATTTCAAGAGTCATTTGATCAGGAATTGGATGGAAAACAATACTATCTGACTGAATACTCGTACAGATTACCAACATTTACTCACTTTGCGTTTGTCTACTGGGCCCATTTTTAAGATGAGGTTATTCTCCACAAACTGGTGCCTGGTAAAAAAAATTAAAAAACAAGAGACAAAAGTTACAGAAAGCACGCACGGCTAGAAAGCCACATAAGACGACAGTGTGTATTTGTGTACCATGGGTTTGCAGCACTCTGCTTGTCCAGTAAGATGCGTTTCTCCTCGTCGCTGTATTGTAGGTCGAGCTCCATGCTATTACTGTCCAGCTCATGAATATGTATAAACTGATCCACACTAGGGGAGGGGTTATACGTAGGAGCAATTGTCTCTACTGTACAGGGAACTAAAGGAGCAGGGCCAGGCTGTGCCACCTGCATACAACTGAACTGGCTCAGGAGATCATCATACTGGAAATAAAGGAGATTAAGAATTAACTCAATTTTACATTTTCTGAAGAAAATCAGACCCATCTACACGTCGTTTGTGCTGACTCACATTTCCATAGCAGTCCTCATCATCCTCAGACATGGCGGGAAGATAAGCCGTTAGTTTGGGTGGAGTCCGCAAATGTACATCATGCCAGCCAACGGTTTCAAAAAAAGGGTGGGACCTCAGCGGTCCGTAGCCGCCCATCTCATCACAGCCAATCCGCTTGCACGGATCCAGTGACTGAAAGTAAAACACCAATGAGCACACAGCAGATCCTCACCTACACTACGCATAGAAAAACAAACATTTATGATTGAATAAGGCTGACCAGAAGCTGTTCCACAAGGTCCTTAGCTTTGGGGAAAAATTTCTCAGGAAACTCGTACTCGAGTTTTATAATCTTCTGGAATATTAGATACTCATTCCTGTGATGGATGAAAAGAGAACAATGTTTAGTAAATGGAGGGTTAAGCTTCTTCACATGGACAGGGTTGATGTTAGGGATAGATCATGAGGTTAAAAAGCGTTCTGCGCTGACAAGATGCATGGGAAAAACCCAATGTTTCAAACTCTGGACTTTTTTGACAGTAGTATATCATCTCACACTTTCTTGTGTCACGAGTAATACGTTTAAAAAAAAAAAAAGAAGAAGTTACCGTAATATTAAAGGGCATTGACTTCAATAGTTTTTTTTTCTACTATGATAGTCAATGGCTACCGTCAACTGTCTGGTTACCAACATTCTTCATATCTTTTGCGTTCAACAGAGGAAAGAAAATCATACAGGTTTGGGACAACTTGAGGGTGAGATGATGACAATTTTAATTTTTTGGTTAAAGTATCTCGTTAAGCTGCGAAAAAGTCACTGTTCTCCAAGCGGCTTTCTATGCGCGCTCCGAGACAGTGGAACAGGAACAAGCAAAGTGAACTTTGAGCTTTAGGATCATGCCGCCTAAACGGTAAAATACACACAGAAATGTATCAAAATGCCTGGCTTGGTGAGTATTCGCTTAACACCGTTGGTTATGTCTTAAGTGAACATAAACCGTTGAGGAGAAAGTCACGTGTAACAGTATATTGGATCCGTGCAATCGGTCTTAAAGTGCCAGCCGCCTAATATTCCTGCTGCTGTCTGTCATTAATGTTAATCAAACAACAAAAGACAAAGAGAAAATCACTCACTGCTCTTTAGTAGATTTAGTCGGATTAATCTATCATTTATACAGTGGTTTTACATTTGATTACTGTCCGTTGATAGACTGTTTTTTCTTCACAGGAATGCTATATTTGTTAAGCTCTAAGCTGCTCATAATCACCTCTAAGAGAGGGAATGGAATATATTACATGTTGCTTGCCAATATTGCAAGAGTTGTCAATTCATGATAGTTTCTAATCATCTTATTTTTTTTTTCATAGGCCTACTAGAAACACATTGTTGTTAAGAATAGCTAAATAATCCCAGTGGGTCTATTTGAAGCCTATTTATCATGTAGTATTATTTACTTTGGTAATCGGTTTTGGCCAGTACTGCTTCCAGTGATCAGTAATTGGGCCCAAAAACCCTGATCGGAGCACCCTTATCCACTTTAAATCAATATGTAGTTTTGCACATCGCTAGTACTCTGAAAAGAAACTCACCCAGCTCTGAATGGCGGCAAACCAGCAACAAGCTGGTAGATTATGCAGCCTAATGCCCAGAGATCCGAACTGCCACAAGAAAAAAGATGTTTAAGAAAAATACGTTTAAGATAAAAAAAGATGTTTAAGATAAATACACAAGTAAGCCAAATAACAGTCATAAATTGACCCTTTAGACAAAACATCAAATAAAGCCTTGTTCTTGGTCTTTAGTTATTGCACATAATGTCTCCGGGATTCAGAAGAGGAACCACTAAATAAATGCAGCAACAAACTAACATGACGCATCTCTGAATTAGGCCCGTTTCACTTCGACGAAAGCATTACAACTGCACACCATGAAATATTCATCAGTCGTGTTTACCTCTTGCAGGCAGATTTCTCAGTCAGTAATTCTGGAGAGACGTACTGAGCCGTACCAACAAATGAGTTTGCTCTTGCTGCGGGGAGAAACGCCAGAATGACAATGTCACTTAATAAAAGCACTATCATAAGAGGACACTTGTGCATGAACGGTTTACACTGGCAGAGGATGATTGATGTGTGTGATGTATGCGTTTTACCCTGTTTGCTTTCAGAGGACAGTTGTTTGGCCGTGCCAAAGTCTGTTATTTGAATGTGCATCTCTTCACTGAGCAGAATATTCTCGGGCTTTAGATCTCTGTAACAAAACCACAGTAACAGAAATAACTCAATGTCAGGATATACGGGTGTATATAAAACATTTTTAAAAACGACAAATAAAACTATTGACAGACACTTTAAAGACAAACCTACTAACCTGTGGATGATGCCCTTCTGATGCAAGTACTCGAGAGCACAAACTATCTCAGCGGAGTAGAACCGTGTACAGGTCTCGTCAAACGAGCCGATTTTTCGGATGTATTTCAGCAGTTCGCCATTTTTAGCATAGCTCAATCCAAAATCTGACAGTACATTCAGGAAAGCATTCAATTTAAACATTAGCTTTGTGTAGTAATTTATCAATATTGGACTAAACAATTAATTGGGTCAAAATATTGGCCATATATATTGTCATTACACAATGATGAGCCAAAACATTATGACTAATCACAGATGAGGTCGTTGTTTGGCTCATCAGTTTATATTAGGGGTGTAACAATACATCCTTATAGAGATATTGAATTATAAAAATGTGACGATTATTAATGTAAACGATATGATTTGCAATATAGTGTTAGCTTTATCCAAGACTCAGCTTACAGTTTTTATAAAGTATAATCCACCCAAAAAGTCAATTCTGTCCTCACGTCGTTTCAAACCTACAAGATATTCATTCAACTTCCAAACACAAATGAAGGCATTTTTATGAAACCTGGAAGATTTCTGTCCCTCTATTTGAAGTCCATTCCTCTAAAATTTAAAAGATCTATGAAGGCATCGTAAAAAATAATCAATCGAGTGGTCTAAACCAAATCCAAGACGTCTAAGGAAACAAAACGGCTTTATATGATGATGAACCGATTTACAACAACGTATACTGTAGTAAACGGACGTTCAAATGCTTGCGTGACGTTTGTAAACTAACCATTTACAGTTTGGGAATAGTCATTTTGACATGCTTCCTTGCTATGGAACTGCATTGATCATCTGAAGCGCATACACGCTGGAACGGCAATCCTCAAATGGAAAGTACAAACATCATTTGAATCACCTCATCACATTTGGTTTTAGTAGTATGATGATTAAAAGCGTTTCAGATGGTTTATTCTTATATGTATAGTGCATTAATAGCGGGAGAGTCTGTGTGAGCGCTTGTCTGTGTAAGAGATCCAACGAATGCCTGCATTGAAAGCGCAAGTACATCGTGAGGAAAACAATGAGTTTACAAAGTTTTAGTGACATTACTACATTAAACTACTATAATGCAGAATATAACACAATTATGCAATGGGGGAATATATGTGGGTCTTGATAATAATAAAATATATAAAAAAAATATTATAATAAAGTAATAGTAACAAAACAATGATAGTATCGTATCGTGGGTTTGGTATCGTGATTTGTATCGAATCAGCAGCTAATTTTATGGCCACCCTGCAGTGCCTATATTTCGGCGTGTGTGAAGGATACAGAGCTTCTCTTCATCCTGAAAGGTGAAGAAGAGCTTGACGAAGAATGGATGATCCAGGTGTGACATGATGTCTCTTTCTCTCTTAACATATTGCGCTTTGTTCTCCTTCATTATGTGGCGCTTTTCCAGGATCTTAACTGTTGAAACACGTGCACAAGCACTTTCAGTACATGCCTCCATCCAGTTTTTTTTTAACGATTTAAACTTTGATTTTCTCATTTGCAAAAAAGAAATATAATCATGTACTTGGCATATAAAAAATGTCAATAAAAAATATACATAAAACACAGTTAACCAAGAAATGGTAACAATATAAATAAGTAAATAAATAAATAGAACAGTTTGAAAAAGCAAAAAAACAAAAAATCAAAAAACATGGACAACATGTTGCCAGCACCATAAGTTCCCACTATAAGCTAAATCATATTTACCATGACCATTATTTTTATTTTCGTCTCACCACGTTACTACTACTGAGGGTTACAGAAATGCAACAATATTCCTCATTTATCAATCCTCTCATGCAAACTATAGGAGTTTTTCAAGGGCTGCCCATCCAGTACTTTAATGTCAAATGTAATACTGATAAATCGAATGCATATGAACCACAGTCTGATGATATAACAACTTACTTGCATATTCCTTCCCCGTCGAGTGTTCCTTTGCTAAGACAACCTGCAAGTAGCACAGATGGCAAAGGTTAGTACATTAAATGAATAATGCCATGTATGAGGTACATCAGATGTGCATGACTTCTTAAAAGTGTGTCATACGGTAGAGAAGGAGCCTTCTCCCAATATTTTCCCGAATCGGAAATCCTCGGGTCTCTTCTTGCGAGGCTGGGTCGGCTGGGGGGGTAGTGCCTGTCCCTCCATGCTGCTGCCGTGGAGACGGGGCGTGTCCTGCTGGCCTCTTACCATGGGTGGACAGGAGATGAGAACAGAGGAGTGGAGGGATGCAACATCATACTGACGAGAAAGAGAAAGAGGAAGTCAGTGTATTACTCCCGTTACTGAACTACTGCCTCGGATGTAATTATTGCACGGCTTGTGATAGTTATGAAAGATAGTACACCATTTCTTTGCATGTTTGTATTTAATGACTTCAAATATTACTTGTATTAATTATTTTAATATTTTAAAGAAAACTAATTACACCTAGTTTTTATAATATGCAAATTATATATTATGTAAATTAATTTAAGTGCATTGACATCACTCATAGTTGACAGCAAGATGAGAGCACATATTCTATGTATTAATATTAAAGCTATTGATAATTAATGAACCATTATGTGCACACCTGGAACACAAACAATTACATTACAAGTGTTTAATAAATGAAAACGTGCACAGCGTGTCATTCTGACTGTTTAAAGAGCATCTAAACAGTTCTCACATATAATTACTCTGCCTAAATTACACTGAATATTCATAATTACACTGGATATCATTGTTAAATTATTAAAAATGGAACTAATATGCACTACAAATCAATGCACGCTGTCTTTCTCTTACACTGCTTGATGGGTGTCTTTCAAAACACTGAAGATGAAGCTTCGAAACCTTTTGATTCAAATCAGTGGTTTGAAGCGTGTATCAAAGTCATGTGTTTTCAGTAATCGAGGCTTCGCTATGTCATAACGGTTTCGAAGGCTGTATCCGAAATCGCCCCATACCCCTGTAGGGAATAGTGAATGAGGGAATAGGTGTTCACGATCTCTGTGAACCCACGAATCATGCAGATTCACTGAGATCAACCCCCAGCGGCTACGGTTTTTACCTGATCTCTGATCAGCTTTATACATTTATAAACGTTTTAATGAGGCATTTGTATAATTAAAAGTAATAATAGTAGTAAATAGTCTCTTAATAGCCCGTTTGGCTTAGCCATCCATAGAACAAACTAAACAAGCCCTGAAATTTGATAAAAGAACACATACAGATGAAACTCGAAAAATTAGAATTAAATATGGTGCAAAAGTTCATTTATTTCAGTAATTCAACTTAAAAGGTGAAACTAATATATAGACTCATTACATGCAAAGTGAAAAATGTCAAGCCTTTATTTGTTATAATGTTGATGAGTATGGCTTACAGCTTATGAAAACCCCAAATTCAAAATTAGAATATTGTGAAAAGGTTTTCATAAGCTGTAAGCCATAATCATCAAAATTATGAACAAATAAAGGCTTGAAATATCTCACTTTGTCTATATAATAGTCTATATAATATATTAGTTTCACCTCTTAAGTTGAATTACTGAAAAAAAAAATTCCGCACGATATTCACATTTTTCGAGTTTCACCTGTAGACATGTAATATTAAGTGATATTACATGATTAGTTAATTGTATTTGATAGATTATACTTTCAATAAAACATTTGCAAAAGCTATTTTTAAGCATGTTTGGCCTGAGTTTTGGTTGCATTGCACTGCTCTGACCAGCAGGGGTCACCAGCGTGCGCCGCTTCGAGACAGTGAATCATTTTGCGAGTTCAATTGATTCGAAGCTTTGAAAAGCTTCGTTTCTCCCATCACTACCTGTAACTGCAGCTCACATTATTTATAATCAGCATTCCTACAATAATGAACTTCAAACACCTCTATAAAACATGAGTCACACGTCCACAAGAACTTTGGTCAACTCTCCAGCAATAACCCTGTTAACTACCCTTTGCAACCCATGCACCACAATATTAATTCATACTTCATACACTTAACGAGGATTAAGGAACAACAATATTAACAGCAACAGAAATAACAGAGGCAAGTTACTTTGCAGGATTTACATCTTGATATATCTAAACCCGATACATACCAAGTTTAGTATGATGTGCCTGAAAATGGCCCACCAATGAGCCTGATAAGTCACCAATCCTATTGATTTGCGTTTTGTCTTAGTCTAGTGATCTATATGACGTTGTACATAATAATAGTTAGGCTGTCAAAAGCACATGAGAAGGTGAAACCTTAAAAAAATCTCTAAGCCACTTTTATAGGCCGCAACTCTGAGTCTGTTCATTTCAGTGGAAATATCAAGCTTAATTAAGTCAGTGATAACATGGACATGTTAATAATCCGTTATAGACACATAGTACAACTAATTATCCCTTAATTACGGTTTAAAATGATAAACAGAGCAAACAGAGAAGCAAATGAGGCAAAACAACCTGAGGCGACTTATGCTAGAAGCGCTACTGACACAAAAATGGTGTTGTAGTTTGTCAGAGACTTAAGAACAAGCCCTGGATGTTCTCGATTAATTCTTAGAAATAAACATGATTTGTGTAAATTGAGAGCAGATTTAAGACAGTCAGAATCAAAACCCAATGCCGTGAGTTAGCGGTCAGGCTAGCGGCTAAGAAAACAAGCAACTTCATTTGTTGATAGAATTAGCTCGCCGCGCTAACGCATAACAATATGAGCATTTATCTACAATGCTCTTTTAAAAATATCAACATCGAGCCTAATAATTCATTCAGAAATCCCTGTATAAATTACGATAAGAAACAAAAGTTGACACTTCCTGGTTAATAGACCTGCGCTTGTTTTGGGGACTAGCGGGCTAATGAAGCTAAATGCTAACGTTAAGCAAAAAGAGTCGGGTCGCAAGCGTCCCGCGCCACCCCCCAAAAAAACGCCGTTACAAGCAGCGCGCGCAACGCGGCGCGAGGCGGCTTCGAGCCCGCGTTCCCAAGACGCTAGCGGTACTCACAATCTGACTCGTGGCTCTTGCCATGGAAGTTTTCCGCGGGTAATTTATTTGGGATTAAATAATTGTGAAGACTGGAGTCATGGCCGCCCTCTCTGCGCCTTCGCTTCACGGCTGTGACGTCACGCCACAACAACATTACTGCAGTCGAGAGGAATAAAAAAAAAAAATACCGCGCGCCCCCAAACGGCGAATCCCCAAAATTCCATGTATATCCATCTTTTTCCAACGCCCCATGACGCTTTGCGCGAATTATGGGTGTAACTTTTTTTAAGGATCGTTTTCAAAAACTGGGTACAATGAAAATTACTTTCACATTCATTATTCTATTCACCTTTCAACTTTTAAAAATGTTAAAAAGCATTAACAAATGACTACAACAGACCATTAATAACCCCCGATTATTTCAGCAGCAATATTATGGACGTGTTAAATATCATTGTGGTAATGTATGTCTTTATAATGGTGCCTTAATAAATAAATAAAAAATTAACTGCAACATTGAGTGATTTTAACATATTTCCAGGTTTCTCAGAAGCGGAAGTCGTCATAGATGGGTAAACTTCTATTGTAGTGAATGACTGAGACAAGAGAGACATTAAATACATGTTTCATGTTTCCATTTGCTCACACAGCAAAAGATAACTCCACAATAGTGTTTTCCACAACTTTCAAAAGAGGAAAAAAAATAGAGAGAGATTGATAACGGCAGTCAGAAGAGAGAACGATGTCAACTTTACCATCACACACCCTCACAGTAGCATTAACTAGGTTTTTTATTTGTAATTGGATGCAAAGGTAATATAATACAAATTATAGTGTTATAAATGTACATACATTTCTTTAAAAATGTAAATATAAAAAACTGCAGAATTTATGATGCTAATGACGGTTAAAACACGTCTTCACATTCTGTGAAAAAGGTCAGACAATAAATATTGTATTTACCTGCTTTAGAAAGTAAATACTGCTAGGGATTGGATGTGAAAAGAGGAGACAATTGGGCTACATTTTAAAGCATTCGTGTGAAAACAAACCTGGAAAGAGACGTGAGGATTTGGGGAGAAAAATTCTTATTATACCATGTCACGTTAAAATACCATAACATTTCCTTATTCTCTGAAAGTCTGAAAAAAGAACATGAACGAAATTTTAATGGCTCATTCAATCAAACTGAGGGATAAGGATTATTTGTAGAGCAAATTTATGATTTTAATTGTTTCCCCAAACCGGACGTGCCACCCATAATCTACTAGAACACAGTAGGCTCGTTAGGAAGAAGGTGGATAAGTGTTAAAGAGTTAGAAGTTTACTCAAAAATAAACATTCTGTCATTAATTACTCACTCTCATGTCGTTCCAAACCCATCACACTTTCGTTCATCTTCTGAACACAAATGAAGATCTTTTTGATGAAATCTGAGAGCTTTCTGTCCCTCCATTGACAGCTACACAACTACCACTTTCTTTGACACTTCAAAAAGTTCATAAAGAGTCCGTAAAACTAATCTATATGAATTTAGTGGGTTTTTCCCCCAAAATTTTTGGGTGAACTAACCCTTAATTGAAGGCACTTTGCAACTGTGCATCAGCACTGTAAACCTACTAACACTAACACAACACACTCTAATGTTTTTTGGACGTATGGTCTTATGGCAATATTATGGACATAACCATTGTAATGTCATTGTTTTCTTTGAAGTTCGGAAAACAGTGTAAATCATTTTTTTTTATAGTAAATAAATAATTGATACATCTACTGTAACAGTACAGCACCAAAATGAGTTTATAATATTAATTTTCAAAGTATAAATTGGATCTTTTTTTTTCCATTAGGTCACCTGATGGAGTTTTTCGTTTCCTTGCCACTGTTGCCTTTGGCTTGCTCAGTTGGGGATATTCAATTTAATTAATCAATGAATAATACTATTGATTAGCATTACCAAACATGGACGTTTTATTATTATTTTAATTTAATACTGTGAAGCTGCTTTGATACAATCTGTATTGTGAAAAGCGCTATACAAATATTCTTGACTTGACTTGATCTTCATGCATGAAAATATATAGCTGCCTTTTAAATGTTAGGATGGAGTTCCCTCACTTATCATATTTGAGGGTTTGTGGCATCTAAGATTGAGGATGCCTCGTTTAGAGTATATACCATGATGCCTGCTCAACTAGTTCACTAGCTGATGCTAGATTTATATTTAACTTAATTAAATTACACAGGCAGGTTTGAAGAAAGTGGAACTCAAATCAGCAAAACACCAAGCAATCTTAACTCAAATGCAGCATATTACAAACATAATTTGATTATTTATTTAACAGTCAATTTGTTTTGCAATAATAATGTTATCATTGCAGTTTGAGAAGATTCTTCTCATGAACAAACAGCAAATTTTGCACATAATAAAAAGTCTTTGGGGAAGTTGCTTGTAGAAACATTGAATACACCATCCGATTACTCTGGTTTGTTTAACTTACTAGTTCCATCTTTCAACATTTACAAACACTCAGAAAACAGAAGTCTGCTTATGTCAAGTGAAGGTCAGTGTTACTAAATAAGTCATTGATAGTCCTTCTTCCCCAAAGGTTTCATTTTAAGATTACACAAACCAAGACTACTGATCACTTTCATCATCCTCTTCCTCTTTACTCTTCTGTCCGTCCTCTTCCTCCTCACCATCATCTTCTTCTTCTGATGTCTCGTCACTGTCATCATTATCATCATCCTCAGCCCTGAGAGAACAAACACACACAGATTACTTTGACTTCTCAGGTTAAAATTAAACAAAATTCATAGTAGATATTATAATTTTAAAAAGAGTCTCACTTGACTGGCCTGTTGAGGTTCAAAAAGTCTCTTCCTGAGTCCACATCGAAAGGATCTGGACACAAACACACATCACAAACACCAAAGTTATTTTCAAAACCCTTACAGCATATTTGATTGTTTTAAAGAGATAGTTCACTTTAAAATGTAAAATTCTGTCATCATATACTCACCCTCAAGTTGTTTCAAACCTGTATGAATTTCGTTCTTCTGCTGAACACAAAGGAAGATATTTTGAAGAATGTCAGTAACCAAATTGATTGACTTCCATAGAAGGAAAAAAAAAATACTATGGAAGTCAATGGGAATTTTTTGGTTACTGACATTTTTCAAAATATCTTCCTTTGTGTTCAGCAGAAGAAAGACATTCATACAGGTTTGAAACTACTTGAGGGTGAGTATATGATAACAGGATTTTAATTTTAAAGTGAACTATCCCTTTAAAGAGGCTCTATCCTGCCCTTTTTCAATGTCTACTGGTGTACTAGAAAAGGTGTTTTCCCAAACTTTGTTTGACAAAAAGACAAAAAGACAAAAGACATTGTTGCAGCTCCTCTCTTCCCAGTTTGTCAGTGACGCTCTGGAGTGCATTTCCCAAAAAAAAGCATCATTAGCCAACAACGGTTGTTGGTAATATCAGAACTTGCGACCATAGTTGGCTTTGGGAAACGCACCCCTGTTTAGTTCCCCTCCTTCTGAAAATCACAATGTGCTCTGTTTGGCAGCTAGACCAGTGTGTTGTGATTGGTCAACCGCTTTGAACATGTTTGGGAAATGTCCCGCCCCTTACCATAACCGGGAGTTTCAACACACTTCTAACGCAACTCAACAGTGTTTCAGGGAGTTCAGAAACAGTGCGCAACAACTCCCTTTGGAGGGACTTTGTGCTTTGCAACTTTGCAGAGCTTTTTCATGCAACAGCGACATTACACACTAAAGAAAGGTCAAAATGTAAAAAAGCATAATAGCACCCCTTTAAGTCATTGGAACGTACCGATCTCCTCTTCCTGAGGAGTTTCACTGAGAAACTCTTTCTCCACAGCCAGTAGTTCCTCTTCTGATTGGCTGGAAGCGTAACGCTCTAGAAGAGTCTTGTTCAGCTCCAGAAATCCCAAACCCCACTTAAACTTCCTCAGCAGGAGCACAGCCAGGTCACGAAATCCTGATGCATGATCATATAAAGACACATACACGTCAATACACAAATAATGTCCATTTTATCTCAGCAAGTCTGCACAGTTTAATCTCAGTTGCTATCATTATTACATATTACGTTCTTGCGAAAATATTGTGCAAAAGTTCATTTATTTCAGTAACTCAACTTAAAAGGTGAAACTAATATATTATATAGACTCATTACATGCAAAGTGAGATATTTCAAGCCTTTATTTGTAATTATTTTGATGATTATGGCTTACAGCTTATGAAAACACCAAATTCAAAATTAGAATTTTGTGAAAAGGTTTTCATAAGCTGTAAGCCATAATAATAACCAACAAAATAGCCAACAAATAAAGGCTTGAAATATCTCACTTTGCATGCAATGAGTCTATATAATAAATTAGTTTCACCTTTTAAGTTGAATGAAATAAATGAACTTTTGCAAGTTTCACATGTATTTAGTCAAAAATAAATAAATGCAAAAAAACATTTTGACATGTAATTTATTCCTGTATTGCACATGATCCTTCAGAAATCATTCTAATATGCTGATTTGCTGCTCAAGAAACAATGTTGAAAACAGTTGTGCTGCTGCATATTTTGTGGAAACTGTTTTTTTTAATGATTCTGTGTAAAAAAAAAAATTATAGTTTAAATCAACAGCATTTTTTTTTTAAAACAATTTTAAAGTCTTTACTGTCATTATTGACCAATAAATCTTGCTGAATCCCCAAACTTTTGAACATAGTGTATATATCAGCATAATTTGGCCATTTGTGACCACTCTCTCTAGTCCGTTTTATCAGCCACTGAAATGCATAATACTTAACCACTGCTATAATACATACAAACCCATAAACCCATATGACAATAGCAGGGAGAGAGAAAGATAAAGCTGGGAGCTGCTTACCCACAATGCAGAAGGTGGCAGCATAAGCCTCGACGCAGGACAGCTTGCACGGCTTTCCGTAGTTTACAGGATTTGCTGCGACCAAGAACGGCAAAAGCCTCGGATGTGAGCCAATCATTTTGCTGAAAGGCGTATCTTCAAGCCGTGCCCACGAGCAGTCAATCACTGCCAGCCCAGCCTGTGCCACAATCGCCCTGGAGATGAAGAATATTACAGATTAATAATTGAGACATTTTCTCTCATTTTTATCTACACAACAGTTCAAAAGTTTGGGGTCGGTATGTTTTTTTCAAATGTTTTTAAAGGACGCCTCTTCTGCTCACCGAGGCTGCATTTATTTCACCACAAATACAGTAAAAACAGTAATATTGTGATTAATTTAAATATATTATTGAATATTATTATAATTTAAAGTAGCTCTTTTTTTTATTTATATTTTTTTCTAATGTAATTTATTCTTGTGATCAAAGCAGAAATGTACACAAATTTAATGTAGATACTTGTTTGTCTGTGTAAATGTGAATGGATTATATAAAGCAAAAGTCACAGTGATTTTGTGAAAATGCTTCCTGTGGCCCGCCTGACAGACAGTTTAAATCTAGAATAAAAAACACACCTCTTTAACCTGGCATACACATAGAAAATGATATATTGCTATTATTCAAATCCGTTAAATTATTATTAGGCTGCATAAATTATGTTAGCCGGAACCGGAAACACTTCCTATAACACCCGATGTACTCGCTACATCATAAGAAGAATGGCATCTACGTTAATGTTAGTCTTTCTGCTTATTCCGAGGTTTACTGTAGTCAGCCGTATCCAGATCAGATGGTGGACCTACGCCTAGACACGACCACAACACATGATAGTCAGCCGGATCCGGGCCGTATCCAGATCAGATGGTGGACCTGCGCCTAGACACGACCACAACACATGATAGTCAGCCGGATCCGGGCCGTATCCAGATCAGATGGTGGACCTGCGCCTAGACACGACCACAACACATGATAGTCAGCCGGATCCGGGCCGTATCCAGACCAGATGTGGACCTACGCCTAGACACGACCACAACACATGATAGTCAGCCGGATCCGGGCCGTATCCAGATCAGATGGTGGACCTGCGCCTAGACACGACCACAACACATGATAGTCAGCCGGATCCGGGCCGTATCCAGTCCAGATGTGGACCTACGCCTAGACACGACCACAACACATGATAGTCAGCCGGATCCGGGCCGTATCCAGATCAGATGGTGGACCTGCGCCTAGACACGACCACAACACATGATAGTCAGCCGGATCCGGGCCGTATCCAGTCCAGATGTGGACCTACGCCTAGACACGACCACAACACATGATAGTCAGCCGGATCCGGGCCGTATCCAGATCAGATGGTGGACCTGCGCCTAGACATGACCACAACACATGATAGTGGTTGAGGAGATTCCCCCCTTCTGTGTAAAGCGCTTTGAGTGTCCAGAAAAGCGCTATATAAATGTAATGAATTATTATTAGTCAGCCGGATCCGGGCCGGATCCAGATCAGATGGAGGACCTGCGCCTAGACACGACCACAACACATGATGTAGTCAGCCGTATCCAGGCCGTATCCAGACCAGATGGTGGACATATCCAGGAACTATTTGGTTACCTAGACACGACAACAACGCATCCCTGAAGTGTCAGCAGAGATTGTGTCCACTAGACTCTCCCCTGTGAAGGCCTCATGGACACGACAGCCATCGGCACTGATCCTCAACAAACCCGTCTCCATACCGGCGTTACTCCGATCTTCAACCAAATGGAACTGGATAATATTCTGATTGTTCCAAACCAATCTGACTTCTGACCTGTAATGCTGCCTGAATCATAATCATACACTGTTCGTTCATTGGCCAGAGGAGAACTGGCCCTGACTGAGCCTTGGTTCTCCCAAGTTTTTTTTCTCCATTCTGCCACCTGGTGGAGATTTGGTTCCTTGCCAATGCCGCCTTTTTCGCCTTTTCACATTTGTTGCCATTGGCTTGGCTTGCTTAGTTGGGGACATTAAATTTAACATTTAGTTTAATATTCAACAATAATACTGATCTGCCTGCATTGACACTACTACCGTATACAAGAACTGAACTGAGCTGGACGACGACATCACGGTTTACTCCAGAGCGGCTATACATATATATAAATTAACTGAATTAATAACTTTTTTTAAACAAAAATGAAACACGGAAACAAACTTTTTTGCATTATTTTTCTGTTATCTCTGTAAAGCTGCTTTGAAACAATCTGTATTGTAAAAAGCGCTATATAAATAAATGTGACTTGACCTGTCTGCAGGTGTAACGTATCTGGTTCCCATCGGGCTGAGGATCAGGCCATTGAAGCGCTGGTTGAGTCGAAGGCAGCGCACTAAACCTTTCCTGGCCAGCTTCCGTCCTGTGCAGCGTTTAGGGTCACAGTGACCCAGATCCCACATGGCCAATGGACAGGGCAACTTCACACCCCCTGAAGCCCCTGAATCTGCATCCTCACTGGCTGAAGAAAAAACACACACACATACACTGACAACATATAACCTCATGTGTGTCAAGCTTTATTATTACAGAGTAATTCAGTCTGTGACATAAATCTGAGCTGAAATGTTTAAAAAACATGACAATGTTAAATGGGATAGTTCATATAGTATTTATGGAAGTCAATGGGGTCCATCAACTATTTGGTTAGCAACATTCCTGAAAAATATATTCTTATGTGTTCAGCAGAGTAATGAAACTCATACAGGTTTGGAACAACTTGAGGGTGAGTAAATGATGACTGAATTGTAATTTTGGGGTGAACTATCCCTTTAACATATCTAACGTTATCCAAACTGGCATGACAACCACAGACCTTGCAGAGCCTCGTGCATCTCCTCTGTGAAGGTTTCTAATGATTTCCCCTTCATCCTGTGTCGTGTGTCTTTGCCCTTGTGAACCGCTCGCTCACATTTACCCGTTTTTTTACGTGGCATATCTGAAATTCTCCTTATTTTTGTTTTAGGAATAAAAACGTCAACTTTCAGACGTGTGAAGAAGCAATTTAAAGGGTTGACTGTATTATAACCTATTTAACCATCTTACAAATTATAACACACCCAAAAAAAGTATCTACTTTACACTGATCACGGCATACAAATCCCTTTAAATAAAATCCCAAAGATTTATTCTGACACGCTGGTTCGTGAGGCCAAAACACGGTGACGTAATGAAACATGGCTCTTACCAAGCACAAAAGACGCTAATTTATTTAAATTACATAAATATTAATATTTTATTAATTCAGTTTAGGTCAAACAATATAAATGAATATTTTATGCACAACACTATGGATAAATTATACAAAACAGACACATAATAATCGATAAAGTAAAAACGGAAGAGGACTTTTATTTAGGCAGAAATACACCCGGAAATGTAGAAGAATATTTGTTTGGTTCTTTGCAACGCCGCGTTTCCTACATTCACGAACGTTTTGATGCATATTTCGCCTTTGTGTTTAATGTAAACAGCAAAAGGGACACATTTTTACCAATTAAATGTAATTATATCTTCATATATGTTAAAACTCTTAAATATGAGGTATTTTCTCGATAAGTGTTTCATTTTACAAGCCACACGTTCATAAAACATAAAATCTTCTCCAATCGGCAATGTTGTCAGTTGTGGTTGTGTCACATGAACAGACAGAAGAAAGATAAGAAGAAATGTAGTTTTACTTACAACTCCAACGATTTCAAGAGTTATGGAGTCTGTATATTTAAAAGTGTGCCTGTTATGTCTGACAGCACTGGGTAAGTGTAATAAATTGAGACTTGTTTTATTAAATCTGATCATGTCTAACGTTAGTATGAGGAACTGAAAGGGTGTAAATGTGTTTGTTCCCAAAATCATGTTGTCTTTAGGGTGTTCAATATTAATAATGTCAGTATCCATTATGTGGTGTTTTTTGATCTTTCAGTGTCTGTCATATCAGGAGGGAAGATGAAGATAGTTGAGGAACCTAATACATTTGGGTCAGGTTTCCAGCAAACCCTCTAAAATGGTAATTTCAAATATGAGATCTACTTAAACAACAGAGTCTGAATCTCCATATTCTTCTTCCTTTGATTTTTCAGGTTGAATAATCAGCTGATGTCTCAGAGCAGTCGACTGCAGGCGAAGATCAGCCCATCTCCAGTGTCTGGACCTTCACATCTGCACAGACTGGCAGGGAAATGCTTCAACTACATCGAGGCCCTGTGTGTAACATCTGCACATCTTTAAAACTATCGAAAAGTCATTTAAAAAAAGTCTAGTAGCTTGATATACATATTTAACTTGCTTTATCTTTATGAATATGAATTGTGTCCAATTAAAAGAAACCTATTTTTAATTATTCTGTGTTTTTTTAGATACAAATACGTATTCTGTCCATTTCATAATGTGACTCAGCATGAACAGAGTTTCAGATGGAACGCATACAGCGGTATATTGGGGTAATGATCTTTATAAAAGTTTTATTATGCCTTCTTCTATTTAATTAAGCTTGCATTATTTAAAATCACTGTGTTTGTGTAGTATTTGGCAGGAATGGGAGATTCAGAATAACACGTTTACTGGCATGTGGATGCGAGAAGGAGATTCATGCGGAAACAAGAACAGACAGACCAAGGTTTTTTTTTTTTTTTTCATAAACACTATCTTTGTGTTAATTGTAATGTGAGTTTATGGATGTTTTTTTGCTTGTAAATGGTGAAGGATGTTGAGTGTCTCTATTCAGGTTCTCCTGGTCTGTGGGAACAGCAGTAAACTGTCGAGTGTTTCAGAGCCGCAGACGTGTGTTTATTCACTGACGTTTGAGACGCCACTGGTTTGCCATTCACACTCCCTCTTAGGTGAGTTAACCGCAGTGTTATTTTAGTATCATTCAGGTACTATTATCGTTTTTAGCTTGTTTTGTCTTATTTTAAATAATTGTACGTGATCCTGAGGGACCTTTGAAAGTTAATTGAGGTGTGTGTGTTTTCAGTGTATCCAGTTTTGAGTGAGCCATTACAGAAGGAGTGGGATGAAATTGAGCAAGCTCGATATGAAGATCTCCTCACAGAACAGGTGACAACAAACACACACACTGTTATACTCTTCATGCCTCTGAGAACATAATAATGAGAGGCGTTTGTGTGTGTTTAGGGTTATAATAAGCTGCTGAAGGAGCTGTTTGAAGAGGCGGGTCTCCTGAGAAGAGCTCAGCAGCAGAAGGCAGAGGAGAGCACGACGTCCCTCACACATCCGAGTCAGGAGCAGTGCAAACAGGTCAGAGAGACGCCTTCAGGACACACTGCGCTCAGCTTTAGTCATGCTAGTGCTGTCAGCGTGTGTGTGTGAGACGTGTGCAGGACATACTGCGCTCAGCTTTAGTCATAGTGCTGTCAGCGTGTGTGTGTGAGACGTGTGCAGGACACACTGCGCTCAGATTTAGTCATGCTAGTGCTGTCAGCGTGTGTGTGAGAGACGTGTGCAGGACACACTGCGCTCAGATTTAGTCATGCTAGTGCTGTCAGCGTGTGTTACGACCCCTGAGATGGTCAATCAAGGGGAGTAACATTAATTTGGGAGAAACACACATTTGCAGACACACAACATAACTAGGTGAGGAGTAAAGGCAAATAAACACCACTACTGAACTGCAATCGATTGTTTTATTTACAAAATTGTGAAATATATATATATTGATATATATATCACGAGTAGATTATTTACAATAGGAGGTAGCTTTAAACAAGACAAAAACACACTTACAAATATAAGAAAAATAGGGAGAATTGGAGAAGGAATGCGGACGGCTTCCAAATCAAAGAAATAAACAAAAACAAAACCAAGCTAACTTGCAGCCCAATCTCTAACCTAACTGTCAAAAGAAAATAATGAAATGAATAGTCTTCGCGTCCTCCGACGCACCACCTCACCTTCTCTAACTATTGTTTATTTGAACAGGACTTTGAAAAGCAGCAAGCAGAGATAGAACGGCTACGATCGCTCCTAACACAACATAACATCTCCTATGAGGCGACAACAACAGGTGAGACATGCATGCACTTCTTCAGCTCATCTGATTGGCTCAGGTGGACACAACAGTCTTTAGCTCAGGTGGACACACAAGCTCAGGTGGACGCACAGGACACACAGGCTCAGGCGGACGCAACAGCTTTAAGTCACAAAAGCCCGGGACACACCAAGACAACGTCAAATAACTATCGGTCACGAAAGCTGACTGTGTTGTCGGCTGCCTGTCGGCCATAAAGCCGCGCTTTAACACACCAAAAGGACTAAAGGTGACTGTCAACAAGCACATGTGTTCTGCATCTGCGTGTAAGGTATCAATAGTCTATTTTCGTCATTCAAAATAGGGAAACCGAAGCTGGGACTGCAGATAAACACACCGTAAACAAAGCAGCGCTAGCTTTGCATTTTGAATATCATGCTGATCCCTTTCTTTATTCCCGGCAGCTCGTGTTGTTATGAAAATATTCATGCATTCAAATGCTCAGGTAAATGATGCAACATTATAACAGCCTTACACTCATAATTTGTCTGTGTCTTTGCTCGCTTTTATTCTCGTGCACTGACTCGTTCGCTAAGCTGAACAACATCCAATCAGAGTTCTCTCTCTCTCACCGACGGCGATGCTGAATCGTCCCAAAAACAAAAGGCGTCCGATGAGAGCAAAGTGTGCAGAACACGCCGAAAAAACATGGAGCACGTGGCTTGGTGTGTCCCAGCCTTTATAAATGCCTGAATGTGTCATTTATTTTAGCCCTGTGAAGCCTACTGTGTAATGTACTGTTTTGTATGCAAATGTCTTTATTTTTATATGCAAATGATCAAAACTTGCTGAAAAACCTGTCAAACTACATGCCGTCTGTCGTCTGATTGATAGTTTATAGCAAGTAAAAGGCATTTTAGTATAGTTCTCGTAAAAGTCGTGGTTCACGTCTTTTTGCTATGAAATCTGCACTGATTTTATAAAGTAAATGTAAGAATACATTTTATCTTGTAAGTATTGAACATTTATTGAAGATTAACATTTAGTGGACTGAAGCAACTTTACTTGATTATCCATACATCAATTTTTGTAGACAATTTTTTAAAATGTGAGTATCAGATATGATACATCAGGCTTTTGATTTGTTCATCTCTCAATCATCATTGTATTGCATTGCATTATGTTTAACTCTCCACAATAAAAACTACAGAGCTCTGATCATAAAACTAAGCATTTAAATATCATTTTTCTGAGACTTATTATTTTTATTATTAGAGATATAGAGTGACAACTGATTTTTATATACATTTTATGTAAGTAGTTATAAAATCTCACTGATTTACATTACAAGCTGTCAGATTTTCATATGACTTTTTAGCCATATGAATAACAACATCTGCATATTTTTGCTCAGTTTGTGCCTCTCAATAAAAAAATGTTCCCCTTCTCAAATATGAGCTTCATGTTCTCCTATATGGGCCATAAAAACCTGATGTATCAAATATGATGCTAAAAAAAAAGCACATATGCAAACTTTTTTTGGTCTAAAGATTCAATAAACTGTTCCATTCACATTTTTGACTATTATTATTTTGAATGTCAGACTTTGCAAGGTTAAAGAAAGTTTGCAAAGCCTAAATGTTTCACAGAAATAATTAGTTGATGATGGCATGAGCGTGCATGACTCAAACAGGTTAGATTTACCAACGGATTTCTTCTCGCTCTCTCAGACAGGACACAGGATCAGGATCAGGGTCCCGTGGAGCCCTCGCCCCTCCAGGAGCAGCACCAGCGCGGGGACACTGGCTTTATTGCTGATCTGCACTGACATGCCCAGCAGGACCACAACACATTCAGCAGAATAATATTACTATTGCTATTTAATGAGTTTTAAATTTGACTTGATTTCGTCTGACCTGAAATGAAAAATAAAGATTTTATCACATGACAGAGTTTTCAAAACGTTGTGCAATCAGTTCTTTAGAGTGATGTAATTTTTTTTAACTTTCTGTTTGCGTTAAAAATGGTCTGTGTGCTACTATGAGAACATTGCGGGAGCCTTGTTGTTTGAGCATCAAAACCAGTCTGAGAGGCCCTTTACACACAATGTGTTTTTGTATTTAATAAAAATGAGTTGCATTGCAGTGGAATAAAAAACACAAGGTCTAAAAATGCAGGGTTTTTTTTTTACTGAAGCAACAAGTTTTTAGAAAGCAAGTGTTCTGCGTGAACAACCTCTAAACAATGTTGGCTCAAACAATGGTGAATGTTTTTTTGCAAGCAACTTTAATGTTCACATGACATGTGTACAACCTGTTTTATTGCCAAAGTATTACGTGCTTCCGATTGATTTGAGAAAAAAAGTTGGGTGGGACTTCATTTGATCTTTTAGTTGGATTGGGGGCTTTGAATTTATTTTAAAAAAAAAGTTTTTGATTACTAATACTATGGTCGAAATAGTCGAGCCTGTTCATAAGAATATGTGTCACCCATGATTTATTCCACAACTGAAAGTTTCGATAACCAGGCGTTATCATCTCAAAATGGCAGCCGCCATGAGGGCAGACCACTCTTGTGGGAATGAACCAGCTTTTTCAAGGCCACCGAAATGACTAGATTTGTTTTATCTTGGGCAAGTATTCATAATTTTAAGCATATTTATTAGTATTATTTTTATACAAGTATTCATTTCTAAGCGGAATTTTTTTTTATGTACCTTTAAAATCAATTTTTAGGCTGGCCTTTTTTAAATGATGAAATTCTATAACTATTGTATGACTATAACAGTAGTTAAAAATGGAGTAGAGATTTTAATTCATTATTTTGCCTTGCCTTGGGAAGGTGTGGACCGAGTGATGATGTTTAATAAATCGTAGGAATTATTCGTCATTGTATTTCTTTCGACTAAATGAGAACATTGCGGAGTAAAACAGATTTTAAACGTAATTTAAATGTCCTAATGAAAAACAGTTCTTCTAAACTCCAGTAGGCAGCGTATATTACAATGTAGTTCTTGGGACTCTACACAGTGATGACTCAAAGTAATTGATGAATCATATTGTTAACCCATTCAGACCCTGCGTCCATTACAATGGACATCACATGTCAACCCCCTCTTTTTTTTACTTCTGGAGCATTTCCCCTAGTTTAAAGCCTGCAGTCCATGAGATTGGACGTTTGTCATCCAATCAAATGGCAGTAAAGCTCTGCATGTAGTAATTATAAAAAAAAACACTACATTGAAGAGACGCATGGCAGCACTCCACTCCAAACACCAGAAGCAAGGAACATTTTCTATGGTTTATTTACATTTTTTATATATGTTTGCCAGTATTTCATAGTTTGTATGTAAAATAGAAAGATTGAACTTATTAATTAAAGTTAAAAATCGATTGTAGAATTGCATGTTTTAAATCAGGATTTTTTCAAATGTGTCTGTCCATTAGAATGTACAGTGGGTTCAAAAGCCTGTCACCGAAATCACATTCCAGTAACTGAAGTCCAGTAATGCTGATTGAAATTTCTTATATAAAAAAATCTATATCGCAGTACTGATACATTTTTGAAACTTTTTCATATGCAGAATATACAGTTATGAAGTGCTTGAACATATAGCTGGTGGAAATATGTCAGATGTTGACTTTATGTGGAGTGATGAGGAAGATGAAGATATAATAAAAATCCGTATTTAAAACTTTATAAAGTAAAATGAATAGCTTCCGGCCAAATGAACATACGGATTTGACTTAAATCTAAAGCGTAACTTGAATATTAACATTTTTCTTACACAAATGCATCGCTTCGATTCAGAAGGCCTTTATTACCCACCCCCACCCCCACCCACCCAGAGCCGCGTGGAGCACTTTTATGATGGATAGATGCACTTTTATGATGGATGGATGCACTTTTATGGACTTTCAAAACAGAAACAACCATTCATCGCCATTATAAAGCTTGGAAGCCAGGACATTTTGTAATATAACTCAGATTGTATTCGTCTGAAAGAAGAATGTCATATACACCTAGAATGGCTTGAGGGTGAGTAAATCATGAGCTAATTTTAATTTTTGGGTGAACAATCTCTTTATAGGTATAAAACATCCAAAAATTATATTTTTCATCACTTACTCACCCTCTTGTTGTTCCAAACCTGTATGAGGTTCTTTATTCTGCTGAACACAAAATATGATATTTTAAAGATTGTCGGTAAGACAGTTGACAGTAGCCATTGACTTCCATAGTATTTTTTCCTACTATAGCCTATATTTTCCTAATAACTACATATTATATTATTTATATATAATATAATATTATCATTATTAGTAATTATTTAGAAAATTATAATAATATTTAGCAGTAATGTATCAATATAGATATTACAGTACAATACCGTATAATTAATTACAGCAGACCAAATTATGAAATACAGTAAAAATACAGTAATGTACTATTTGGTAGTTTACAGTACTGATCTTGTGTACTGTAAAGTGAATTACAGTACAGTTACTGGAAATCGAAATACATTAACTTGCTGGCAACCATGCTGCCAGTAATGTTCTGTAAAAATACAAGAAAATCGTTAACAGAGAAATTGTTTCAAAGATGCACACAGGAAATTACTCTTATGTGAATGCATTGATTGATTCCTAGGTTTATTTTGTTAAAAATAAACAAATGTGCGATTAATAAAGCAAAAACCTTACAATTAAAGTTGAAATGTTGTAATGTTCAAGTTTTTGATCTAAAAAAAAGAAAGATGCACAAATAAAATGACTCTAACATGACCATATTGATTGATTCTAAGACATTAAGTTTGTTACAAACAATGTGCAATCTGTAAAACAAAAACTTCAAAATTAAAGTTGAAATGGTATACTGTTGAAATGTTTTTGACCTTGAGAAAAAGCTTTAAGTATATACCAACAATTTTTAAGTTTATTATTTAATTTTATGTTGGTACATTTTTGTGAGGTACACCTGTTTTGACCTGACGTCCATTGAAATGGACAAAAAAAATTACAATTAAAGGCAAACATTTTTTTTATTTTTTTTATTTGGTCTCATTTATAGAAGCCTCATGAGCTGTGAAAATGTACTTTTATATTTTTCAGAAACTTTAAACATAATTCAGGTCTGAAGGGGTTAAACACTGCGTTAAAATTAACTGTCCAAACGAACCGATTCGTTAAAATGAATCGTGCGTCCCACTGCCAGTATCCGGTAACTTGATATTTGAAATACTCTTTCTGAACCACTAGATGGCAGCATCCAAAGCTCTATCGCTCGTTTCGACGCACTTCTCTGCTGTGTGTAAACAAACCAAGCATTTGAGCCGAAATACCTCTGTCATTTACACAGAAATCCCCTTTTCACGGCCTCCAGTCTCTTATTTGCTCCCATCCAATTTCTGCTCTTTTAGACAGCACTGGCAGAACAAACAGCCCTCATCCAGCTGCAAATGACAGACGAAACCCTCGAGCAATCGGTTCCAGGGCAGCAGTTTCCTCTTGGTTGTAAATAAGATGTTAAATTAGGATGTAGCAACCGTGTGTCGAGACGCATCTTGTTAGAAGCGAAACGGCCAGAGGAGAGTTTAACTGAAAATGACCAGACCATGAAAAATACAATCCAATTAAGCCTACATAGAGATCACCAGAGAGAGCAAATAAAACGATATTTGCCCGTGCAAAACGTGCCACCATGATTGCCATGAAGGTGTTCTGTGGTTTATGCAATGTTATACACTGAAAAAATTATTTTAGCCCACTTAAAATATGCAAAAAATTTGCAACAAAGTTTTTAAGTAAATCAAACTTGCCAACTTTTGTTGTTGCCTACTTAAATATATCAGTTCACGTAACATTCTTTACTTAAAAAATATCTTACACAATGGAATCTTCCAACTAAGTAATTGTAAGTAAGTGTTAACTTAATATTTAAGGTCATAGGTCACCAAAAATCACAATATTATAAACAGTATTTTAAATGGTGTGTGTGTGTGTGTGTGTGTGTGTGTGTGTGTGTGTGTGTGTGTGCGTGTGTGTGTGCACAATACATAAAATCTTTTTTATTTTGGGTCTGTGCACCTGGCACAAATTAAATTGTCAAAGAAATTTCATACACACATTCTACAACATCTCAGAAAATCAAAACTTTGCAGGCGTGCTCCTTAATGAAAAATTCAATTTCAAGAAAAACATCCTAATTTAACCCGTTTTTTTTTTTTTACTCAAAAATGTGCTGTGCATGGGGCAAATTGCACATCCATTAAAAAAAGGCCTAAATTTAAGATTTATGTATTTGAATTGCATATAAAATTTCCATTCATTTTAATTAGTTTGAACATAAACATGAACAATGTGATGCATATTTGTCAAGTCATACATAAATGAAACTATCTATTGAACTAATAAGTGCATAATCCTATTTTCAAAATGAATTTGTATAAATTGCTTATGATCTGTTTTATCAGCATCAAGGCAATATTGTAGTTTTAATCACCGTAATAGTGCACCTCTCCTCAACAAACCACATGATGAGAGCTCAGTCATACCAGAGCCGACATTCTCTGGTCATATTACCTGCAGTCGCACAATCAGGACTGATTTCTGTCACACACCTGAGACTGAAGTGGCGTCTGGTTTCTGAAAGAGAGCGAGTGACCTTATTACAAAGCTCTCTCTCTCTCTCTCTCTCTCTCTCTCTCTCTGCCTGCAGGACATCCTCTGCCTCACAGTGACGCACTGAAAGGGTGCAGATATTTATATCAGGGTTGTGTACATTAGCTCCTCAGTCTCTTCAGAATTGCAGAAGACTCATACGGCTCCCTGTATTAATATCGGACTGCTTTGAATGGCCGTTTCACAATCAAATAAGTCGTTTTACTTCTGCACATTTGATGAACTTCAGCGCCTGTCACTCAAACCTCAGGTGGGCAATTAAGGCCTTCCATTTAATTCTAATGAGATCTAAACAACAAAATATGATGATGCAATGACATTCAGCATGAAATCCGTGAACTTCACAGTTTGTCTTTCGGTTCATTTCAGAGCTGAAGAACTTCTCAGGAAAGTTAATGTGTTGGAGGCATATCTCTTCATGAACGGTCTCGAGAGATCTGCGACCTGTCAATCAGCGAGAGCAAGACTGGGGAGATCCTCAAAGGGCTGCTTACCAATTCTTAATAAACGCATAAAAGCGAGTATATAAACCAGAAATCTTCCTTCATATATGTACAGATTTCATATAAGGAGGGATGAGAGACTGAGACAACAGGCCTCTGTGGAGAGAGAGTCATGTGACGCCTCCAGCATGCAAAACAGCCTTGAACACATTGATAAAATATTTTTTATGTTTATTAATAAGGGTATTTACATAATATTTTTCCTGTAGTAATAATAATAATACTTATGATTATTATTATAAAGGTGGCACATAATATTAATAATTATTATTATTATATGAATAATAGTAAGATATTATATTACAAAAATGACATACTATTATTAATATAATATTATAATGGTGGTACATAATAATATTAATTATTGATATGAAAATTATATTAATAATTGTATGATATTATATTACAAATAATATCATAAATATATGACTATTTTACATTATTTTTATATATATATGATATAATTTATTATATATAATAAACTATATTACAACAATATAATAAATAAAAACAATTATCATTGTCGTTAAAAAAATTATGTATACTCAACAGCAATAATTATAATAATAACAACAATAAATGCATGGTGTGTACATTAATAATTAAAAAATGTTAATAACTTTATATTTTTATTGTAATTATTATTAATAATTATTCATAGTAATAAATGTGGCAGATAATAACTAATATATATATATATATCACTATATATATATATCACACACACACATATATATATATGATAAATATTGATATAACATGCAATTATATTATAATTGTTATATTACTAATTAATAAATAAATTATTATAATAATTATATTTTTTGTAATAATGTATATATTTCAATGTAATTATAATTTATTAGTATTATTTATATGAGTTTATAAATGCACAAGATTAATGCCAAAGTAATTAACAATGTTATGTCATATTATTAAATGACTATGAAATAATTATTGTGCATAAACATGGGATTACTGATCACACGTCTGCAGCAGGACTCCACGTTCAAGCCCATATTTTATAAGACATAGTGTTTCCAAAAAAAAACATGTCGACCTGGATAAAGTGAGGAGACAGCAACTTAAACTAGGACAGAAAGTGTGCAAGCTGGAAGATGAGAGAAAGAGTAATGAAAAGAAACACAAAGGAGAGGTGAGATTACTCCGGGCTTTCAGGAGGTGTTCAAAACCCGTTTCTTTCTATATTGTGAATGTTATTTTACTAGATTTACATTTCCTCACATGTTCTTCTTAGGCTGAGGTTGAACAGCTTGAATACGGCGTAAGTCGCTTTGTATAAAACTGTCTACCAAATGCAGGAATGCAGATGTACTTCTTTACCCCGACTGTTACTCTATATTAGATCATAAAAGAAACAACAATCACAATCCAGTATGTAAATATCACTATGATGTCACTGTGGTCGGTTAGCGTTTGAATAACGAACATTCTAAATTAATGTCAAAGGGAAATTTTGATGCATCATGATGATCTTTGTTGTGCTGCCTTTCATTTAACTGTATAAACATGATTTTTCATTATTGCATTACAGTAATGAGAATTAGGGATGGGCATTTGTCCAAAAAAATGCATTTGAATATTCGGGCCCATAAAAATCGAATATTCGGGCCCATAAAAATCGAATATTCGAATATTCAGGCTCATAAAAATCGAATATTCGGGCCCATAAAAATCGAATATTCAGGCTCATAAAAATCGAATATTCGGGCCCATAAAAATCGAATATTCAGGCTCATAAAAATCGAATATTCGGGCCCATAAAAATCTAATATTCGAATATTCAGGCTCATAAAAATCGAATATTCGGGCCCATAAAAATCGAATATTCAGGCTCATAAAAATCGAATATTCGGGCCCATAAAAATCGAATATTCAGGCTCATAAAAATCGAATATTCGGGCCCATAAAAATCTAATATTCGAATATTCAGGCTCATAAAAATCGAATATTCGGGCCCATAAAAAAATCGAATATTCGAATATTCAGGCTCATAAAAATCGAATATTCGGGCCCATAAAAATGTAATATTCGGATATTCAGGCTCATAAAAATGTAATATTCAGGCTCATAAAAATCGAATATTCGGGCTCATAAAAATCGAATATTCGAATATTCAGGCTCATAAAAATCGAATATTCGGGCCCATAAAAATGTAATATTCGGATATTCAGGCTCATAAAAATGTAATATTCGGGCTCATAAAAATCGAATATTCAAGCTCATAAAACTCGAATATTCGGGCCCATAAAAATCGAATATTCAGGCTCATAAACATCGAATATTCGGGCCCATAAAAATCGGGCCCGATAAATTCGATTTTTATGAGCCCGAATATTCGATTTTTATGAGCCTGAATATCGAATATTCGGGCTCATAAAAATCGAATATTCTAATATTCGGGCTCGTAAAAAATAAAATATTCAAACATTTGTTTATTTAAATGACGTTTAACAAAAAATATGTTATTTTTTAAGTAAATTTGAAAAAAAGTTTTTGTCACCATTTCTTAACAAGATTAGGCAATATACACAATATACACAGCTTACAATATATGTTAAAGTTTTCTTTTAGTTGAAAACATTAAACATTTGGCCTATGTGTAAACTAAATATAAAGAACAAAAGGATTTAAGCTCAAGCAGCGCGAACGGGGAAAAAAAAAAAAAAACTCATTGAGAATCTAATAAAAAAATGAAATAAAAATGTATAAAACCTATGGCCTATAGACATTTTAAGTCACCATGACATCAAAACTGACATTCTTATAAAAGATTTATCTGTGCACATAATTATTTTTAATAATCTTAATCATAATCTCATAATCTTTAGTCGACATAACTTCCCTTCCCTCTTGCAGAAGCATCTCTTCTCTTCTCTGATGATGTGTTTACTGCCGAGAGGGCGGGGCAACCTGTCACTCACATCAGATCCACCAATAGCAAACCACAACCATCCAATCAATTCCCCACGGGCAGAACCAAGCCCCGCCCACATTTGTTCTTGTTTGAGAAGCCGTTTCGCTCAGATATACGTCACAATAGAGAAGAAAAGACTATCACTTCCATTTCAGCCGACTATAAAAAAAATTACAAAAATGATTAAAAGCTTTACCAAAAATTTAAATACAACCATAAATTTGAAAATTTAAACCTAATTCTAAATATTTATATAAAAAAATATGAGTATCTTAATGATACAAAAAAAAATAAAAAATACTACACATTACAGGAATGAGACCTTGGGTGAAAAATGTCAAGGATCTGAAAATAGGTTTGATGTCCTGCATTAAACGGTGTGTGTACACGAAGCGTGGACGCTGGGACGCCGCTGGCTCGAGGGCGTCTGTGGTCATGTGAACTCAGGCCATTGGATGAGCACATCTCACATCCCTAAAGGACCCTGGATGCTGCGAGACACAGACGCCGTTCTTCCAGCATCCAGGAGCGCAAACGCAATGAAGTAGGTCATTCACGCACAGATACAACCCCCTCCCCTCTCTCTCACACACACACACACACTGTACATCACTGATGACTGAACACACACACAAGCTCCTCTCTCCTCGTGCTCCTTCACAAAGGAAACACTGAACAGGACTGTGATTTTTCCACATGAGCGCAGGACTGGAAAGCAAAGCTGAGGATGTAGTGTGTGTGTGTGTGTGTGTGTGACAGAGCTCTGAGCCAGACGTCCTTCAGGAACGCTGAGGAAACTCATTCTTTGTGATTGAAGATCATGCTTTTCTGGGGGGAATGAATCGCTAGACGCGGCGTCTGGATGCAGGAACATGAGGGAGAGAGAGAGGGCACCGGCAGGTGAGTGCTGGAGATCCTCTTCATCCGGTCAGCGCTGTATTGATTTCTTTTGTCTGAAGACCGCCGAGGGCTCTTGCCGCTCTCAACTCACGCTCTCGGCGTGCATTCATGCATTTTTGTTGATGTCTCCAGAGTCTGATATTATATGCGTGTTTGTTAACATTTATAATATCGCCAAAGCATATGAGGTGAAAAAAGAAAGGAAATAAATTAGGAATAGAGGAGAAACAGGGCAGTAAAAATGCTAAAATAAATAAATGAATTAAAATCATTAATTAAAATCAATAATAATAAAAAAGGAATCGGATTTAATGAGTGAATTCAGAACTGTTTTATTTTGTGTAATGCGTTTAGCGTTTCAATAAATCCTGTAAACACGAGTTTATGCAAGTATATGCACGAATGTTGTGTATGAAATGAATGTGACCTGTGAGGGAGGGCAGGTCAAAGGTCGCCTTCAGGTGTTGACCTTAGGATCAAATTTAGGCTCAATGAGGAACGGATTGTCCCATTTATTAAGTGGGGCGATTATGATTTATTATAGTAAAGTGCATTCAAGACACTGCAAAAAAAGATTTTTCAAAGTTATATATCAGTAAATTAAAGTATTCGAGTACATTTGTACAAGAAAACACTACTTCAGAATTTCATGTTTAATTCAATGTTTTACTTGCCATTTCTTTCTTATTATTTGTGAAATATACTTATATAGTATATTTTTGTAGTATACAGACTATTTTTATACTTATATAGAATATAGAGTGAAAATTGTTTTTTGAAAATTGTTCAGTGTGCATCAATATAGAGAAAGCAAACTGAAGTCATACACAAAATATGAGCTATTTCTTTCTATAATATATATATATATATATAACAACATAAATGAATTAATAGCTCCATTTTGTATATATAAAATTTACTTTTTGGGATTTCAAATGTACAAAATGGAGCTAAATAACATTAAGCAGTTTTATAAAATGGAAAGTTTCAGTTCCAGCTCATTTAGTTGTTGTGTTCTGTAGGATTAATGTGCATTTCTTCCAATTGTCCTTCTGAAAATTAATTTTCCTGTCACTCTAATTCAATATCCAGTGTGTTGTGGCCAATTCAATTGAAATTGGGCAATTCCTAAAAGGTCTGTGCTCACCGCAGTGCTCTAGCGGTTGAGGTTCAGAATGAAGGGCGGGAAGGAACGACAGGTGAGGTAATGCAGGAAAAAGAAAGGACAGGTATCTAGCCGAGGTAGACAACGGCCTCTAGAGAAAATGAGAATGTTCCTGAATCAATTTCTCATGTGTTTCTCAGTCAGGGGCCGAAGTGTCCAGGATAGCAGGGGTTCGGCACATCAGAGAGGTCATCTGAAGGTCATCTGTTGTTGTTGTTGTTGTTGTGTGGCAGTGATGCTCAGCGGAGGGTCTTGCGCTGTCACTATGCATGATGCTGATAACGTGAGGACTCATTCTAGGTCACTGCTTTATTCCCGTGAGCGCTGTGAGACGTCAGGACCGTGAGTCAGTTAGTGCCCTTTGCTGCTGCTGAAATATTTACAAAGATTTGCTTCGTCGGAGGAGAGTGTCAAATCAGGTGCGCGGCGCGGGAAATAGAGTGCAGAAGTGCTGACGAGAGGAAAGAAATGAGGACACGAGCGTTAATAAACAGAGCAAAAGACAAAAGGCGTCATCAAGGAGGTCTATAACACCAGGAGAGAGGTGCTCAGCAGGGGCCGGTCTCACAGAACATTATTAAGAACAGCGCTTGAAGTGGGCCGGCACTTCTGTATATTAATCTTTAGCGCTCTTCTCACATGATACCGGTGCTTTGTGCCAGTCAGAGTCAACGCATCAGTGCAAGCGGGCAGGGCCGTCGCTAGCGGGGCACACACACACACACACACACTTCAACCGAGGGGGCAGCTGTGAATGCAACGGACCGCTATTAATAACTATTTAAAATACATGGCACATTAAAAAACATGACTCCAAAAATAGTGTGCATGCTTATTATTATTATTAAGGTAATTTGCATACGACACAAAAAAGATGAATTTTGAGGTGATTTTGATCAGCAAATCTTCAACAAGAATGGCCATACAATCAGATAACAGATTTCACAATCAGATTTTTTAAATTTAATTTTACTTATTTATTTATTTTTGTTTAATATTTTGTATTTTTAGGGGATTTTATGGTACCAAATTATATTTATGGAATAGATAATGAACCATTTATTACCTGTTATGAGCATAGACTTGAAAATGAAACTGGTAAATCTAGAATTTTCGAATGTCCATAATTGTTTTGTTGTTCACCCAACAAGTGCCAAAACCTTAACCGAGTTTCGTATCATTCCAATAAAGTTAAAAAAATAAAAATAAATGAAGCGTAAAACCGAACAGCATCAGAGGTTTAAGAAAATAATTGAAAAATAAAAAATCTTAAGAAATGTTTTAACTGCATTTAATGAATTTGTACTGTGCCACTGTTCGTCCGACTGTTTGTACTGTATTTTATTTTTTATTCTAAACTGTTTTAATTATTCTTATTTCTTTTGATTATTTTAATTTCTTCTATGTAAAGCACTTTGAATTACCATTGTGTATGAAATGTGCTATATAAATAAACTTTATTTGGCCTTGCCTTGCCATTGCAAAAAAAGAAGAAGAAGATTTTCTTAGTATTTTTGTCATTTTCCAGTGAAATTATCTAAACATTCTTAAAATAGATATATTTACTTGGGAAGAAGCTTTTTTAAACATCATGCCTTAGAAAAAAACATCACTGATGTGCATCTTGAGACAAAACAATGGCTCTGAGTGACATATTTTAAGATCTGTCAGTGCAAATTGCTTTCAGTTAAAACTGCTCAAACATGCATGTTAGTCTGGAATAAGCTTAAACCTCGTCTGTGAAACCAGGGGTTAATATCTTACGTCATTTTGCGTCTCAAGTAAATATATCTTGATTTAGGAATTTTGAGATCTTTTAATGGAAACCGAGACAAAATTCCCAAGCAATTAAACAGTTTTTAGATGTGTGCATCTGGCCTCCTCTTGAAATAAGCGTGTCAGTGCGTGTGAGATAATGTGTGTGTGTTTCTCAGTGCCCAGGTGGGTGTTCCCGCAGCGGGACGGGGCAGTGAGGCGAGCGGGGCTCCGGTCGAGGACATGCAGGCGCTGTCCATCACGTCTCTCTCCGCCTCAGAGGTCGAGCAGCAGTACGAGCTGATCGCTACTTTGGGGAAGGGCACCTACGGCAAAGTCGACTTGTGTGTGCACCGGACACAGGGTGAGCCTGGAGGATTATTGTTATTTTTTCCTCTTGTGGAACCAAAACAAAATGTTTTGCATAATCTCCTGGCTGCTCCTTTCCATACAATGGAGGTGAATGTAGCTCCTCTATATTGAAATATAGAGGTCTTGCTGCACCAGGATATTTCATTCATTGCTGTTTTGTGTGTTGCCAGGAACTAAACTGGCTCTGAAGTACGTGAGCAAGAACAAGACGAAGCTGCGTAGTTTCTTGCGCGAGTACAGTCTGACGGCGGCGCTGGGCTGCAGTCCGTTCATCATCAAGGTCCTGAACGTCCTGTTTGAGACGGAGGACAGTTACGTGTTCGGTCAGGAGTACGCGCCCGCGGGAGACCTGTTCGACATCATCCCACCTCAGGTATCACTGCGCATTATATGACCTGTTTAATCCTGAATGCACACGCAGTGTCACAATGACCGTTCGTAAAGACCCGCCCCCTTTAGTTACTGTTGCTATGTCATATTTCAACCCAAAATAATGATGCTGAAAATTCAGCTTTGATCACAGGAATAAATTACATTTTACAATATACTACAATAGAGAACATCTACTTTAAACTGTAATAATATTTCACAATTTTACTGTATGTTTGGTCAGCCTTGGTTTGCAGAAAATACTTCTTTCAAAAACATTTTAAAAATTCATAACGAACCCAAACTTTTGAACAGTATTTATTTATTTGTTTTTTTTTGTTTGTGAAATAAGACCTGGACATGTTCTTTGTGAGATTTAACTAAATATACTAGTTTTTTTTTTTTGTCTTGTCTGGATGACATGAACAGTACAGTATGTATGACTCACACAGAATCTTTATTTTTTCATATTTTCTGTGCTATTTTTTTTGGGAAATATGTTTATATCCAAAACAGAGAATTTGTATAACTTTATGATTGATAGGTACACTCTAAAAAATGCTGGGTTGTTTCAACCCAATTTTGGGTCAAATATGGACAAACCCAGCCATTGAGTTACATTTTTAAATTAGATTTTTAACCCAACATTTGGGTTTGTCCATATTTGACCCAAAATTGGGTTGAAACAAGTGAGTGTAGCCTATGTTAATTCTGCATACATCTGTGGAGTTGTACAGGCCGTGTGATCCTGCTTTTGATTATAGAAAACACGGCGAATCAACTACAAGTTTCTACTTCCTCCCTTATAGACTATGAGCTTATACTGTACTCTCTATGCCTCCTCAGCTAAACTGTGCCTTCTTGTGTTCCCATGTGTCTTCAGGCCGGCCTGCCGGAGGAGATGGTCAAACGCTGTGTTCAGCAACTGGGATTGGCTCTGGATTTCATGCACAGCAAGAGTCTCGTCCATCGTGACGTGAAGCCAGAAAACGTTCTGCTTTTCGACCGCGAGTGCCGGCGTGTGAAATTGGCAGATTTGGGAATGACACGGCGGGCGGGCAGCCGGATCAAGCGGATCAGCGGCACCATCCCATACACTGCAGCCGAGGTGTGCCAGGCCTCGGTTTCGGAGGGCATCGTCGTGGCGACGACCCAGGACGTGTGGGCTTTCGGAGTTCTGCTCTTCTGCATGCTCACGGGAAACTTCCCATGGGAAGCGGCGTTGCCTAGCGACGCATTCTTTTCGGAATTTCAGCGCTGGCAACGGGGGGCGTGTCCTCCAGGAGCCGTTCCCTCCCAGTGGAGGCGTTTCTCTGATGACGCGTTACGCATGTTCGGCCGGCTGTTGGCGTTGGAGCCGGAGCGGCGCTGTGGCGTCAAAGAGGTGTTTTACTTCCTTAAATACGACCTGCTGAATCATCATCGCCGCAGAGCGTCCTGTAGGGCCCCGAGGGGAGGAGCCTCACGTTGCTCCGCCCACAGACACACAGAGCCCTCCCCCCCTTCAGGCACTTCCTGTCTACGCCCCACCCCCCTCAAACGTAGCATCCTATCCGAACCACATTCCTCAAGAGAAGAGTCCTCCAAAAGCCCGTCGCCCAACCGCCAAGACAAGAGCAAAGTGATGATGACCACTCCTATTGAGATCTGTGTATGAAGACAAAACCGGGTCTCAAACGTGTAAGGGTTTCACTGGACGGCCGCGAAACTGGTAGCAATATTACTTCAGGAGAACTACTGGAAGAACGTTTGCGCAAGAATGACAAGAACGCCGTAGGTTATTAAGAACTAGCAAAACTATTACTCTGTGGCTCTGAAACCTCACTTACTTCGAAGATCGACAGGATGAAAAGGATGTGGTAGGTCACTTTAGCTCTAGAAATTATTTAGTTTTGCAAGGAAAAAAGCACTGAATTTAACATAATTGCTTTTAATTTAAAAGAATAGTTCACTTAAAAAACAAGATGTCTTTTTTTCTTATGGAGACCCTAAAGGGACATGGTGAGGGAAAAATATGTCAATGCAATTCTCTTCCAAAACTGTTGCGTTCCCTATAAAAAAAATTGCATTTGCTCACAAAACTTTTGCGTTTGACCAAGAGACGAGAGAATGCAAAGTTTCTCGGGGGAACGCAAAACATTTGGGTGTGAATGCAAAAGCACTGAAATATAAATTTTCCTCCCATCTCATATTTTTCCCCCCATCGCTTTTGTCCCTTTAGTGGCTCCGTACTTACTTGCATTGAAACACGAATGAAGAAATACTGCACAATGCTCCATAATGGGTGCTTTAGATGTCAAGATCCTGAAATCACATCAAAGTACCATATCTGAGTCCTCTAAAGTCATATGACACATTTATGTGAGGAAAAGTCATTGTCAACCAAAAATTGTATTGATGCTGATTTTTGCTTCAAATATTGTGCATCTTCACTGTCAGAAAGAATGTGAAAAATCATACATTTAGCTTGGCTACTGAGGCAGAACCCATAAAGGAACAATTTTGTAACTTATCTAGCCCTAAAAGGTGTATATCAGTGCATATTATTTGTGTAAGTTACTAATATACACCTTTTAGGAGTAGATAAGATACGGATTTCTGCACACATTTTCTAAAAGAGAAGATGCACTGATGGTTATTGACATCAAATTTGATCCATCTTGATGTGCCGTATTTAAATCGAATGATATTTGAGAGATATGCATTTTTAATTCACGATTTGGTCCGTTTCTCACTCAAAGCTGATGAACGTGTGGCTTTACAAGACTTTGAATATACTGTATAGACTTATTTTTTAGTATCATTGATATACTATAATAGATTGTCATATTTTAAATTTTAGGTAAGGTTTTAATAATTTTTGTTGGTTTTTTAAATGTCTATAGTTTTAGTTATTTTAGGACTTTACCGCTAAACGAAAATTAGAAATGTTGAGAAATGCAACACCAAGGTGAGTAAATGATGACTTATTATTATTATTATTTTAGGGTGAACTATCCTTTTAACTTGTCAATCGTGCACTAAAACTGAAACTCGGCAAACAGGGAAATACACTGATGGTGTGAACATATACGGATCGCCATCTTTTCGTTACGGAGGCTCATCATCATGTGACTTTTAAACCAGCCTACGACAGAATCATACATGATGTGCACCAATAGAAGAATACGATATATTTTATACTGGACTTTTTTTAGTTTTACGAGGAAGATCCACGATAACCTGGAGACTGCCTATAGATGAACTTCCAGAGACACAGGACTTCTTCAAGAGTAGAGACACAGTCTCTATAGATCACAGGGATTTTATTATGTATCTTTGTATTTGAAGTGTGCATTCAAACACCTTTCTATGAGATTTCTGAAGAAAAGTGCCGATCTCAACGGCTGAACCGAGACCCGTCTTCTGTGTTCTCGTATAAAGAGTCATTTAGGAAAGCAAAGCCTCAAGGGATCTTTCAAGAACACGAGAGCATCTTCTCCCTAGAACATAGTGACTGTGTTTCGTCAGGTAGTGCTAACTTGTAGCTTCTTTTGTATCAAACGATCGATTAACGAACTTCTACAGAGACTCTTTTTAGTCTTAAATTAAAGTGTATGTTTACATAGGATGCATAGATAGTGACTTAGGTGGTATAGAGCAGTTAATGTTAATGTTTGAGGTATGTTGCACATTTTCTCATCAAAAACAAACTCGAGAACAGACGAAAAGAATATGACACATAATCTGAAGTAGTTCTGTGGTTTAGTATGAGATAATAGCAATCATAAAACAGTTTATTGATAATGGATTTTGCTCTTTTTATAGGACTGTTTCATGGTTATAAAGGTTGTTCAAACGACCTTGGAATATCGACCTACAATAGTTGGTGTTTTTTATTTAAAAAAAAGAGTACATTTATAAAACTAGATGTTATTTAGCTGTTGTAAGGATTGTCATACAGTCGTAGATTGTTCTGAATGATAAACAGCTAATTAAACAGATTAAATGCACATTTAATTGCACTTATTGCCTCTATCAGTGTGTGTGTGTGTGTGTGTGTGTGTGTGTGTGTGTGTGTGTGTGTCAGTTTAAAAGTACAACAACACTACAGAAACAGAAATTAAGGTGACAACTTAAATAAATGTATCATGCATGGTTGCAAAGTAAAATTATGATTTATTGATTTTATTAAACTTTCTAAGTTGAAAACGTGTGTAATTTAAATTGAAAATCCCGCGTTATTCGATTTTTATTTTATTTTATAGAAACTGCTGTAGTAACAATGAAATTGTCTTGATAACTTGGGCAGTGGATTTTTAGTTCCCAGCATGCTCTGCATAAGACTGGATAAAGAGAGTTTAATGTTGAAATTAAGTGTGTTTTTAGTAAATGTAAAGATCTGTTTATGTTTGACATTTAAAAGAGTTTCCGTTATGTTAACATTGTACCAAATTAGTTGAAACAACTTAGTTTTTTGAGTAATCAACGTAATGTTTGTTTATGCCACATATTATTAAGTTCTTTAAATCAGTGTAATTCATTTGTTGAACATAATTCAATTAGAATTTGTCATAACTCAAAAAGATTGATGCAAATTATGTAGAGCTAAGTATGTCCAGCTAAACAATATGTCCTTTGAAACTAAACTAAATGAAAATGGTTTAATTCAACTATTTATCCACTTCAGATCGCATAACATCTGTTTAAATGTAATAGCTTCATTATGTTATGAGGTTAAGTGGTTTTATAGTGAAAATTATGTATGGTATTATTATTATTATTTACCTGCATTGGCTCATCTTTTATCCTTCAGTCTGAATGAAGTGATGTTGTAATGAACATCTGTCAAAAATAAGGGAAAACAAAAGGCTTTCTATTATGCAATATTACAGTGAACATTGTATAGTGTATTTATAGTGTATAACATTACAGTGAGATTATGTAAATATTTACAACATTATAGCTCACAATGTACACTTTTATAGAGATATTGTAAATATTTACAACTTTAGAGAGAGGTTTATTATTATAAGGTAAGTATTTACAGCATTACAGTGAGTGATGCAGCAATATTTTATAATGATTTATATGTGATTATTGTATTTATTAATATTTTGAATAAGCTTATATATTTTCAGGTTTCATTTTAAAGGTTGTGTAGGTAAGAATTGTCTAAAGAACTTTTTTTCAAATTGGCTTAAACTGTCTTTATATACCAATACATAATTAAAATGTAAGTACTTTGAAAAAGAGAGTATAAAAATTGAGTGACTATAGTGTATTTAATCTTCAAAAAACACAGCTCATTAATTCCATTCGGGACGAAACAAGTGATTGGCTTGCGCGACTGTCACTCTCCGTCGCCATGACTACCGCCGCTATTACTGGCTCTGCCCGTGCGCGCAGTCGCACACCCGTTTTTAGGTGGGAGTGAATGGAATTAATGAGCTGTGTTTATTGAAGATTAAATACACTAGAGTCACTCAGTTTTTTATACTCTCTATTTCAGAGTACTTGCATTTTAATTATGTATTGGTATATAAAGACAGTTTAAACAAATTTGAATAAAAGTTTTTTTAGACAATTCTGACCTACCCTACCTTTAAGTGTAGTTTAAAGTGGAGTAATTTTGTTACGTGCTTTTTCATTTGATTTTGTATACACACTGCATCTTTATTTATTTTTATGTCAGTTTTAGTCATTTTGGAATTAGTATTTTATGAAATACATTTTTTTCAGCTTTATTTCAATAACAGAAAATATATTTTTAATAGTTTTAGTCTTAGTCAACACTGCAGCGATGTTAAGTAAATATTTACGGTGTTACTATGAATATTTACAGCTTCACAGAGAGATGAGAGCACTGATTTGAGATCATGTAAATAGGATTACACTTAAGTAAATGTTTACAGTATCACAAGGGTAAAGTCAATATTTACCATCATCGGGAGGTAAAGTAAGTGTTTATGACATCAAAGGAAGGTTATGTAAATAAGGGTTAGGGTTAGGTAATGTGAATCTCTACAGTATTCATCCATTCAATTCAGTATTCCCTGATCATTATCTGTCAACCAGCCAATCAACACAACGAATGAAGACACAATTGTTCAGTGCATAATACAGATACTTTAACCTGGATCACGAGCATCATTCACCCGTCCATTATTAGCATTCCCTGACATTTCACCCTGTGTGTCACTTTATTGCTATAATGTCTTGATATGTGTATCACTACAGAAATGCACAGAAGTCTTTCAGAGATGATCTTTTAAGGGTTTGTGTGTAATTTTAATCATTTGGCAAGAAAGACGCGAGATATGCGGATAACTGACTCTTTTGCTCTCTTTCTGTGGCCTTTTCTCCCTGTTACTTAATTCATCTTTTTATCCTACTTTGCTTTGCATAATTTTTTGCTGCTTTTCTGAAGGTCATTAAAACTAGGTCTCTCTCTCACTCTCTCTCTCTCTCTCTCTCTCTCTCTCTCTCTCTCTCTCTCTCTCTCTCTCTCTCTCTCTCTCTCTCTCTCTCTGATATAAAACACTAATGAGCTGTTTTAGAGAGCAAAAGAATAAATGCACAATTAGACAGAGGGGAACTAGAACGGTAGAAGCTACCAGCCCGATAAAGTGAGTGAGCGTGAGTGTGAGTGTGTGTGTGTGTGTGTGTGTGTGTGTGTGATGCCGGTAATGCTTGGGAGCTCATTAAGTCGTGGTGATAAGGGGTGGTTAGATTCAGTCACAAGGGAGTTCAAGAGGAAAAAAAGAGTGAAGCGGATAAAAAAGGACAGAATGCAGATAAGGGTATAGAGGACCTCGCTTCGAATCCTTCAAATATCCCTCATAATGAAACGCAAGCAAACGGGGAATAAAGCAGCAGGGGAATTTTTCATCTCTCTGAGGGTTTTTTCTAGAAATAATGGGAGCAATTCCCCATGTATGTTTTGTCAGTATAAGCGATTTTGTCCTGAAGATGTCGGTTGTAATCCGGAACATCTTTTTCTGCCCTCTAGTTTTGTCTTTATCTACAAAGTATACGACGGTGTGAACAGAGTTACATGCTATAGGGGGAATCTCACACAACCACAAAATCAAACAGGAAAAACAATTGCATAATGAAAATCTAGGTTTTTTTGTGCATTGAGAATATTTTCTCCAGCACACTTTCTGTGCAATGATTAATACAATAATTGTTTCAGCTTAAATTAATGGAAGTATAACATATGCAAATTGCATTAGAGTAGCTAATGAGAATTATGATGCATTATGATAATCAGAATTAGGTGGGACAATGTGTTCAGTTAAAATAAAGACATCACAATGCAAAATTTAAAAACTTCTTTAAAAATATCTTTATAAAGTCCTAAAATAGGTGTCATTTATTTATAGCTATTTAACATTAAGTGCTCAAAAAAAAAATATATATATATATACAGGCATATTTCTAAAATAAATACATAAATAAATAGATAAAGCACGATAAAGCTTAAAGATGTCCTATTCTTTTTTTAATTTAACCCTTTAAGCGGCACCCCCTTTTTTTTAATGGACATGAAAATGCACATTCCGAAACTAAATGGTTGTAATTCAAGAATGCTTTGGAATATAGATGTAAGATTGGTCTTGTTTTAAAGAAGACATTTGGCGGATTTTTGTAGAAGTGAAAAAAAGTGAAAACAAAAAAAAAAAGTTATAGAAGTTTGAGTTTATGAAAATGTAATGTTAAAATTTGTATTATTCATATTTTATATAAAATATATATTTTCAAAACCTGGTGGTCTCTAAAAATGCAACAACAAAAATCAAACCCAAAAATCTAAACAAGTTGTGTTTCAAATTTTAGGTTGATATCTCAAAAAATAAGCTTTCAGTGAGATTTAGTTTGGGCGCAGTACCACACTTCTCCACTAGTGAACATTACTGCCCATATAAGGGCGTCTCCATATGTTGTTTGAGTGATCTGAACCATTATTTTTACAATTTTCATACAATTTATGAAGTAGACATCCTATTCAGAAGTAGTATTGGAAGTTTGGCAGATTTTTAAATTAATTCAACCTCTAATAAACACAAGAAGATCCCGTATGTGCATTATAGCTCGCTGCCACATCACTAATACTGAATCTATTATTTTTTTCTTTATATTTAAAACATTTTCAGACCTTTTTTTCTAAAATAATTGAATGGATGCTATCTTTTAAACTAAAACAAACTGAGGTTTCTACCATTCTTTCATGATTTTTCATGTTCATCACTATTTCAAAATAGAGGTCTGAACACGCCTTGTATGAAAATTGTTGCAAATTGATAAATTACGGCTCCTCTGTAATTTATTTAGAATATCAAATATGTAAACTAGAGATTTTAAGCTTTCAAATGATATATAGTTTGTCAAGATTAGTTTAGGTTTAGTATAGTATATTACTGTATTAAATATGTAATGGGTGTGAGCTGTATGCCAATATAAGGGGTTATACAAAACGAAGATGCAAATATAAAGAATCAAGAAATTTGTTCATGCATATAAAATATTTACACTGCAAAAAATTTACGGTAACACATTTAACAGCATTTTTACCTGAAAAGACGTGTAGCTGAGAAGTTTGTGCAGTTAAGCATTTTAATTCCTTATTAAGCTGTTGAATATGAAAGTTTAATGCCTGTATGAATCAGGTTAATCAAAGTCAAGGGCATTTTGTAATTTCTCATTTGGTTCACCTGAGGAAACAATATTGATTGGTTGCAAATTATCTTTTGGTTCTTCCGCGTAAACACAAACAGACGAACGACCTTTCTGTGACCTTTCTGAAGTTTGAGTTTGACTTCTTTTGGTCTTCATCACTCTCCGCTATCTGTGTGATAATTAACTTTTCAACCCAACACAGATTCATCATGCAGCTTAATCAAAGTAATTAAAACTGATGATGATTTCTGCTCAAGTTGTATCCGCTAGAGACCGACGCGACACACGCATGCACACAAACACACTCATCACGCGTATGAT
>NC_136899.1:3633307-3720807 GCF_949152265.1 Phoxinus phoxinus | reverse complement strand
CCAGGATATAAATGTTTTATTTTTATTTTTTTTGGAGCTTAAAATTATTAAATTATTTCTTTAAAGAAAGACAGATGTGTTTATAATGACATGAGGATGAGTAAATGATGACAGACTTTTCATTTTTGCGTAAACTACTCCTTAAAATGACATTTGTCAAATAAATTCATCTGTACATTCTACTTTATTTAATCTCCCAGGAGCATCAGAGATTATTTATCATAATTTTTTTCCCAAACAGAATATAAATAGAGGATATAATATGTTAAGAACTCCCAAAGGGGAATATCTGTAAAGTCTAATCTTTTTGCAATCGAATATCAAGTCAAATTTAACTTTTAAACAACGTGCATTAGCATTTAGATTTGTGTGAACAGAACTTTTGTGCAGGTATGTCAATAAAATTTAATAAAATTAAATCAACACTGTTTAGTTTGAATTGCTTCTGAAATGATCAAGTTGAAAAGTAGCAATGGCACCTGACATACCCTTATTTCCTCTGCTCTACTTTGTTATTTCTCTCCCTCTCAGAAGTAAAATAGAACAGAGTCTTCCCATGAGCCTTCTGGGTCAGACATGATTTATTACCGGAGCTGGTATCTGAATGATGGATAGAGCAGTAAAGCATGGCAGGATGCCCAGAAGAGGAACAGGTGAACAGGTAAAGCGCAGAAAAGCTGTTACGGCGCTCTGGCTGCATCCTGATAAATTTGCACTAGCTGCAAGAATTATAATCAAGTCATATAGATTTTTTAATAAGGTCCCCTACATGTGTTTATGTGTCCCAAAGCATCATGGTGATGAAACTGCAGTCATGTTTGACTCCTAGTTTCCACGGTAACGACAGCCCATGCTGCACCTGACCTACATATGTTTCGTATGAACTCAAATACTGAAGACCATCTGCTTACAGGACTGAACACACGGTCACACACACACACACACATGTTCAATACCAAACAGTCTCACACTCTCTTCTACTTCTGACTAAATATAGACACGACAAACACATTAAATTTAGCGGTCTGTCCAGACATGTGCCAATTCTGGCACAAAAGCACTTCTTTGTGTGTTTTACACAAAGAGAACAACTGTTCAGTTTTATTACATTACAATGACATTGAGACTATAAAGACTATTATAAAGACTAGCTTTTGTAAATATATATTGTTTCTTTTTAATATATTTTAAAGTTAGCTTTTTTTAATTTAATATTAATGTATTTTAGGTAAACTTTTTAAAATAAGGTTTATATTAGGTATTATTTAAAATTAATGTAATTTTAATGATAGCTTTTATAGTTTTTTTTATATTAATGTATTTTTCAGTTAGATTAATATATTCTAGGTTCGCTTTTAATATGACTATATTTTAAGTTAGCTTTTCTTTTTAATATTACTATAATTTGCATGCGTAGGATTAGCTTATCTATAACTTGTCTTTTCATTTAGGATTATCTTTTAATTTAGCTTTTTGAATCAATTTAATGTTTTATCTGATCTGTGAAGCTGCATTTGAGGTATGAAAGGTGCTATACGGCTAAATAAATTATTATTACAAGATTACACAGCGCTCTACAATACATGTTGCTGATTGGTCAATTGCTATATGTAGCGGTCAAATATCAGCCATAGTTTGAAGTGATATACTGTATAAGGGTTAATGTCTTGGCGCTATGAAGAACAGCTCAGACTTACGTATGCTCAGGTTATCTCCATCGTCCTGTATGCATGTGAATCGTGGACACTGATGGCTGAGCTTGAGAAAAAAAATTCAGGCCTTGGAAATGCGATGCTTTCAAAAGATTCTGGGGATCAGCCCATGTGACCAACGAGAAAGTGCGCAGCACCATTAGGCATCATGCTGGGCTCTATGAAGAACTCCTGGCAACAGTCAAAAGTAGGAAATTGCAGTGGTATAGAGCAAAGACATAAAAAATACACAAACTGGTGTGCACATCCCAAACACCCAGATTGGGCTCAGGTGCAGGACAACTAAGTAACATAAACGAAAAAAGAAGCGTGAAGTCCGCACACTTTTTTTTTTTTTTTTTTAGCAATATAGATTGTTATATTTTTTATATTGCTATTATTATTCTTTTTTTGTTGTTGTTGTAACATGATGTGTATCATTTGTCATATTTTTGTGTGTGGGCCCAATTGACCGTTCGCAAAGACCCGCCCCCCTTAGTTACTGTTGCTATGCCAGACAAGCTACGTCGCTCTCATGCCACACCATGTTCTCACGCAGTGAAAAATACATCGCGAAACAGAGAGGAGACTGACAACACACCGACAGACCAGGTTACTTTTCGGTTAAAAAAAATTAACGTTTTGTGGCTCTTTAATGTGTCTGACAGATCGCTGTAGAGCCTCAGTTAAAGCCGCTCGTGAACCGATCATCTCTTCCTTCTAGTTCATTTATAGCATCAAATAAACATGAATGAACATCAGAAGGAATGTTGTTTTAACCGCGGAAAGGCGTCAGTACACTCCGCTTCTCAAGTTCAAATCCTCCCATGTTAATCTACTAACTCTCCTGACTGCTTTGTCGGACAAAATGGCGGATGGCGAAATATGATTGGTCAGATCACCTGTCAATCAAGCTCCTGCGAAGGGTAAATTAAAGTGATTACCAGTTTCTATTTAAAGTTGACTTTACTCTACATTGGTATTGTGCCTGATGAAGACCTGAGGGTCGAAACGTTGTGCTATTAATAAATTAATTTGGAGCAGCTATTTTCAGTGTGCGGTAGTTTTCGATAGAGTATAGACATGTCACCAGATCCTCTGGGATGGCCAAACCCATTCTCCAGGGCACGGTTGAAGGTACAAGAGGGAGACCAATGAAAAAGTATGCCGACAATATCAAAGTCCTGGCCAAGAACCGGCTGAAATGTAAAGCTGTCTCTAAATGTGCATCTGCTGTGGTGTCCTGACAATACAATGCATCACGGGAACCGGCGATGGCGTATTTTTCAATGATTTCTTTTTTTACGAAAAGCAAGCGAGATCTCAACCATTTCACATGCATGCATGAACTGTCTGCGATACAACTACAGCTGGCTGATTTGCAGAGTGTTTCATGTGTGCATTCTGTTATGTGTTACACTTCGATGATTCAAACATCGTGTCTGCCAGAGTGAGTCAACGTCTCATTCACAAATAAATGAACAGATGCTTGCATACACACGCTGAGGAGTGAGCCAAACACATCCTGAAATACCCCGACGCCTCAAAGCCTCGCCGTTCAACATGACAACATGACAAGCAACACTTTCTTTTAATCAGCCTGTCAAACACCCCAGGTTTCCTGAGCTCACCTGCAGATTCCTTATGGAGGAACAATACTGAGGACTGGAGGAGAGAGAGAGATCTTATTTCCAGCCTATTTCCTCAAAGATAGATCAACAGCACCATAAGGGTCCAGATGTCCCGCCATCAGGTCTGAAACTGCCATCCCAAGCCACTCGGGAACAAGAACAAGTGCTGGAGGTAAAGAGAAGAACAAACATTAGAGTTAAATGGAGCTCAAACTCATTGTGATATGATCTGTAATCCCAGAAAGATGACAGGACAATGAGATGATTTAACACATAAAGCAGAAAAACTGGGCCACCTTTATTCCCTCTCCTCTACAAGTGTACATGACTTCTGAAATCATCTCATTATCATCAGTGAGCGATGCTGCTTTTTGTTTTTCTTATCGTTGTTTTATATTTTTGCCTAGTTTTGCACCAGCATGCATCATTATCAACAATTATGCTGAAAACACCTCAATTTTTGGCCTACTTTATCATCCATGCAAAATGCTATACTGTGAATAAGTTAATATGTAATAGAATACAATAGAGTGAATTCAAGAATAGATTACATTTGTTTGTAATCTTGAAATCAAACAGATAACAACGACACATTTTTCCACATTGTAAATGGTGACAAGTTTAAGAAGTGTATCATAGTTTGTTCTCTTTTATATGCAATAGAAAAAAATAACTATATTCTAAGAACATTTCTCTAACGTTCCCATTAAAATGTTATTTCTGAATTTTCTCTGAACTTTCTAAACTTCTAGTTTTTTAAATGTTGCAAAAAAATAAAAAGATTATTGGTTATATAATCGTTAAGGAAACATTACATTTAATTATCCTGCAAACATTTTGAGTGTTACTTTTGAATGTTCTCTGATTTTAAAAATGTTAAAGCTACAATATGTAATTGTTTTCGCTGCTAGGGGTCGCTAACCTCTTACAATAACAAAGGCGAAGGTTGATGACGCAGTGACGAGCTGAATGCTGGGACTTGCTGTCAAGCTGATGGATCTAATAATGATAATGGATGAGTGAAAACATTCATGTTTTTTAACATTACAGTGGTGTGAAGCAGGTCGCGATTGCTAATAATAGACAGATATCCAAGTTTGTCTCTCGGCATCTCAAAAACACCACGCTAATATTGAGCCTCATTTTAGTTCTCCATTTTTGTCCCAAAGTCTGCTTGCCATGGTCCATAATGTTTGAACGAAATAAGAACAGCGTGCCGCTAAACGTTATGCACTACGCAAATGTCCACGTCTGTCGCCATGGTTACGTCATGCTATGGCAGTATGAGTGGAAACCGAGGATAGCGCGGATATTGCGTCATTGACAGGCGAAATTTTTTTCCGGGACGGGATGTTATTTAAAATTGGAATTTCTCTGAAATAACAAATCTTTGGAGACTTTTGGGATATTGTAAGTACACAACTGCAGGAAATATATCACACTGTGCAAGTGATTTTTGGATATTTTATTACTAAATTCTTACATATTGTACCTTTAAACAAACTACCAACTAAAATGTTTCAGAAGAAAGAACAAGACATGTATGTTTTATTGTTTTTTTGTTATAACTGAAGCACTTTGGGCAACAACATTGCTATTAAATGTGCTATATAAATAAATAAAAGTTGAAGTTGAAGAACGTTGTATAAACAATGCATATTGCATAAATAAGGTTTTTGTGCTAATTGTTTGAGAACATTAACTTTCAACAAACATTCTATTAATGTAACTGGAAGTGAACTTTGTTCATAACTTTGACAGAACCTTGTCAGAACATTTAGAGAACGTTCCCTGTACTGCAAAAAAAAAAATATATATATAGTTTATAATAATATGCATCACAAAAAAACAAAGATTAGATTTCATTTGTTTAACAAAAGATGAATAGATTCAACAGCTCTACTCAACTTTACAATAAGAGTTTGAGTGGCAGTGATAATCACAGCTCACATGATGTGACATATCACATATTCTCTCAAAGACCTTAAAACCCTCAGCGTAAAACACTCTAGCACCAAACACATGGGCTGTGTTTACTGGTGTCAGTGTGTAGGCTGGTTTGGGTGTGATGCGTCTGCCAAAAACAGCTTTTGGCAGCTTCTGTAGAACAAGAAGAACCAGCAAGAGTGCAGGAATTATACATAGAACAAGCAAGTGATACAGATCAAGTATGTGCAGACTGTCCAGAGAGACGTCTCGCCTATATAGCGCATCCGATTCAATCATCAGCTCATTAGCAGAGACTGTGATCCGGAGAGGATGTGTTAAATAAGACACCAAAAATGTGCCGTGGGAGTGTTACCGAACTACTAGCACTATTTCCGCAACATGTAGAGCATGAATACCTGATTGACCCACTACATTTGCCAAAGTGTGCTGGCTACTCCAATGACCTTTTATCAGAAATCCTCCCGTTTTTCATTTCCAGTGTGATGAACGAACTGGAAGTAATATCGATACATAATTTTTATACACAATTAGACATACAAAATAACCCAATCCACTCAGGTCATATGCATACTGCATTTCACATACTATTTTTTAGTATACAATACAGTATAGTGCACAGTATTATATACTATGTTATGTTTTGTCAAGGTTTTACAATTTTGGGGGATTGATTTTGTATTACCATTGTGTGATGTTTTGTAGGATGTATATTGAGGTTTTTTTGTAGTAATTTGGATTGCTGTTTGTATTGTTATGTGATGGACAATGTGTCGTATATTTTCCTTTTGTGGGGAGATTTTATTGTATGTAATGTGATTTGGTACTTTCCTGCCCAGAGACTGCAGATGAAATTTAGCTTTGTAGCTAATTCTGGGAACGTTTCTTACTGTCCTTTGTCCCTGTCAAATAAAATATATAAATAAAAAAATAACAAATTCATTAAGGCGAGACACCATCGGGTTTTTTTTTCACTGGTCAATTTTGAGATTTTGGGCTATTTGTCTTCAATAACATGTCTTCTTTCAGACTTGTGGTGAAAAAAAGTCCAAAATACACATTTAGGTCTTTATTTTACTACACTTTGCGTCTGCAATATACTAGGATGCCATTCCACACATAGCTTGAAAGGTTAAAATGGCAGCTGTAGAAGTAGACGATTGTGCTGTGTCCCATTTGTCTGACGCATACGTCATTGAGGTTGCCTCATTTCAGTAAAGTAACTATTACATCCCAAAGTCATAAAGGACTATTACAACTATTTACGCTTTACAAGGAACAACGTTTAATTTCATAATGGTTAGTTTTCTGAAATGAGACATCCTTGATGACGTATGCGGCCGATAGATGCGAGGATGTAGCCTTTGAAATGAGAAACAGCCATTGAAGATTAAAGTCCGTCTGTGGTGAAAATCAAGCTTTTAATGTTGTTTATATGTCTATCTGGTGTATTTAAAACGATTTAAAGACAAACCATGTGCAAATTCATAAGTCAACACCATTGCTGAGTATTTTCTCAAAATAAACGGCAGTGAACCAAAGACAAGGTTTGAAATCGCTGGTGTTTCTGACGTCACAAACTACCTTGTAACCAATCAGGTCAACGTGTGATCGGCAACGAGAATTGCATATTCGTGGAACAGCGTATACTAAATAGAGGCAAGGGTGTAGAGTTACATTCAAGCTATTTTGAGGCGTGAAGTATTTTTTCAAGGAAAAAACTTAAATATGTTATTCTGGTGATCAAAGACGAGTTTCAAAGGATAAAATAATTGACTACAGGAGGACTTTAAGTCAAGCACATTGCATTATGATGTACAGTATTCCACATGTAGCGTCTTACTGGGGTTCTAAATGGAACCCTGTGGTTCTTGAATCAATTTTAAAGAACTCTTTATGCCTAAAAAGTTCTATATAAGGGGGGATGTCATAAATGATTGCACAATACTTTCATGTTTAATGGTTTTTTTACATTTTTGTCTAGTAATAAAGTGTTAATGAGCCGTTTAATTCATAACATTTTAATCCATAAAATGATCCCATGATGGGAACCCCTACAAGGTTCTATGAAGCGCCTGACAGGTTCCATATAGAAACTGTTCTTCAAAGAGTGAGCTTTGTAGTGTGTACTACAAATATGTAAATGTAGTAAGTCATTTTGGGTATTCCATGCATAGAAAATTCAGTATACATACTATACTGTGGACAGCATACATACTATATACTTCTGCAGTAGTAAGAACAGTATGGTGGTGCGCTATTTTGAACACAGCCCAAGAAAACCTAGGCTACACCTAATATTGTGGAGACAGCAGCCTCTGGTGTTGCAAGTGAGAATTTATCGGTCTAGATTTTTTTGTATTTGAACCATAGACTGTAAAAAAGATTAGAACGTTTAATCGGGATCAGAATCATCTGGATTTGGGAAATCCCATGTTCTGCATATCAGATGATCCATCTTACTTTTGTGCCTGCTTTTCAAAGCAAAATTGGATTGGATCACCATGATCGAGATGCACCCTTTTTCAGAATGTATCCAGACAGTTGATGGCACCCATTGACTTTCATAGGGAAAAAAATACTATGGAAGTCAATGGGTGCCGTCAACTGTCTGGTTACCAACATTCTTTAAAATATCTTCTTTTGTGTTCGACAGAAGAAAAAAGAAACTCATACAGGTTTGGAACAACTTGAAGGTGAGTATGTAATGACAAAATTTTCATTTTTGAGAGAACCCCTTTTTTTAAAAATGGGTAAGGACTGAAAAATTCAGGGAACACTTACCATTCCGGAAGTGCACTGTATGCACAGATAATGCACATCTTTTTCTTATCATGGAAAAACAGCCGCAAAGGAATTCTGGGGAGAAGAATATATTGATTTAAGTATTCTATCAAGTGTCTGTATGATAAGGTCAACAAAAATACTGATTACCTATCATGCCTAGACGTGAAGAATCTGATGAAGGAAATTACAGGAGCCACATTATGACCTTTAAAACATATAACGTTAACTTGAAGTAAGAATAGCATGACAAAATTGCACCTTGATTGGAAATGACGCACGTATCCACCTTTTTCCTACGCCCCATGACGCTTTGCGCGGAGTGTGTGGCTTAAAAAGCTGGATAATTAAAAATATTCTGTTAAATATTATTATTTTTTAAAGCAAATAAATGTTTTACCTACATTGTCTTTGTTTTCTTCACATATTCATATCACGTATTCCATATTTCACCTCAGGGTCTTCACTGACGACACCGTTATACTCAAACACTCTTCATAAAACTTTATTGGCGGCAAAATTGTTGGTGAAGTTGGAAATGACGTCACTGCTGTTGAAAAGTCGTAATTTGTGGTAAAAAAAAATGGTTTAAAATAATTTTCACACAATACTTATTGAATTCATTGCACTCGTTGTATAGTTTTTGAAAAATATATATTTTTAAATATTTTAATACTAAACATCTGGGGTCTGGGACAATCAAAAATATAGCAAAAATAAATGATAATAAAGTCATGAAAGTTCCCAATACTTTTTTAATGTGACCTTACACATGGCAAAATTGTTGGTCACGTTGTAAATTACGTCACAATTGTTGTGTAAAATGGTTTAAAATAATTTTGACACAATAGGCTACTTATTGAATTTATTACACTCGCTGTGTATAATAATTTTGTTACATTTTTAATGATGCATTTAATATTTTATCAATTTAATACTAAAAAAACGGGGCCTGTGACAATCAAAACAGTATTATATAGGCCTATGCTACATTAAAGAAATATTACGAGAAAATAAATTATGAAGACTTAAAATCAAGAATCAGGAGCTGACAAGCACACTTGGCAAGAAAAAAATTAATACAACAGTACAAAAGAGTGTTTTCTCTCTTACATTGTTGGATTTTTTCATGCCAAGTGTGCTTGTGCCATCACCATCATCTTTTAAAAAATAAATTAGACTTGGTTATATATTTTACCTAAGCAATTAGCCTACATTGTTTTTTTAAGTGTAACTTAAATGTCAAAACAGTTTTGGGGTAACTTAATTGCAGAACTCGGGAAATGATGCATCCACTGTGAAGCAATAAGTGTGTTGGAAAAGCCTTGTTGCACACACAAAGGACAGAGGCATCTTTCTGGGAGCCAGGATTTATGTCTCCGGGAATGTGCGTGAATTCATCCAGATTTACCGCCCACACTCGCGTGGAAGACACCGACCAGATCAAATCGGTTCCCCCACACAGCAAAAGTTACTGAAACTTCACAAAACCCGTTCAATCGGGCATCGGGTGTCACGGTAAGCAACTTTACTCCATTAAACCACACGATGCGGGTCTTCTCGCTCAAGTCTTTGTCGAGTTAAACAGATTAAATCTTCTGGGATTTTAACTTCGCTCCGTTGCGAAATCGTTGTCATTGTGATGGCGAAGCAGCTTAACATTTAAGTACGTTAAATTCATTGTGTTTATTTCTCCGCAATAAACAAAATAGTCTGTGTAGATGTTGTGAAGTTAGATAGGCTACTTCTAACTTAATGTTGTGAAAAGTTAGGTAGGCTACTTCTACTTGGATACTTTTGTCTTCTTCACTGGAGTGTGCAAAAAGTTACTGTATCTATCGTTATTGTGTTCTGTAAACAATCTTTTGAATATATTGTATACGACATGATTGTGCTGTAGGCTGTGTTTTGAATGGCATATGTACTGCATGCTGTGACGGTACACAGTCTTAAAGGGATAGTTCACAAAATGAAAAGTCTGTCATTAATTACTCACCCTCATGTTGTTCCAAACCCATAAGACGTTCGTTCATCTTCAGAACACATGAAAATATTTTTGATGAGAGATTTCTGTCACTCCATTGACAACTACGCAACTACCACTTTGATGCTTTAAAAAGTTCATAAAGAGATCGTAAAACTACGAGAATGAACCTCATTGGTTCTCGCACGTCAAGCGAACATGTTTGAGCTTCCGTTTACCACAACTGATGTGTGAATTAATGAATATTTATATGTGAATAAAAACCTAAATTAAAGGTAGGGTAGGTCAGAATTGTCTAAAAAAAACTTTTATTCAAATTTGTTTAAACTGTCTTTATATACCAATGCATAATTAAAATGCAAGTACTCTGAAATAGAGAGTATAAAAAACCGAGTGGCTCTAGTGTATTTAATCTTCAATAAACACAGCTCATTAATTCCATTCACTCCCACCTAAAAACGGGTGCGCGACTGCGCGCACATGGGCAGAGCCAGTAATAGCTGCGGTAGTCATGGCGACGGAGAGTGACAGTCGCGCAAGCCAATCCTGTGATTCGTCCCGAATGGAAATAATGAGCTGTGTTTAATGAAGATTAAACGGTCTAGAGTCACTCGATTTTTATACTCTTTTTATCAGAGTACTTACATTTTAATTATGCATTGATATATATAGAAAGTTTAATCAAATTTGGTAAAAAGTTTTTATATAAATCCTACCTACCCTACCTTTAAATCTGTTCATCATATAAAGCGATCAAGTCTCTTCAGAAAATGTGGACTAAACACCTCAATTAATATTAGTTTCACGATCTCTTTATGAACTTTTTAAAGCATCAAAGTGGTAGTTGCGTAGCTGTCAATGGAGGGACAGAAATCTCTCAGATTTCATCAAAAAGATCTTCATTTGTTTTCCAATATTTCCATAACCAAGGATTAAAAAGTGGGTGTACACTGTTGCACTCTATAGTTTTTCGAAAAGTTTTTCTTTTATTTGTTTCCCCTTTCTAGTCCGAATGGCCCTTTACAGAGTTTCTCGAATGTTTATTGTCATTTACTGCTTGCATACTATTTCATAAACCGTAAAAAGTGTACATAGTGTAAATTCACTGTTGGTGATTATTAAAAAAAATTCTGAAAAGTTTCTGCCTGGTAGGCATTTATTAGACAGGAGCCAGATTTGCTGATTATTGGAGTCTGTGGTCAGCTGATGACTCAGATAGATGCTGTTGTGCAAGTGTGTGTCTGTGTGTGTGTGTGTGTGTGTGTGTTTAGATGGCAGAGTTCACACTAAACTAACGTTCAAGAACCACACTTACTTAGCTACTAGGAACATGCTGTACTTAACAGGTTAACCCCCCCCCCCCCCCCCCCCAAACTGTTGTCGTTTATAACTTGCAACAAGTCTGTTCCTCACGCAACACTATAGTACGACTTCAGAAGACCTGTGATGTTGTTTCATGGGTTTGAGTGGAATGAATGTTCTTTGTTATGATCTCTTGTGTCAGTGGCAAATTAATGCGGAGAATTTAATATCTTTTTGAATAGACCTTGGAATTGTTTTCACGTGTTTGGGTGTTTTAAAGCCTTCTAGTTCATCGGTTGTCCTTGAATTTGCCAATATCGCAACTGTTGGGGAAGCAATGTGTCCAGATTGAATGGAAACGAAACTTAAGATGGTGCGAAAGTGATTGCACGCATCTGGAATGAAACTTCTGTTTTCTTTCCACAGGTCCACTTGCTTATTACTGTGATCTGCTGAGAGTTTCTATCAGGGCAGCAGCCATGCGTGTGGAGCTGAGTTTGGGTTTTTTAGTGTTAATGTGCCTTTTTAAAGAAACGACCCAATGTTTAATAATCAGCGAGGTGAACTGTGACAATCCCAGATTGGACACTCAGGAATTTGTGGAGCTCTACAATGATGGCACGAATCCCACTTCTCTGAATGGATACACGCTGGTGTTCTACAACGGCAATGGAGACTCGGCCTACCGGGTCATCGATCTGAGCGGACAGCACACGGATCAGAGAGGCTTCTTCTTAGTTGGCTCTGCTGAACTGACTCCCCGCCCCGCCATCTCTCTGCCGCCCAACTCCGTTCAGAACGGGCCCGACGCCATCGCACTCTACGGCCCCAACTGGGACCCGGTTTCTGAAGGGGGACACGTTTCAGGAGTGGGGTTGTTGGACGCAGTGGTGTACACTTCTCGTAAATCCACAGAAGGCGCCGATGGCCTCGCGTCAGTTCTGACTCCCGGTTCGGTCCCGTTCCTGGAGGACGAGGCGGCTCTGGAGGGGGACGAGTCCATTCAGCGCTGCTGGCAGTCGGAAAACCTCTGGACGTTTTACACTGGCCCCCCCACCCCTATGTGGGTCAATCATTGTCCACCGCCGACCCCTGTGAGTGTTTGGATCAACGAAGTCGACCTCGGCGGGCCGGACCGACGGGATCTGGTGGAACTCAATCTTGGCATGGCAAACAGGACGTTTGCTTTGGTGCTGTATGATTTCACCACTGACCTTATTAGCTCGAGTGTGCAGATCTTCGCAGAAGAGGCTGCGATCTTCACCGTGCCTGTGGATACTGCGGCTTTGGCAGGTAAAGTTAATTGGATACTTAAAGGGATAGTTCACCCAAAAATGAAAATTCTGTCATTTACTCACCCACCCTCAAGTTATTTCAACCCTGTATGAGTTTCTTTCTTCTGTTGAACACAAAATAAGATATTTTGAAGAATGTTGGTGACCAGACAGTTGATGGACCCCATTGACTTCCATAGTAGGAAAAAAAGATACTATGGAAGTCAATGGGGTCCATCAACTGTCTGGTCACCAACATTCTTCAAAATATCTTCTTTTGTGTTCAACAGAAGAAAGAAACTCATACAGGGTTGAAACAACTTGAGGGTGAGTAAATGATGAAAGAATTTTCATTTTTGGGTGAACTATCCCTTTAAATTATTTAAAACACTATTCCAAACCAGTGTAATTTAGTATTATTTATACACCATTATAGTATTTGGAATTACATTTTCAGTTTTCTTTTAAATTTTTAGTAATTTTATTTGTCTTTTTAAATTTTTTTTGCTTTAATTTATTAACATTTAATTGAATTATTACATTTTTTTATTTTATTCATTTTATTAAATTTTTTGTACTTGAGTTTTATTTTAGCCGAGGCAACAATTCTACGTTATAAGTTTTATCTAATACTATATTTTATTTTATTTTATTTTATTTCAACTTTATTTCATTTAAATAAATTTTTTTTTTTTTAGTTAACAATACCATTTCAAACAATTTAGTGTTGTTTATTGTCTCCAATGTTGTTGGGTAAATCTTAGTAATGTCCAGATCACATATCACCTCTGATTCAAATTTTTTATTTTTTTATTATGAAATTTTGCATAAAGGGAATGAAACGAATTTGTAAGACAATTTTTAAAAAAAATTGGAGGATGTGTTTTGCATTATTTTCATGACAAATATTCTCTTCTAAATTCTCGTAATCTGATGGGAAAAAAACAGTATTACTGATATAATTATATTTTTTTATTAAGCAGAACAACTGTACATAATAAATGTACTTTACATTTCAAACAATAATTATTATTATTTAAAAAAAATTCAGTATAGTAGTATGCTGCTGAGTGTTTAGATTTTCAATGTCATGAAAATAAGGCCATAATGAAAAATATCATAGTGGTCTTTAATATATCTTTAATCAAAAAATTATTTACTTTTTATTTTATTTTAATTTAGTGATGCAACTAAATACATTTTTATGTAATATTTATGTGATATTTCAGAGCCACGAAGTGCAGCATTTGCGTTGTATGACGGCCCGTCGACAGACTTCCCTAAGGACGGCCCCCTCAGCCACAAACAGCCAATCGATGCCTTTGTTTACGGTGACTCTGCGCACATGCCCAGTGAGAGCCTCACAGAGACACTCATACCCGGGAGAAAACCCTTCATTCTCACAGAAAGGTGATCAGCACATGCCATACAATGCGTTATCGTGGCATTTGTGTGTTTTATAATACGTGTTTATCCCTGTTTGTATGCTGCAGTTTTCACACAGCAGGTGTTCGCGCCAGTCGATGTGGTGTTACCGAATGGACCCGAGATCCGGGACTGTTTGTTACGAGGCCCCGGAGTCCCAATAAACCCAATGACTGCGTTTGGTTTCAGTCCTGCCCGCTTAACATGAGTAGGTCTTGATTTCATGTTGCGAAACAGAACCATATTTACAACTATCTTTCTCTTCCATGTTAAGGACACATTTTTAGGGTTCAATTTAAAACACTTTATTTGTCTCCGAGGGGCAATTAATGAGGCCACGTAGAGTCATAAAAGCATCATACATTAAATAAATAACACGATTTGCACGGAATACATGTTAATTATAATCTGCTACAAGTGAATACCTAAAAAACAAGTCCATACCATGTATAAGAATAAATAAATGTGACCCTGGATCACAAAACCAGTCACATGACGCACGGGTATATTTGTGGCAATAGCCAACTATACATTGTATGGGTCAAAATTATAGATTTTTCTTTTATGCCAAAAATCATTAGGATATTAAGTAAAGATCATGTTCCATGAAGATATTTAGTAAATTTCCTACCGTAAATATATAAAACATGTATTTTTGTAAGTGAATGCAGCACAATCGTGAACATAAATGCACAACTTTAAAGGAGATTTTCTCAATGTTTAGATTTTTTTGCACCTTCAGATTCCAGATTTTCAAATAGTCATATCTCGGCCAAATATTGTCATAATCTAACAAACCACACATCAATTGAAAGCTTATTTATTCAGCTTTCATGTGATGTATAAATCTCAATTTCAAAAAAATGACCCATGTGACTGTTTTTGTGGTCCAGGGTCACAAATATAAATGGGTTCCCCATTATGCTTACCAAAGAACTGTGTCCTGTCATGTTTTTAAGTGCTGCCTTGTTGTTTCTTCAGCCTATTCTACGGTGGCAGGACGGAGCTATCCCTCGATTCATAGCGATACTGATTTCCTGCTTAACGAGATCAACACTAACACACCAGGAGGAGCCGAGGACGAGGAGTTTATAGAGTTGTGGCATCCGTCTGGCTTCCGTATGTCGCTGGATTTCATCTGGCTGGTGATGATCAATGGACAGAATGCAGAGGTGTACTATGAGCTGGAGCTGAATGGATATTTCACAGATGATGATGGATACTTCCTGGTGAGCAGCTGCACACTTGAACACTTGCAAAACAAGCGCAAATAAGTCATGTATGAATTCCATTTAGTAGTATGTGTCCGCTATAACATAACAGGCAATTATTTACACTACCACTCAAAAGTTTTTTTTAAAGGGGTCCTATTATGCTTTTTTTTACATTTTCAACTTACTTTAGTGGGTAATGTTGCTGTTTGTACATGAAAAAGGTCTGCAAAGTTATAGAGAGCCTAAGTCCCTCCCCTTCCGGTGGACCATGGGACCTTATTTCGGAAAAATATTGTATGGTAGTCAATGGTGAGAGCTGAACACGTCACAATATTCCTCATTTAAATAATTTCTGCCCAAGGCATATGCAAATAAAGGGGCGGAGCTTGGTTGAGTTAGTTAATTAGTTTGTTGAAACTCATGGTTATGGTAAGGGGCGGGACATTCCCCAAACATGCTCCAAACAGTTGACCAATCACAAGGCCCTGCTCCAGCCGACCAATCAGAGCACAGTGTGCTTTTGAGCAGAAGGGGCTCCAGAGAGACAGGGACTAAACAGAGCGTTACTGACGGACTGGGAAGAGAGGAGTCGCAACAGTGGAGAATATGGGAAAAATAGTGTTGTTGTTTTTTACAGAGCCCAAAAAAAACAAAAGACATTGATAAAGGCATAATTGTCCCCTTTAAAGTTTTGAAAGAAGTCTCTTCGGCCCAGCATGACTGCTTTTATTTGATCAAAAATACTGTAATATTGTGAAATATTATTACAGTTTAAAGTATCTTTTTTCTATTTGAATATATTATAAAGTGTAATTTATTCCTGTGATCAAAGCTGAATTTTCAGCATCATTACTCCAGTCTTCAGTGTCACATGATCCTTCAGAAATCAGTATAATATGATGATTTGCTGCTCAAGAAACATTATTTATTATTATTATCAGTGATGAAAACAGTTGTGCTGCTTCATATTTTTGTGTAAACATGGATACATTTTTTCAGGATTCTTTGTTGAATAGAAAGTCCAAAAGATTTATTTGAAATGAAGTATTTTGTAATATTATAAATGTCTTTACTGTCAGTTTTGATGCATTTACTGCATCCTTGAAACAAACATAAAGTGACCGCTTTTAAAATCTTTCTGAATCTGTTCTTCCAGATTGGCAGTGCTAAGGTCGGGCCTGACATTAGGATCCCATCGAACATTATTCAGAATGGACCAGACGCTGTAGTGTTGTATCGCAGCAAGTCTCCGCCCTCTCAGGAGAGTCCGTATATTCCCAGAAGCGGTTTGCTGGATGCAGTGGTTTACCGCACTCGCGGATCTGATAAAAGGCTTTCAGAGATAACGCAAGCGCTGACACCCAGACAGACGCCTCTACTGGAGGACATCAGCACGCTACCCGGCGACGAGACCCTCTCTCGATGTGGGACCGAGAGACTCAAGCTCCATGCTTTCAGGGTGAGATCTTCTGTTTCTGTTCATGCCGAATCCTCATAGAAACTTTCTTGATCTCATTTGTACCATGTGCAAAGTGTTTAGTAGAATTTAATCCTCTGAGGTGTTGCATTTTTTATTTTATTTTATTTCACTTTACTTTTGACTTTTATTTTTATTTCACTTCTTTTACTTTATTTTATTTTATTTCACTTTACTTTTACTTTATTTTATTTCACTTTACTTTTACTTTATTTTATTTCACTTTACTTTTACTTTATTTTATTTTTATTTCACTTTACTTTTTACTTTACTTTTTACTTTACTTTATTTTATTTCACTTTACTTTTACTTTATTTTATTTCACTTTACTTTTACTTTATTTTATTTCACTTTACTTTTTACTTTATTTGACTTTATTTTATTTCACTTTACTTTTACTTTATTTTATTTCACTTTACTTTTACTTTACTTTTTTTATTTCACTTTACTTTTTACTTTTTTACTTTACTTTTTACTTTACTTTTACTTTATTTTATTTCACTTTACGTTTTACTTTATTTTATTTTTATTTCACTTTACACTTTACTTTTTTTTACACTTTCCTTTTTACTTTATTTTATTTCACTTTACTGTACTTTTACTTTATTTTACTTTTTTTTTTACTGTATTTTACTTTTATCTTATTTATGATATTTTATTTAAAAAATCTGTATATTACTTTCAAACCGTATACAGTGAAATGTTTTTCAAACATTATTACCACAATCAAAATGGATTTGATTGATTTTTTTAAATTGTAATTACATTACAAATTACATTCGTTTACAGAAATGTTGAAGCAAAACAAATATTGGGGCACAATGAAGAGCAAGACAATTGCCAGGAAAAGATACAATTAATAATACATTGTTCCCTTTTTTTTACAAATCTGGCAGTTTAATCATATAATAAATCAAGTTGAAATGTTTGAATTCACAGGCGATAGAGGATGAGTGCATTGCAGTTTGTAAACTATGTACAAATGTAGTAGGTCGTCTAGGCACTGAATGCATGCATAGCATTTGCTCGCTGTGCACACTATAAACTATGAAGAGATGCAAGTGGCCTATCAGGATTTATTCTGCGATAATGACACTGCTTTCTTAGGATTTTATGTGCTGGACTCATCAAATGCCATATATTAACCTTCCTCCATCATGTGTCCACAGGTCGCTTCTCCCACTCCAAGGAAGCAGAATGACTGTCCCACGAAACCCACTATACCTACACCTCCTGAGGGTCTCCTCATCAATGAATTCAACGTATCAAACTGCACAGTATACCAATGTATATTTGTGGAGCTGATAGGCCCACCGTTGACTCCATTGAATGGACTTGTTTTAGTATTTTTTGGGGAAGACGCTAAAGAATGGAGTGTCCCGCTCACTGGCAGCACAGGGGCAGACGGGCTCTATCTCATCGGGAATGTCTCTAACGCAGGTGGGTCTGTTGGTGCGGAAATTGCACAGCTTGAAGTGCATGTTTTGGTAAAAAAAAAAAAAAAGTAGACCGATGTGTGCAAAAATAAAGCCGAAAATCATTTTAACTTTCGTCTCTGAAACGCATTTTCTCCATTGACATTTCTGAGAATTCTTCATTAAAGATTGAATAACAGCTCTGAGATGAATCACTATATCATCTGAGGAAAATCTGAGAAATAGGTGTAGTTTACATTATTTTATTTGGGAATAAACATTACAATTATGTAAAATCATTGATTGGTAGTATGAAACGATATAAACACAATTTCAGTTTATTGTTAAATATTTAAGTATGTGGGGAATGTAATGAGACCAGCTCATTTACATATGCAGGATTCTGGGAAAAGTCATTTTAATCCTGTTTTCATTTTCAAAGTAATTTTATCATTTATTTTTTATCTTTAAGTATTTGTTTTGTATTTTTTTTTGCCTTTAATGTGTGTTATGTTTGCAATGGGATACTTGTGTGCTACTGTGTTATTCTTTACTGCACTGTAAAAACATATTTTCATGATTTGTAATCACAACTTTTTATCTTTTGTCAAATCAACTTCGATAACTAATGTGTGAAGATAACAGACTATTTTGAGTTTCTATTTATTAAACAATTCTTCATTGTATTAACTCAAATTTGTAATTACGACGAACTCAAGATTTTAAGGCAACAAGGTAACTTGCTTTTTTAAGTTAAACCAACTTTTATTTTTTACAGTGTGTGAATTTGACTAATAAACATGTTTTTTTTTGTTTTTTTGTTTTTTAATTGAAGCATATATAGTCACCCTCAAATAAAATACACTAAAAGTTAAAGAAACGTTCAAAGATACACGTTTAATGGAGAAAATGTTACTTCAGACTGATGTTCTCTATAGACAAACCAGTGATTTTGATTAAACGGAGTCAAATTGATTTGTTTACTCATAATCTTTATGTTTTTGCAGATCAGGGTTTGCCAGCGATGGATCAATTGAAATTTGGTGCAGTGCTGTTGAGTTTTGAGCCGTCAGGATCAGGTGTTTATGGGAAAAACTCGCGCAGTTTGGACTGGCTAGTTTTATCCGATGACCCAAAGTTACAAAGAATTCTCCAGCACAACACAACACGCGTGGAGCACATAATGTTCGAGTATGTTTGGGAGCTGCTTTTGTATTTGAATCCAGTGTGTTATTGGAACCAGCGTTTTTGTACACGGTTTTCATGCTCTGTGTGTTTTTGTGCGATTAGTTCTTTCTCTCGATGTGAGTCGGACGGGTCCGTTCTCTGGGTCACATCCCAGGAGACTCCAGGCCTCCAGAACCTCTGCCCGAGTCCGGCCTTCCTCAGCTCCATGAATGTGTGCCTGCAGAGAAAATCAGGAACAGGAAGTAAGTGTTTTTAAAGGGATGGTTCACCCAAAAAAATTTACATTGGCATTTACAGTTTTTTTTGTGTAACACAACATTATTTTAGAAAAAAAAAATTTTGCACAGCGGAAAATGATAGCATACGGGTTTAAAATGATGTGACCCTGGACCCCAAAACCAGTCACATGACGCACAGGTATATTTGTGGCAATATCCAACAATACATTGTATGGGTCAAAATTATCGATTTTTCTTTTATGCCAAAAATCATTAGGATATTAAGTAAAGATCATGTTCTATGAAGATATTTAGTATTTCCTACCGTAAATATATAAAACATGCATTTTTGTGAGTGAATGCAGCACAATCGTGAACATAAATGCACAACTTTAAAGGAGATTTTCTCAATGTTTCGATTTTTTTGCACCCTCATATTCCAGATTTTCTAATAGTTGTATCTCGCACAAATATTGTCATATCCTAACTAACCATACGTCAATAGAAAGCTTATTTATTCAGCTTTCAGATGTTGTATAAATCTCAATAAAAAATTTTTTTTTACTCATGTGACTGGTTTTGTGGTCCAGGGTCAAATATGAAATATGAGTAAATAATGACAAAATTCATGCAGCAACTAATTTCCATTTTGTAATCCAATGCAATGCAATCTACCAGAAGCGCAAGTTAAAAAGAATGTGGCTTGGCAAACACTATGTTCGAATAATGCATATATTAGATCAATCTACAAAATCTGCCTGTCTCTGTACATCTGTTAAAATACTAAAAAAACATTCGGTTTCTGTTGAAAACCCAGAATGCATAACACTTATTTTTTATAACAACAGTGTTGGACTCAAATTAACACACACAAAAAATGGGAAAGGTTAAAATTAATTTCTCTCATGCCGGCCAGTAGCATCTATCTGTTATTTTGGTTAGTGATGCTCTAAAATATCAGTTCAGTTGTTGCATAACACTCATCGAGAACATTTGAAGAATTACTGTGTGTGTGTGTCAAAAAACCCACAAAACATGCACACACATGTTGAACACAGCCAGACAATTAAAACTGCTGGAATGATGGTAGAGTTTACATCAGGTTGTCAGTCTTTTTTTCACTTGGTAGGAAGTCAAAGTGTTCCCACTGTCCTCAGAAGAACTGGAAACATTTCAAATGTTGATTTCTAGTCCAAATTAATACATCAAGTCACATATTAATGGAAATAGTCAGCATACACGTTCAAATGTTGTTGAAATTAATATTTCTATTTAGCAAGGATGCATTAAATTGATCAAAAGTGACATTATAATGTTACAAAATATTTCCATTTCAAATAAATGCTGTTCTTTTGAACTTTTATACACATTAAATATCCTGAAAAAGTTAATAGATAATAGTAGATGTTAATAAAAAATGTTTCTCGAGCAGCAAATCATCATATTATGCTGATTTCTGAAGGATCATGTGACTCTGAAGACTGGAGTAATGATGCTGAAAATTCAGCTTTGATCACAGGAATAAATTACATTTCAAATTAGGCCTATATTAAAATAGAAAACAGCTATTTTAAATTGTAATAATATTTCACATGTTTTTACTGTAATTACTTTACTAATGTCTGCTCTTTTCAGTAGGCACTTAATGTGAGATGCATCTAAAATGTCCTCTTGTAAATAAAATCAGTATTTCTTGAGAGCTGTTCCCTGAGTTCTCCATCCGTCTCTCTCAGATTGTGACCGGGAGGAATTGGCTGATTTGTTAGACTGGTTGTGTAACTGTGGGATCACAAGCTTGCATGTTAAAGGTAAGACACCGTAAAACACACATGTTAAATGTATCTGAATTGACCCGCTACTGACGGTTATTTCCTGTCTTTACCCTGTTAGGTGTGAATGTGTCCTGTGAGGCGGATATACTGGACGCAAGGGGGCATGTACTCGCTGTTTCTGACCAACAGAGGGAGCAAATCACTGACACACTGAACAACAACGAGATCACATGTTCACCTGCAAAGGAGCGACTGGTTCACGAAGGTACACACACACACACACACACACACACACACACACACACACACACACACACACACACACACACACACACACACACACACACACGCGCGTGTTAATGCCAGATAACTGCTAGAGTTTGCTCTTGTGGAAGTCCAGGGTTTATACTGGCCTAAAGAAGTAACTGTGTGTGTGTGTGTGTGTGTGTGTGTGTGTGTGTGTGTGTGTGTGTGTGTGTGTGTGTGTGTGTGTGTGTGTGTGTGTGTGTGTGTGTATTTGTATGTCCAGCGGGGCCACCGGTCGCACTGCAGGTTGGGCTTGTACTCGCAGCGCTTCTGCTGTTCGCACTGGGTGCTGCGGTGTTTGTGTACTTGTACAAAAAAAGGTGAGAACAGATCTCTCTCTCTCTCTCTCTCTCTCTGTGTGTGTGTGTGTGTGTGTGTGTGTGTGTGTGTGTGTGTGTGTGTGTGTGTGTGTGTGTGTGTGTGTGTGGCATTAAGGTCCTATTAAGAGCATTTGCATTAAGGTCCTATTAAAATCAGCTTCAGCTTTTTATCAATACTAAATATTTTTTATTTGTGCCAAATATAATTTAATTAATATCAATATACTGTTTAAAGCTTTTCAAAATGTATATAAATATGAATTCAGTGAATTAATTGGTAGAAATAAAAAGTGATATTTAAATATATTTAAAACATTGACCAACTTTTTAAATAAAAGTAGTTTTTATTATTATGTATAATGTAATCATATATAATGGTTCAAATGTAGTATTATGGACCAATTAAAACTATATGCCAATTCAAATAATATCAAAATAAAGTTTATATGTTGTTCAAATTTGTTTTAATTTTCAAGTATTAAATGTTTTTTATTTATGGCAATAAATTAATTTAATAAATTGAATTAATATCACTATGCTGTTTAAAACTTTTTCATTTATTACTTGGTATAAATATATAGTATTTAATATTTTAAATGTAAAAAATTGGGCTACATTTAAATAAAAAATAATAATTTAAATATATATATAAGTCAGTAGTAGTTCAACTTTTTTATTTTCAAGTATTCATATTTTTTTATTCATATCAATTAATACATTTAATTAATATCAAATTACAGTTTAAAAGCAGTTCAACTTTTTCTATTTTATTTTTAAATATTAAATGTTATGAATGCAAACGAATACATTAATATCAGTATACAGTTTAAAAGTAGTATGACTTTAATTTTTAAATATTAAATATATTTTATTTATACTGATTAATGCATTGAATTAATATGTATTAACTTTTCATTTAACTTAATTTTTTATTTTATTTTTTATTAAAATGAATTGACTTATTCACTTAACACACATTACATACTGAAAAAAACTATACTTTGAAAAACATTTTACACTTGGTATATAGCCAGCCATAGTTATTTAGATAATTAACACAGTAAAGCCACAACATTATTTGAAGTACCTCGGAGTACCATGGTAAATACTGTGGTACACTGAATATGATAATCATTTTGTACCATAATACAGCATATCAAAGTACCATCTCTTTTGTAAGTATAAATTCATAATTAATTTAGTTTTTGTTGTGTGATTGGCCCATTTGTATGAATGTGCCCTTGCTCACCTTCAGCATTTGAAAAAATGTATATATATATATATATTTGTATTCAACAAACATGTTTCAACTCATGATGTGCGCTGATCTTTTCGCAGGCGTCCCGCTAACTACCTCTCCATGCAGTTGAGCGAACAGGTCGAGACGCCACTCGAACTCTAGTGTGTGTGCATGTGAGTGTTTGCGTGTGTTTTTTATAAAGATGAATGTGTTTTTACTGTAGATGAATGCAGGCTCACAGTTTTATCAAATTCTCACAGGTTTTGATTGTGCAATGTTGATATTCTCAAGATTTTATCAAAGTGTCAGAATGTTTAATTTCTTCATTGTTTTTATCAAATGCTCCAAAAAAACACATTATTTTATTGAATTCTGGTGTATTTTTGATTTGTATTGTGACTTTGAAGTACATGCTCATCGGTTGGTAAAAAAACAATTGTTGTTTGACAGAAATTAGCGTGATACAAAATGTCATGCATCATTAGGTCATACAAGGTACAAAATCATATTAACTTATTAAGTTTAAAAAATGCACAATCATAATTTTTCCACATTAAAACATGTTTTAAAGCTATAAAGATCATGGCTGCATCCGAAATCGCATACTTCTCCCCTACAGATGAAACTCGAAAAATGTGAATATCGTGCTAAAAGTTCATTTATTTCAGTAATTCAACTTAAAAGGTGAAACTAATATATTATATAGACTCATTACATGCAAAGTGAGATATTTCAAGCCTTTATTTGTTATAATTTTGATTATGGCTTACAGTTTATGAAAACCCCAAATTCAATATTAGAATATTGTGAAAAGGTTTCATAAGCTGTGTAAGCCATCATCATCAAAATTATAACAAATAAAGGCTTGAAATATCTCACTTTGCATGTAATGAGTCTATATAATATATTAGTTTCACCTTTTAAGTTGAATATAGTATATATAGTCGACGAAAAACATTGTATGTCTGAATTCACAGTACTCATAAAAGAGAAGGCAAAAAAACCCGATGACCGACTTCTTGCGTCGAGATTCTGGAATGTGTGTACGATGGACACTTTACTATCCCATGATGCCACGGGAGAGGATTTATGAATGCCAGTGACAATATGGCAAATGTAGCATGGATTACATTCATACTATATAGTACGTACTTATTTTGCACTTGCGAGGTCGTACTTATTCCAAAAAAAAAAGATAAGTACGTACTTATCTTATAAGTAGGACTAAGTAAGTCTGCATATGGATTTGGCATCAGTGTTTGCCAGCGCTATCTGTGGCTGCAGGTTTCAGTACGTGCCTCCTTCACGAGTCTTCCTCCAAATGTTGTGTTTGTATCATGTGTTTCATGGTGTTTATGTGTCTGCAAAGCGTTATCAGTTGTTCTCAGGGTCATCAGATCAGTGTTTGAGTGCATTTGACCACAGAAACATTACAGTGTGTCGCTTACAGTAAGACGGAGCAAAAACTGTCCAGCTTGTTACTTACAGTACACACTGTTCTCAGTTCATTTTCATTCTCATTAGTTATACTGATCTTGCCTGGTAATTCGATATTAGACTGTTCTGTCACTTAAATCTCATTCTAGGACTGGCAGTGCTCATGACATTGAATTTTAAGGCCCCTAGACAGAGCAGAAAACACACATGCAGGAAATTAAGGGTCGCAATGAGAAAGTATAATGATTACATTACATGCATACATTGATTATTAAGTGTAGAGTTGCAATGTGTTCCTTTTTGTTCATTTCAAAGGTCTTTTTTTTGCAGTTTGCTGTTTTCTCAAAACTAAAAAACAATTTGCCAATCTTACATTTTCACTGGTTCCTTGTAGATTCTTTTTATGTAATTGATTATTGATTTTTGATGATCAGACATGTACATTTGTAAGAGGAAAGTGTCTTTTTTTCAAAAAGGACCATCACAATAAATGTGTTTTTTTGTTAACATTGGCTGTGCATGAAGTCATTTTCTCTTGTAAATGAGTACACTACCGTTCAAAAGTTTGGGCTCTGTAACATTTGTTAATTTTTATTAGCTGCATTTATTTGATCAAAAATACAATGTCACATGATCCTTCAGAAATCATAGTAACATGCTGATTTTGTGCTCAATTATTATCAATGGTTCTTATTTTTATCAATGTTGAAAACGGTCGTGCTGCTTCATATTTTTGTGAAAACCATGTTACATTTTTTTTTACGATCAATCAGTTCCAAAAATATATACAAAACTTGTACTAATTTAAAGAAAACATGTTAACAAGAATTTGGAGATAAGTGATTTACAAGAAATGTTTAAAAGAACTGGTAATTTTTAACCAAATGTGTTATAGGTGTGTATATTTATATACTATATATATATATACAGTATGTGAATATATATACACATCACACTCATTCGTCTCTTTTCTCTTCCTGTTCTTTCATCAGCACTTCCTGTCCTGTCTGTATCGGGTGCATGATCAGACACAGACAGTCCCCAATATAGTGCCTACATTCAATTTATTGTTTACCTCTCTGATGTGCAGAAGCTTTTTTGTTGTTGTTGCTTTGACCTTACCTTTGTGTTATGATCTTCACTCAACTGTAGTCATGAGTGAATATATGTTTTGGTTTTCTGTTTGCACAGTCCAGTGCTTCATGTAAAGCAAGCGCGTGGAAGTGTGTGTGTGTGTGTGTGTGTGTGTGTGTGTGTGTGTGTGTGTGTTGTATGTGGTTTTGCGCACAGAATGGCAGCATGTCAGACGATGCTCACGTCAAAAGTGCATCTGTGGCCTGTTGCACAGGAAGAGAAGGAGGTGCGACAGGAAGGATAGAAAGAGAGGGAAAGAAAAAGACAGACGGTGCGTGACAGAGACACTCGAACAGAGAAAGTGTCGAATGGAGGATGAAGATGAGGTCTGTGAGAAGTAGAGTAGAGACGAGCGGAGGTTAGTGAAACTGAACTCAAACACACCGGCTGCTTCTGCCGTGTGTTTAGAGCCGCTAAATCTGAAGAACAACAAGACCAACTCAATCAACAGTGAGTATTCAGTGTCCTTACTGTAGACGACTGTCATAAATATTGATAACATCTATCTGTCTTTCTATCTTTTATGTCTGTCTGTCTGTCTTTTATGTGTGTGTGTGTGTGTGTGTGTGTGTGTGTGTGTGTGTGTGTCTGTCTTTTATGTGTGTGTCTGTCTTTCAATCTATCATTCGGTCTACCTATCTGTCATATTTATTATATAATTTTTTTCAAATCAATACAATTCATGTTTATGGGCATTGTATTAATTTACACACACACACATATGATTGTTATAGGCTTTGCATTGGCAAAGTAAACTACTATTTTCCACTTCACAAGTATTGCTGGAATTGTTTAAAAAATACTTTTGCTTTTTCCTTCCACGCACCTTGTTGATTTGGTGAAGTTGCACCAGAATAACTCTACGGCTGAATATTTGTCACGGTTCAGCTACTATTAAAAACCCAACCGTGGGATTTTTTTATTCAAATCTTACAAAGGAAGTTACATACGATACTAACGTGTGAAGACGTTTAGGCCAGTTTACACTTTGAGTGAAAGTGTTACACTGTGTACCGACACAAACACTGCTGTTCTGATACTGATCTGCACATTTCATACATCATAATTATATTTATAATGTTACAAATGATTTCTATTTCAAATTAGTGCTGTTCTTTTGAACTTTCAATTCATAAATGTATCCTGAAAACAACAATGCATCACGGTTTCCACAAAAATATGCAGCAGCACAACTGTTTTCAACATTGATAATAATCAGAAATGTTTCTTGAGCATTAAATCATCATATTAGTGAAAATGAAGACTGTAGTAATGATGCTGAAAATTCAGTTCAATATTACGGTTTCTACTGTACATTTGAAAGGTAGGGTAGGCAATTTTCGGAAAGCGGTTAGTAATAGCGAGTTAGCTTTGAAATGATGAGATCCCACGTCTCAAAGCCACGCCTCCTTCAAAACACATGAGCGCGTACAGCAGGGAGCCAATCAAAGCGTCACGTGAACTACCTCGTGTCTCAAAGCACATAACATCACAATAATAATGAACAAACAACTTAAAGAGCACAGACGTGCACCACCTGACTGCTGCAGACTCATTTTGCCGTTGATCGGGTCACATTAAAACGCATAAATTCGAGTCACGAACCGCTCCGAGTATAATGTCACAGGTTTCCATCTCTTGCAAATTACAGTATTATATGTCTGTCTAACTCTGCATAGCATGACGTGTGATGAGGTATGGAAATACATATGCTGATGATATCGCAATGATTGGATGAACATTTTATGGTCCTACGCCTTCCCACAGACGATATATATATATACATATAAATACATTTAGACCGTAGCGATTGCTATCAGGATGTGAAGAGACTTTTAACCAGCATAACAAAAACATTTTTCTGGAACAAATCACCTACCCTGCCTTTAACAACATCAATGAACCTCTTCCATTAATTCATTCATTCAATGACAGTATTCTCTTTCAAAGGGGTGGTTGATTATGATTTCACTTTTCTAACTGTAGTTAGTGTGTAATGTTGCTGTTTGATCATAAACAACATCTGCAAAGTAACAACACTCAAAGTACAAAGCAAAGGAATATATTTGCTTTTAAAGAAAAGGACTACAACAAACGGCTGGTAGAGACTACACGACATTCCTCCCGGATTAGTGACATCACCAACCCTAAAATTTACATAAACCCCGCCCCCGGTACACGATTTATAGATTATCATGACAGAATATGCTAATCAATGACTAGAAGATAACTCAAACATAAGCTACAAAAATTCATCAACTAACCATTCAGAAATGTCCTGTCTGTACATGTTGTCACTTCTTCTTGAGTCTCTCCATCATTGTCTGACTCCGGTTTGAACATAAAAGGCTAAAAGTTTTTGAAATTTTCAGGACACAAGCTGTTTTGGCTCCGCCCCCTGTGCCGGGAGCAGCAGCTCATTTGCATTTAAAGGGACAGGCACAAAACGGTGTGTTTTTGATCACCCTCAAAAAGTGACAATTTTAACATGCTATATAAAAATATCTGTGGGGTATTTTGAGCTAAAAACTTCACACACACACTCTGGGGACATCAGGGGACATCATTATATCACCCCATTAACTGGACTTAATTTCAAGGTCTGTTTTAACTTTAAATGGAAGCCACATTATCGATAGCAATGACTGATGTACTTCACTATCACTTGCTTCTACAAATTTGCTTCCAACTCTTCTAAATCTACCAGCCACTTCGGCTCAACCGTGAGGTTTTCAGTGTGTTCTTCAGGGGTTTCTGCATGAACCTCAGCAGCTGCAGAATAACATCTGCAGACGCAAACGCTTGAGACCGTTCTGCTGACTTCGCTGTGTGTCTGTCACATGGGACTCATTATATGTGTTTGAGGAGAAGCTCAAGGTTGCAGTTTCTACCTCACCTGAACTTGTGCTCTTTTTCTTCTCATTTTGAGTCTACATGCTATGCAGATGGTTTTGTTAATAGAAATATACCTTATTGTAGCGTACAATTTTCATAGTTTTCTTAACGCTACTGACTTCTAACCTGCACCTCACATCGGTTTCGGACAGCTCTCGTGCTGTTACCATAGTAACACAATGTTTGTTGGTGCATGTGGGTAATGAGGTCAGGTCTTGGTTTCCACTGAACTGATATGTGCTGGAATACCCCGTTCATTTACTAGTATACTAACATCACTAGAAACCATGCATGTCAGCGCAATTCCACATTTCTTTAATTACAAAATATACATCTATAAAATTGTGAGCATTACTTGTCTGTGCTGATCTCTCATCTACCATGCCGAATCCATTTCATTGTTGTGTGTCGTGTGTTACAGGGAATGGATCCTACTGAATCACACTGATGGTCTTATACCCAGCACACACACACACACACACACACTTGGACACGCTTTCCTTTTAGCGCTCTGCTGGGATGGCTAGACATGACCATATCCCATGGGAGGAATACTGCTACCTGGATCTGAAGTCCAATGCTCAAAAACAAGAGACTAGCAAAAGGATGGAAGGTAAAGATAGAGAGCCCTCAAACACATTTTACTTCTAAATAGGATATATTGGCTTCACACACCCACTATTTGTGTGTGTGTGTGTGTGTGTGTGTGTGTGTGTGTGTGTGTGTGATTATCTTTTGTTGGTGGTTTTGGTGTCTTACAAGCCCATTAGGGCTGAGCTTACAGTATTTGCAAGACACAATAATAAAAACTATTCATTCATTCATTAGCATAAATAACTTGCTTTTTCTTGTAAACGGTTTATTTTTTTATTTATGTTTTACAATCAATCAACAATGGCTATTTATAACTGAATAATGTTTTTAATTGTTTCTATGCTACATGTTCTCTGTATTTGCCTTGTTTCTTTTTATGCTTTCTTTTTTATTTGCACATTGTCTTACTGTACAGCACAAGAGACTTGAATTGGCATGTTCTTTGTGTATATATTTGTTTGTTCTTCAGATCCCGGGTGGTTACGAAGACACCAGGCTTTGTTGCAAAGGTTCTTATCCACCTCCATCTTGGTAAATGTGGTCCATCACATGAGAAAAGCAGACCTGCTCAATACACGGGAGGTGGGGCATATCCAGGAAATGGGGGCTTTGAAGGATAAAGTGCATTTATTGGTTGAGTTCCTGTCTGTCACTGATCCACATGGCGCCGCCCTTCAGACTTATCTTCAAAGTTCACACCTGACTGAGTACAACCTTATAACTATACATGGTATGCATGACTTTCTTTGTTATTTTTCTAATCATTTCACATCCCTGAGTTCCTCACTTCTCCCTCTTTCTCTCCGCAGACTCTGTGGTTCGACCGCATAAAGACGCTCTACTTCAGCGACTCAAAGAAGATCAAACATTTGCGCAAGCCGGCGTGGGCTCCGCTTTCCTCCTTATTGAGTGTGTATCTGACCTTCAGCAGCGAGAACACGACCTCGTACAGGTGTCAGTCAACAGAGGGGCGGGGCCTCTTCACGGTCGAGCACTGGGATTGGACAAGCTGATCGTGCCTTTGACGAGGGTTAGCACCGCCCCACGTGTGACGCTGACTGTGGGCGTGGCTGGCAGCGGGAAGACCCGAATGGTCCACCGTTTCGTCCAACTTTGGAGCAGCGGTCACATCTATCCAGAGCTGAGTCTTGCGATCCCCATTGCATGCTGGGAATTGAGCAGTTTCGATCGGCTATCGGTCGAGCGCTTGCTACGGTTGTTCGTTCCGTATGATAACGTGGATGTAATTATTTTTAATGAGTCCTGCAAAATATTGCTAATTTTGGATGGATTGGAGGAATTTCGCCAATCGTTGGATTTCGCAGATGCTCCGCCCACTAGCGACCCTCGTCGCGAAATTCCAGTATCGGATCTCATTGCGAATATTGTACGAGGTAACCTGTTGCCACAGGCAACACTGTGGCTTTTGTCAAGGCCTGGCATTGGGGCAAAAGTTCCAGCGGGATTGGTCGATCGTGTGACCGAAGCCCCGCCTCTTTCGCGAACGCAAATAAAGAATTATATTAATCATTGTATAACAAACACGTTAGATGTGTACACTTTATCACAAGAGAGCTCATCGTCTCAAACGTACATACCTGAGGATGTCTCCTCTCAAGTGTGGACTTACCTGAATTCTCAGAAACCGTTACTCATTTTGACTTCCGTCCCCGCGGTCTGCCACATTATCGTGACTACATTATCGCGCCTTATAAAGTTGGATTCAGATTCCACGCCCCTTCCTAGGACTCTAACGGAAGTCTACGCCCACTACTGTTGGCCACACCTCTCTGGATCAGACCCGGCCAGTGGCGGCATCAGGAAGCCGCTGAGCTCTCTGGGTCGTCTTGCGTTTTATAGCCTTCTACGGCGACGGTATACATTCAGCGAGAACGAATTGCGAACTTACGGTGTTGACGTACCTCTTCAGGTTGGGACTCTCGGCCACCGCATCCTCCAGCGCAAGCAGAGCTGGTTGTACGACAGCGTGGTGTGGCAGTTCACGCACACGTCTGTGCAGGAATTCCTGGGAGCTCTTTTTTACTACGTTTCGTCAAGGCGTGGGATGTTTGATCTGTTCTCCGAAAGTAGTGTCTCCTGGCCCCGCATTGGTTTCCACAGTCACTACCGTGCAGCGCTGCAGAAAACCAACCAATCGGACGCCGCAGCGCAAGGCAACCTCGACCTCTTCATGCGCTTCTTGTCAGGGCTGCTGTCTCCAGCGGTCACCGCTTTGCTAGGTGGTCCTCTGGGCGTTTCCCGCGAGGAGCAGGTGACCCAGCGCACCACAGCGACAAATTTGCTTCAGAATACGGTGACGGGGACAGGAGGCGACGCCGTAAGTATGCGCAGCGTCACAATGGTCACATGTCTGGCGGAGCTACAACAAGGGGAGTGGCTACGGTCAGTCGAGGAGGATCTCATTAACTGCGGCCTGCGGGGAAAACTGAAGGGCGGAGTTTGCTCTGTGCTAGCTTACTTGTTGCAAGTATCAGATGCATGTACAGAAGAAACGCAACTGTCTAATTGTCTAGACTCCTCCTCCCTAAAGAGGCTCCTCCCACAGCTGCTGTACTGCAGTAATCTGAGGTAAAACGTGCATGTAAATACACATATTCTAAGATGTTTGCAAAGAAAATGCCCTTATAGGGTTAGTTTACCCAAAATTTAAACTGAAACAAAATTTACCTGAAATTTCTGTCATTAATTACTCACCCTCATGTTGTTCCAAACCCGTAAGATTTTCGTTCATCTTCGGAACACAAATGAAGATATTTTTTTTGAAATCTGAGAGCTTTTTCTCTCCATATGGAACTACCACTTTCAAGGTCCAGAACGATAGGAAAGACATAATAAAAGTAATCCATGTGACTACCTCGATTTTATGAAGCGACGCAAGTGCTTTGTTTGCACACAAAAACATAAGTTACCACTTTATTTACGAAAACATTGACCTGCAATCCAGTAGGGGGAGAACCACGACGCACGTGTGTTGTGTTGACTCAAGACCGGAAGTTGTATCGTGAACGCGCTTTGGATAATATTATTAATATTATTATAAAACAATATGTGGGTGAGTATTTAATGACAGAATTTTTGGGTGAACTAACCCTTTAACACACCTTTCAATTTACACTGGCAAATGCAAACACAAATTATTAAAGACAGTAAAAGTAGTCTCTACACTTTGAATGATATATTTCAGCGATACTTTAGATTTGTGTGTGGAATAAACAAAACTTTTTTTCAATTAAAATATATTGTGTATCCTTTGTATTACAGAATGGAAAACAATGAATTTAAGGAAGGTGCCATGGAGCTGTTGGGAAGTCTGTTGAGTGCCAAAGAGTGTCATATTCAGATGCTTAGGTACTTTTAATTTTAGTCAACGAGGAATTTTTGTTGTGTGGAATTTTTTTTTATTAGATTTTGTCTTTATTTTGTCTAGTGAAAAAAAAAACTATAACAAAATGTATTTAAAATAGATTTATTTCATACTAAGTATACTACAAATCCATTAACATACTTACTGACATATCACTTGAGACTTACTGATATAAATAAATAATATAAAATTATAAATGCTGCCTTGACAACTAGCTGAAATAAAATACTGTAAGTTTTATTTTATTTTATGTTAACATTCTTATTTTTTATGGTTTTAATTTTAGATGTAGTTACCGATAATAACCCTGTGAGGTACACACATTTACACATAAAACTTATTGACTTGTTAAACTCTATTTCTCTCTCTTTTCCAGTCTGGCTGACAACTCAATCAGCAGTAAAGGAGTTAATCCACTCAGTCGGGCTCTTCTCGTCAACCGAACCCTCACGGCCCTGGAGTCAGTGACTTTATAAACAAACTATTTTTGTATATATATATATTATATTGTATTTTTTGCATTATATTGTATTTTCAATACTATATTTTAACATGGTCACTGAATAATATAATGCAAACTAATGCGATATGTCCTTTCCCTGAGGATTGAAGGATTGAGGATTGAAATTGAGGATGTTAAATAAAATAGATCTTGTTTCTCTTAGTCTCCGTGGCAACAACATCGGCGCCAAGGGAGCAAAGACCTTGAGCGAGGCACTAAAAATGAATCAGGTCCTCGTGTCAGTCAAGTGAGTTCAGTCAAGTGACACACACTGTGTGTGTGTGTGTGTGTGTGTGTGTGTGTTTGTTTGTTGGTATACAGTATATACAGTGCTATGCATAAGTTTAGACACCCATGCTAAAGTTGACTAAAAAGAGGAATAAAAAATCATCTTTTGGAAATTGAACTTAATGCCTTAATTTAAAAAAATAGGAAAAATCCAACCTTTAAGGACACCAATTTTCTTTGTGAATGAATAATGTATCGTAAATAAATAAATGTTCTTCCTTAAAATACAGGGTGCATAAGTTTGGACACCCCTATGTTAAATTCCCATAGAGGCAGGCAGATTTTTATTTTTAAAGGCCAGTTACTTCATGGATCCAGGATACTCTGCATCCTGATAAAGTTCCCTTGGCCTCTGGAATTAAAATATCCCCACATCATCACACACCCTTCACCATACCTGGAGATTGGCATGGAGTACTTTCCATAAGATCATCTCTCAATGCAAATCAAACCAGCTGTTAGGCGAACTGAAATAAAACCATGCCAATCTCTAGGTATGGTGAAGGGTGTGTGATGATGTGGGGATATTTTAATTCCAAAGGCCAAGGGAACTTTATCAGGATGCAGAGTATCCTGGATCCATATAGTAACTGGCCTTTAAAAATAAAAATCTGCCTGCCTCTATGGGAATTTAACATAGGGGTGTCCAAACTTATGCACCCTGTATTTTAAGGAAGAACATTTATTTATTTACGATACATTATTCATTCACAAAGAAAATTGGTGTCCTTAAAGGTTGGATTTTTCCTATTTTTTTAAATTAAGGCATTAAGTTCAATTTCCAAAAGATTATTTTTTATTCCTCTTTTTAGTCAACTTTAGCATGGGTGTCTAAACTTATGCATAGCACTGTATACAGACATATATTTACAAGCTTTTATGTTAGATGCGATTAATTGATTTGACAGCACTAAATATAATATAATTCAATGTAATATAATATACTATTTAAATATTTTAAAATCCTATTTCTAATTTCATAAACTATATTAATAAAATAACAAATGAGGTCCTTATGTCAGTCAAGGGAATTTTGATTAGCCATAACAAAATTGTTTAGAATATTTATAATAAATGAAATGAATACATTTATATAATTTTTTATTAAATAAAACAATGTACATTTTAAAATTTGATAAAAAATTTTTTATATATATATACATTAAAGTAATAAACAACTTTAATGTGTAAATGTAAGTCCTAAAGTATTTACTATGTGTGTTTGTGTGTTGATTCGTGTAGTTTGCAGAGTAATCACATAGAGGATGACGGTGCTCGTGCGCTGGCGGAGGTTCTTCAGTCAAACCGAAAGCTCACCACACTGAAGTGAGTCTGTGTTTCAGTGTGTGTGTGTGTGTGTGTGTGTGTGCGTGCTTTAACAGAGCATCATGCAAATGCAAATGTTCATGCATTGCAGTCTTCAGAAGAACGGCATTGGACCAGAAGGAGTGAAAAGAATCGCAGACGCCCTCACAAAGAATCAAACTCTACAGGATCTCAAGTAAGATTCTCAAGTCTGCTTAAGTGATTAACGGAGAGATGAAACTCTCTATTGAGAATATGTGTGTGTGTGTGTGTGTGTGTGTGTGTGTGTGTGTGTGTGTGTGTGTGTGTGTGTGTGTGTGTGTGTGTGTGTGTGTGTGTGTGTGTGTGTGTGTGTGTGTGTGTGTGTGTGTGTGTGAATGTGTCTACAGTGTGTCCGGCAATCGTCTGGGTGATTTGGGAACAGTGGCTCTGGCTCAAGCGCTGATGGTCAACCACGTTCTCCACACGCTCAGGTAAATCACGATCAGTTAGCGCGTTCATTTGAAACGGTCCACTACAGACGCAGATCTGAATGAGTGTGTGTGTCTCTGCTTTAGTCTTCAGAGTAACTCTGTGAGTGACAGAGGCATCAGAGCGCTCTCACACGCTCTTCAGTCGAACCGAGGACTCAGCTGTCTGAAGTATGTCAATGCATGCACATTTCAAACACCACAGTATTAAACTATTAAACATTTATGTTCTGGCTGAGGAATAATGCTGTTTTTGTGTATATGTTTGGTGGCAGTCTAAGGGAGAATTCAATAGGAGTTTCTGGTGCCAAAGACATCGCCAAAGCCTTAAAAGTCAACACGTGTCTTAGAGAACTCGAGTAAGTACACAGACACATATATATATATATATATACACATTTATTATATTATACATATTTTTGATTTGTATAATATAGATATTTGAATATTATAAAAATATATTATAAATTATTATAATTAACACAGGCATACATATTTATAATACTTTTAAAAAAAATAAAAAATCGAATAATTAAAAATATTTAATATAAGTAAAAGTAAATAAAATATAAAGTTTAATAAAACATATAAATATAATATTTATTTATTAAATTATATAAAATATTTTATAGTCTTTCATAATTATAATTAGCTTTATAAATGTGAATAGTTTATATATAGTAATAATTTTGAATTTTGAAGAGATTTTGTCAGATTATCTAACTTGTGAGAGTTTTCTCCCCAAATTAGAGTTTAGAAAAATAAATGTGTTTAAAAAAATAAATGTGTGTGCCGACCATTTATCAAATGATGACCTTTAAGGGATAGTTCACCCAAAAATTAAAATTCTGTCATCATTTACTCGCCCTCAAGTTGTTCCAAACCTGCATGAATTTATTTCTTCAGTTGAACACAAAAGAAGATATTTTGAAGAATATTGGTAACCAAACAGTTTATGGACCCCATTGACATCTATAGTGCACCCCCGCCTAACTATGTCAATGGGGTCCATAAACTGTTTGGTTACCAATATTCTTCAAAATATCTTCTTTTGTGTTTAGAAGAAGAAGAAAAAAAGAAAAAAATTGGTAATTTTCATTTTCACCACCTATTGAGCTTTTGTTATCCGCACAACTCACTTGACCTGAAGGTATTACAATCCATTTATCTGTGTTTTATCTGTGTGTTTGTGTTGAAGTCTGACCGCTAATCTTCTTCATGATGAGGGTGTGACGGCCATCGCTGAAGCCATGAGGGTCAACAGAGCGATCACATCCTTACAGTGAGTTCAATCCACTGAATTTAAGACAATATACACAAACTAATAACCAGAACCTTAAAGATCAGCTCTGTGACTGGCAGTCAGGAAATGATATCATCTACTGAAGGACAGGATGTGATATCATCCGTGTTAGGATGTGATGTCATGGTGTGTGTGTGTGTGTGTGTGTTTCAGCCTCCAGTGGAACTTCATGAAGGCTGGAGCAGCTAAAGCTTTAGCTCAGTCTCTCATGAGCAACACCTGCATTCAGCTTCTGGAGTAAGACTGTCTATTCTACTTCCTCGTGCATCGACCTCTATCAGTCTGATCCTGTGCAAAAAAAAAAAAAAATTCTCCTCATTAACACCACTTTAAAAAAAAAGAAAAAAAAAAGGTGCTTTGAAGCACTATATATTCTTCACTCTTAAAAAGAAAAGTTCTTTGTTTCCATTGCGCCACCTTGGAATTATAAGGTTTTATCTGCATTCTGACTGGTTTTGAGATATTGAGCTTTAAAGTTTTTGCATTCCATTCGACTGTGTAGAAAGAACCTTTTTATTTTCTAAATAAAAAGTTCCAAAATGTACACAACTTAAAAAACAACATCACATAATGTAAATAAGTTATCACAGAATAAGAATATGTGAATAACTCAATTTTGACAAAAATGTCAGATAGAACCTTATAATTCCAAGGGGACGATTGATGGTTCCATGATGAACATTTAACATCCATGAAATCTTTCCATTGCACAAGTGTTCACGCAAAGAAAAAATGGTTGTTTTAAGATATTTTCACTGAAAGGTTCTTTGAGGAACCAAAAATGGTTCTTCTATGGCATTCGCTACTAAAACTCCCCTTTGGAGCCTATATTTGAATAAGTGTACAGGTTCTTCAGATGTGTGTTTCGGTTTGTCCGAAATAACTCCTTTTGGTTCTTGTTGGAATTAAGCTTTATTTTTAAACAGTGCATGTCTTCGTTGTATAGTGAAGTGTGTGTGATGGATGCTTTCTCTCAGTCTGCAGGAGAACGCTCTTGGTGATAATGGTGTCATTGCTCTGGCCTGCGCTCTGAAGTCAAACTCTTCTCTCGGTGTGCTCTAGTGAGTCTCACTTCAGCTGTCTTCATATGTCATGGCCATTTGCTAAAGCTGGTAGTGTCTGACCTTGTGTGTGTGTGTGTGTGTGTGTGTGTGTGTGTGTGTGTGTGTGTGTGTGTGTGTGTTTTGTAGTCTTCAGGGTGTATCAGCAAGTAAAACAGGGGCTGTTGCACTAGCCAACGCTCTCGTCGTCAATGAAACCCTTCATACATTAGAGTAAGTCTTCATTTTAATTATTTCTATCTATCTATCTATCTATCTATCTATCTATCTATCTATCTATCTATCTATCTATCTATCTATCTATCTATCTATCTATCTATCTATCTATCTATCTATCTATCTATCTATCTATCTATCTATCTATCTGTTGTTCTATCCATCCATCCATCCAATATTTGTGTTGTTGTTTTAGTCTGCGTGGAAACTCCATCGGGATGGAAGGAGCGAAGGCGTTTTCCAGCTCTCTGAAGAACAACAGGGGTTTGAGAAGTCTGAAGTATGTCTACAAACACCACATTATTTTCTCGATATGTTCCTACATCCTAATCTAAACATACCCGACAGAAACTCTAACCCTCTGTTGGATCATTAAGTGCACATGCGCTTGGCAGAACTGTGGCTGGTGTCCAGTACAGTAATCATGCTTTAGTTTGGGGTTCACTTTTTAAATTTGCAAAACATATTCACTACTGTTCAAAAGTTTGTAGTAATTCAGATTTATTTATTTTAAAGTCTCCTTGGCTCACCAAGGCTGCATTTACTTGATCAAAAATACAGTAATATAATGAAATATTATTTTAAAAAAATTCTATGTGAATATATTTTAAGATCTAATTTATTCCTGTGATCAAAGCTGAATTTTCAGCATCATTACTCCAGTCTTCAGTGTCACATGATCCTTCAGAAATCATTATATGATGATTTGCTGCTCAAGAAACATTCTTATTATTATCAATTTTGAAAACAATTTTTCAAAAATTCACATTATTGTGGAAACTGTGATACATTATTTATTCTTTGATTAATTTAAAGTACAGTATTTATTCAAAATATAAATCTTTTATAACATAATACATATTTTACTGTCACCTTTGAACAATTGAATGCATCCTTGCTGAATAAACATTAAAACAAATGCAAATAAATGTTGGCATGTGAAGTAAATAAATCTAAGTATGTGAGAAGATGCTTGTTTCTCTATTCCCAAACAGAACATGAATATGAAATAACACATTTGCACATGTTTGTAGTCTACAGGAGAACTCTCTGGGGATGGACGGAGCGATCTTCATCGCGACTGCGCTGAGAGGAAACCATCAGCTCACCTACATCAAGTCAGTCTGTGTGTGTGTGTGTGTGTGTGTGTATGGGTTTGTGTGAACCGCTGTCTGTGTGCGAGAGGTTTAACCGCAGAGTGTTACGATCGCATGGCACATGTGGTAAACATTTGCATTGGGTGAGGCTGTGATTCTGAAGATTGATCATTTATATTTTGCAGTGAATGACACATTTCACTTGAGTGTGATTGTTCTTGTGTGATGTGTGTCTTGTTTTTCTATTCAGTCTCCAGGGTAACGGCATCGGGGAGTCGGGGGCAAAGGTCGTGTCAGACGCCATCAAAGCTGGTGCACCAGATTGTGTGGTGGATATCTAGCACACGTACAAATGTTCAAAAAACAGTCTTATTCTTGTAAATATTTTTGTTTATGTATTAAAGTTGTGTAATAATAAATGTTTATTTTATAAAACAGAACTGACAGAGATGTTGCCATAATAAAAATAACAATTTTGTTGAACATTCACTCAAATGATTACAAATAACTGAGAATTTTAAAGGCAAAAGTTTTAAACACTTGAATGCAAACAAGAAGATTGGTGTATGTACATATATTTACTTTTTTTCTTCTTCCATGTAATGAAAAAAAAACATTTATTGTAAATTGTCACATTCAGTTTGATGCAGCAGGTTACATAAGAAATTAAAGAAGGCCAACTGAGCGTATTTAATACGTATGTTAGCGTATTAATGTTTTTCCATTTACAAGCAACTGCATGCTCAAGTTGCATGTTAAAAGTCATTGTCGCTCTCCTCAAGGATTTGTGGGTGTAGAGATCGCTTTGACCGTCCGGCTTTGGCAGAGGAGCCCTCCAGACTGTCATTGTCTTCGTCCAGATCCTCGTTTTCCTCCTCATCTTCCTCACCATCTTCATCATCATCGTCTACGTCAATCTCACTGTTCTCTGACTGCAAACCGAAGCACATTGTGAATTATATAACAGAACACACACACACACACACACAGCGGTCAGTGGATGGTAATTGGAACGAGGCTCAATTAATACCCCTAATTCAGAATTATTAGAATTAATAATTATGAGAACGTCCAGGAGTTTACACTCACACACAAACACGCCAGTGTTGTTGTTGATAGCTAAAAATAAAATAAAATATTTTGAATATTTGAAAGCTATCAAATAAAAGTATGAAATGAAAAACATAAACTTTAAAAAAATGTTGACCAAGTTCTGTATAACACTAACTGAAATAAAATAAGTTTGAGTACTAAAATTACTGAAACTGAATATTTAAAAAATAAAAAGGACAAAAGCACATAAAAACCTGAAATTAAATTATAAAATAAAAGCTAATTTAAAATATTAATAAATACTATAGAGGCCTGTTCACACAAAGAATAATAACTATAAAGCTAACTATATTAGCATCCACACCAACGCAAAATATCATTATGCTTATTATAAGCATGTATCTGCTGCTTTAAATGCACAAGCTCTATTTGGTAGATTCTGATTGGATGTCAATGTTTTTATGGTTCATCAGCTGAAAAAAATCTTTGTGAAAGTGATTCAATCGTTGTCGTTACAGGGATTACTTTAACGATGTCTTGACTATCATTCTGGGGTTTGAAAGTGGTAGTTGCATAGGCTGTCAACGGATGGACAGAAAACTCTCAGATTTCCTCAAAAAGATCTTCATCTGTGTTCCGAAGATGAGCGAAAGTCTTGCGGGTTTGGACCGACATGATGACTGAATTTTTATTTTTGGGTGAACTAACCCTTGAATACTGTATTAATAACACTGGCGCAAACACGCACTCAAACACACACACACCACCTTTCTTCTCTTTTGCTTCCGGCCGCTGCCGGACAGACGAGCTCGTTCCTTTACTCTGGGCTTGAAGAACGAGTGCAGAGGAAGAGAAAGAGAGATGGAGTGAAAACGGAGTGAATGAAATGAGAGCTGGTGGCATATACAGTGTAGAGAAATCATGGAGGAAAAACAGGGAAATGTGAAGGGGAAAAAAGAAAGCCAGAGAGCTTGGAAATTGCTAAATAAGAATATAACAGAATAAACGAGGAAAATGTTGGTTTAGTGTTGTTATTGTTAACTAAAATTGATCTTATTAATCTCTGTTAACTGTTAGTTCATGTTCGCTTAAGTCCATTAAATAATATTAACAGACACAACTTTTAATAAAGTATTAGTAAAGGTCTTTAAGATGAACTAAGATTAAGAAATGCTTTAGAAGTATGTTTCATTGTTAAATTAGGTTAACTAATTTAGTTAACTAATGATAACAAATGGAAACTTATTTGTAAAGTGTTACCAAAAAAACTGAAAAATGCAAAAAAAAATCTAAAAATGAAAACTGAAACAAAAGCTAATTCAAAATATTAATTAAATATACCAAATGTTTAGGAATAATACTAAACTAACAACTTTTGTTCGCTATGATGTATTAATATGTGGACGTGTGTGTTCTCACCTCTTCACTGTCTTCTCCTCTCATACTGCCAATGAATCGAGCGCCACCTCGACCTGCAGACATCAGAAACACACAAACACAAATCAGATGTGTGTGTGTGTGTGTGAGTGGAGCAGCAGATTATGCTGAACGTCATCCGTCACCTGATATCTGAGCGTGTCGCGCGAGGTGGGATCTGGGCTGCTGCCCGTCATCCATGTCGCTGTCAGATCCTTCATCCTCCGGTATGTCCACATCTGAGTCTTCATCTTTTGCTACAGAGGAAGAGAAGCCGTGAGATCTTTGACGCACGTCCTGATTTTGCGAGTTATCAACAATAGCCAAACAATCTGTTACTGTTACCTTAAATTATACGTTTATCTCTGTAAAGCACATTTGAAGCAATCTACATTGTTAAAAGCGCTATATAAATTAAGATGACTTGACTTGACTTGCAGGATCAACAAAATATGTTGACCCAAGAACACGTATGTGTGTTCTGTTATATAATTCACAATGTGCTTCGGTCCTAGTACTGAGCCTTGTGGTACGCCATACTGAACTTGTGATTGATAAGACATCTCTTAATTTACTGCTACAAACTGATAACGGTCAGATAAGCATGATTTAAACCATGCTAGTGCAATTCCACTAATGCCAACATAATGTTCGAGTCTATTTAAAAGGATGTTGTGGTCAATGGTGTCAAATGCAGCACTAAGATCAAGTAACACTAATAGAGAGATACAACCACGATCGGATGATAAGAGCAAATCATTTGTGACTTTAACGAGAGCTGTCTCGGTACTATGGTACGGTCTAAATCCGGACTGAAAATCCTCGCAGATATAATTTCTTTCAAGAAAGAAACACAGTTGTGAGGACACTGCTTTTTCTAATATCTTTGACAGAAAAGGCAGATTCGAGATTGGCCTGTAATTGACTAATTTTGTAGGATCAAGTTGCGTTTTTTTTAACAAGCATTTTAATCATAGCTAGCTTAAAGGTTTTTGGTACGTATCCTAGAGACAAAGATGAATTAATGATATTAAGAAGAGGATCTATGACATCTGGAAGCATCTCTTTCAGCAGCTTAGTCGGTATAGGGTCTAACATACAAGTTGTCGATTTAGATGATTTGATGAGTTTGCAAAATTCTTCCTCTCCTATAGCAACAAATGAATCAAATTTTCCCTCAGGGAGACTACAATGCACTCCCTGTTGCGATACTGTAGTAGACGGTTGCATAGTTATAATTTTGTCCCTGATATTATCGATCTTATAAGTGAAGTTCATAAAGTCATTACTGCTGTGTTGCTTGGAAACTTCTAGAACAACATTCCTGTCTGAAAATGTAATCCTAACCATATCCCTACCCCTAAACCTAACCCTACCCATGAGTTATCTCTAAAAACACTGATGTAGAAGCACCTAACCCTGGTTGTAAGTCTAAACTTGACCCTCAAATCTGATTGGTTGACTGGAATGTTGATCCAGGAACATGTTGTATTTGACAAAATCAGGTTCTGCATCTTCGACAGAGTTCAAACGTGTGTGTTTGAGTGTACGTGACCCACCTCCACTCCTCATGAGTCTCTTCTCCTCCTCTTTTAATTTGTTTTGTCTCATTTTCATTGTCATTTCTGCTTCCTGGAAGAAAACAGCCAAATAATTAATTAGGGAAACATCAGCATTGACTTTTTAAAGTGAATTACTGAGGTGAATTTGGGTGAAATATGACAGAAATATCATGTTCTTGATGGGTTTCAAGAGTTCCACTCATCGTTGTCTTTTATTATTCATATATTTAGCTGGATAAATGAAATTATAAGGTTTAGGTACAGGCCTCATATGAGTACAAGAGAGAACAGTACCTCGAAGCGCTCCTGCTCGGCTCTGTGATAGTCGTCTAGCTGCTGCTCCAGGAAACTGAGGTTACGGAATTTATCCACATACGTCTGGTACTGTTTCTGCAAGTCCTCCTCGATCTTCTCATACTCATCCATAAACGCTGGACTACATATTGAAACACAGTGACAGAGAGTGTTTTAATAGTTTGTGCATTTGTATATTTTGTGCAGCAAGGGTTAACTAAAACTAAAACCATAAAAAAAGTTAAAGTACTAAAATAACTAAAACGTAATAAAAATTACATATATATATATATATATGTATACACACAGTATAGAATAGCTTATGCTATTCTGAGCAATGCCAGAACTTTGTATTTTGAGCACTTCTTGCGTTATTTTTGCCTCTTCGCGATGACTCGCTTGCTGTAGTTGTAAGTCGCTTTGGATAAAAGCGTCTGCTAAATGACTAAATGTAAATGTAAATGTAAATATATATATATATTTTTTTTACTAATTAAAATTACAAAAACACAAAATAATTACTAAAACTTGAATAAAAATATAAATTAATATTTAAAAAAAATTCAATGAATTCAACATATTAACAAAAAATAATAGTCTATCAATAAATAATAGTGAAATGCCACAGCTCACCGCACGCTCTGTAGAGTTTGTAAACGCTTCTGGTTTCTCTCCAGGTCCTGTTTCTTCTTCTCGATTTTGGCCTCCAGACTGGCCTCATCTGACGATACGTTATTGAGCAGATCCTTCGTCATCTGGATGCTATCCTGAACAAACATACAGAAGGACAGATGCCATTCAGACCCCAAAATAACATCACAATTCTCCAAAGACGTTCCTACTGTTATTTTTGCTTGGTAAATAATTAAAGTACGCTACTCGCTGAATGCAAGAACTGGCCTGAAACAGAAAGTGTTTTGAGTTCTCTAGAGACTCGCAAAACAAACCTTCAAAGAACATTTATGCAACATTTATGGATGATATTCCTCAGGTTATTTCTCAGAACAGGCAGTTTGAAATGATTTATATATTTAAAAAATAAAAATAAAATAAGCTAAAACATAAAAATCTATATAAAGTTACATTACATTTCTTATTTACCGGTAATTAATTCCCTCAACAACTGTCATTTTTATTTAAGGAGCAGAAATCGTGGGATATATGATGGAATATTAAAGATTTCTGTTCATTATAAAGCCACTAATACAATTTTATAGCCATTTTTATAATGAACATAAATTGTCCTAGTTATGTCAAGCTTTATTGCTTTATTTAACAATAAGCAGCTTTGCCATTACAGCAGAAGTACCAGAAATATCTCGCGGGACCTCTGAATATTGAGTCTCATTGCTTGAATTATTACGTATTTTACGCAGAGAACTTCTGAGGAAAAATCTCTGCCTAATTCACAACACGTGCATATGCACATACATTTCTTCTTAATCTCATTCTAATGTAAGTGAGGATAGTCATTTGCATAAAACACGCCCAACCCATGTCCATATAAGGGCTTCCCACACATCCTTTCCGCTCTCGTCAAACACATGCTCTCTGCAAACGAGCAATGCCAAGTGTGTCATTCTCAAAACCAGTTCAAACTCAATAAACACAATAAACACCTTTTATACAGACAAAGATTACAGACCTCTCATTAGCGAGATGTACATAGGCATATATCTGTGTTTTTCAGAGAAACCTCGCATTTAAGTTGAAATTAAATTGTATTATTTATCAATTTTATTATATAATTTAATTTATATAATATGATTAAAGTTGTGTTAACATGAAATATAACTTCTTAACACGATTATAAGGCCACACAGAAATCATGTGGCCTTTTTGTGTACGTGTGGTTTCAGTTTTTTTATCGTAAAGTTTTTGGTGAATCTTGATTTGTTCGGGAAAACGTTCGTACGCAGATTTCATCCACAAATGTGTGTGTACACATGCTTAGTGAATGAGACCCTTTGTTTTGGCAATATTGAAAAGCCATCTAAATATTGAATCGCATAGTGAAGCGATCATACCATGAAAACCAGGATCTTGTGATTGTGAACCTGCGAGGATCAGTGTTTTACCGTGACGTCTTTGACAGCCGCTCTCAGGGCTCTCTCTGTCTCAGTGATCTCCAGCGGTCGGGCTATTGCAGTCGCCCTGCTCTCTCTCAGGTCCTCTTCGTGCCCCAGCAGGTCAAACAGAGCTGCTCCCTTTGCTGTAATTTCAGATCCCAGCTGACGTGCCACCTTTAAATCTGCTATCTGCACACATAAACAAAACATAATGTAAATTATTGATTATGATGACACCAACTCATCTTGAAAAGTCTGCTTATGTTAGATTTTATGCTATAAATCTAACTCGATTTACTTTTGACCCCAGATCAAACTTGAACTTGCTGTTTTCATCATTGTTTTGGTCACCACTGGCGTTCTCTTTAGTTTTCATGGCATTATAGAGGATGCTGGTGATTTTCAGCATCTCTTTGACAGCGTAGCCGTCTGCCTGATATAGACGCTTGAGATTCAGCTTCACATGAGCCTTGGTGGCCTAGAGAAACACAGAGAACATGCAGTGAATTCAACATATGCTGTACTTTGATTATAGCTCACGTCTACATCAGAAATAATTCTAAAAAATACTGTGAAACATTTTTTACACATTCTAGACAAAGTCTAAGTGAACAAATATGATGATTATTAACACAATAATATAGTTTACCATAAATTGGGCCACAGCTTTGATGAAAAATACCCTGTCTGATTCGGTGTCAACATCACTGGGAATTTCCATCTGAGGTTCATATCTAGGGGAAGATACATAAATATATATATATATGTTTTATATTCATGCATATTTAACACACATAGCTTTGAATTGAATGTAATTGAACGTCTCTCTGCCAGCCTCTCACATGTTAATATGTATTACCTCTTGACGAGCCAGATGAGAATTTCAGCTACTAAAGGAAAGTTTGGAGATCTGAAGTTTTCCATGGAGATGAGACGAGGATATCCGAGCGCTCGCATCATTTCTGTAAAATCTACATAACCAAACCATATCATAAGTCTTTCACAAATATTCATACGCACAACTGCAAATATTACAGTAGTAGCTGCTACTTAGGTTTAGGTTCACTTACTTCTCAGATCTCTAAAAGACATGATTGCTGTCTTTTAATCCAGTGAACACAGGACTGTCACCTATTAGACAAGAAGAAAAATGACATTCCACTAAAAGGAATACACTTTAATTGTTAATGTACACATAAAGATTTCAAATCTCAATGAAACCATATATATATAGTAATACTATATACTAATTTCAACAAGCCTCATCAGATAACAGCAGTTAAGCTAGCTTGGTCGTCGACTTTTACCTTCCCTCTCAAATTCATGTCCAAATGCTGATAAACGAGAATTATAACAAACCTGTTTCCATTTTATTCGTAAATCGTGTAAAATAAGAGGGATAATTAGCATAAAAATGGAATTCTTACTTGCATAAGCGTCTGTTGCTGTATTCGTCACTATAGCAGCCAAACGGACCTATGGAAGCCCAAAAAGGACAATCATAATTACAAATGCGAAACGCGTTTTCTTAGGATGGTCATCTGAAAACTATTTTCTTGCGAAATTAAAGAACCATTACCGTAAATTACCATTTACGTCTGGTATATCATAATAATAATGATCTCAAAAATAATTCGATAGAATTTTCAATACAGTCAATATATTAAAAGGATATGTTTAGTTTATAATATATGAAAAATACACAAACAATATCAAGGATGTGCAGTACAAATAATAATGCGAAAAATTAGAAATAAAGCACAAACAAGTTCTTTTCAAGTTTCCAATAGCTGTCGTCTATTCTTCTGTGACTTTTAGGTGAAATTTACACGATTACACACACCACCTATTCATTTCTGTATATGTACATGAAGGTTCCCCATTATTATTAAAATATGCTTATAAATAAGATTAAAATGTCTTTATCTGCATTGTCTTTCGCAGATTCACATTTGTAGGGATGATGACGTAGGCCTGACGTCATGCCGTTCGAACGCGTCGCGGCGGTCTTTGCAGCGCGAGGAGGAGAGCGGTTCTTCAACAACACAACAAACTCGCAGAGACCTGCAAACCCCTCAAAACATGTTTAAAATCTAAAATTATGATGAACGATGAACTACGGTGGATAAAACCTTTCTGGACCCGTAGGAAACGGACGTGAATTGATTTTGTTTTTGGTAGTTTGTGAGCTACAGTTCGTTAGCTGTCAACAGGTGAATGATCTGTGAAGTAACGTTAAACAATGACTTCCAGAGGTAAGATTACATTACCTATTGAATCACTTCACTGAGTATTAAGCACCTGAAATACACCTGGACTAAGTTATTTTTTTTAAGACGGAAGATACTGTATATAGCACAATATACAGTATAGCAGAGCACAATATCCAATACATACAGTGCAGTAAAGTGTATAACTTATTAATGTTATATACCATACATTAGGGCGTTTCAATCTTTTACATACCATGGACACCCCAATGTAACCAAACTAAAATAAGCCAGCTATGTTTTCATGTGTAAATATCCAGTTTTATTGTAAATAAATTATATTATAAATATGTGTACAATATTATTAGGAACATATTTCGTTCATTTCAATATTTTTTGCATTACTGTACTGTTAGGGTTTGGTATTTTATTATTTAGTTATTTATTTAATGTATTCATTTATTTTTTCATTTATTTTAATACATTGTATTGTACAAGTTACAATCATTTTTCATTAATTCTTTGACACTGCTTTTTCCATAAACGTTTGACTGGACCCTCTAGCTCTCCCTTCGGCCCCCAGTTTGAAAACTCCCGCTCACAATGCTTTTAACAATGTCCAGCACACACATGCATGGAGGAGTGTATCTAAATAAACATCCAGCAGTGATGAATGATGATTGTGTCTGCATCTCTCCATCAGCTCTGTGGCAGCAGCCGTATGTAAACGTCTTCAAACACATGAAGATAGAAGAATGGAAGAAAGTCAGCAAAGAGGGAGACGTAATCACATACATGGTAGGAGGTTCAATCCTTTCTCGTAATGCTTTAATATAATGTTGTTGTTGCTGCACAGGATTCTCATTAGCATTCATTACCGGTATATGTTGTTTGGTATCTATCATGCTGTATTGTTTATTAGGATAAGAAGCTGAAATGTTCTGTGTTTCGGATCCGTGGCTCCGTTCCGGCCAGTAACTACATCCTGCTTCCCAAAACCAGCAGCCAGTCTCTGGGTCTCACTGGCCAGTTCCTCTACCTGCTGTTCAGACCCAGCCCAAACAAACACTTCATCGTGCACCTGGACATCACCGCTGAGGTGAAGAGTGTAGTTTTAAATGCTTAATTATACAGACTTTCATGTACATCTCTATGTTTTCAACTTTAGTTTTTATTAACAATAACCAAACTGTCCTGTATATCACTATATATTCTTGCTTTGTTCATCATTCAGGAAGGTCAGGTGATCCGTGTGTCGTTCTCTAACATGTTCAAAGAGTTCAAGTCCACGGCGACATGGCTGCAGTTCCCTTTTCTGTGTGGAGCTGCACACTGTTCAGTGTATGAGAATACAGCCAGTACTGCTAAACAAGGTAGACATTCGTTGTTTTATGATCGTCTCACACATGTTGGTTTTTATTAGTATGATGTTTTCTAAATGCAGCAAGCGTTTTTTGTGATTACTGATTGATACTTGTGCACTTCAGGTTTGGTGGGCCCAGCGCCGCCGAGCACAAGGTGGACGTGTTTGACGATGGACCTACGTTACGTGCTCTCGGTTTATCTGAACCGAACACACAGTCACCTCAAGAGCATCAAACTCTGTGCCAATATGTCTGTTAAAAACATCATCACCAGTGACCTGCTGTTTGACCCTGGTACATTTTGACTTTTACAGTTGCAGATTGTGAATTGTATAACATTTAATGTCAATCTCGTAAAGCGTCTTTGAGCTCTGGAACAGTGCTGTGTAAATTCAATTTATTATTATTACACTTTTTTTTTTTCTTTTTTTTTAGGTGTGTCATTCTCTGAGTTCAGGCAGTCCGGTGTGATGTTGCCAGATGGCACTGCCCCGATGCCCAGAGAAATGTGTTTCCCTGTACCCAAAGGAGAGAGCTGGCACCACTTATATGATTACATTAGGTGAGTGCCACTACTTTGGGAATGCACATTTCCTGTTAAATAGACACCTTTTGAATATTTTGAATAGGGCTGTGAAACGATTACCGGTAATTGCGATTAATCGTATTCAAAATAAAAGTTTGTTTTCACATAATAAATTTGTGTGTACACGTGCATGTATATATTTAAGAAAAATAAGTTATTTTGTATATAAAATATTTATATTTATATATAATATAAATTTTATATAAATCTATATACAGTATATACATGCAAATATTTCTTAAATATATACAAGCATGTGTGTGTATTTATATATATATATATATAAATATAAAATAGTTAAACAGTACACACACATTTATTATGTAAACACAAACTTTTATTTTGGATGCGATTAATCGCAATTAATCGTTTCACATCCCTAATTTTGAATTAGCTTAAAATATTAGTTTGTCTCGTGCTTTTGACATTTTTATTAGCTTTTTTAAATATTTCTATAGTATAGAGCTTTGAATAATTTTAGCTTTAGTCATTTTAATTATGAAAACGATTATTTTTTTTATAATTATTTCAATTACTGAAAATGATTTTTAATACTTTTAGTTTGAGTTAACTATAACAACACTGTCATGTATACCTGGTTGATGTAAGTCTTCCGATCTACCCATGCATGTGCTCTTGTTTCCTGAGAAATTTAGTGCTACTTGTTCACTATTTAATAAGCATATTTTTAATAAAAACACTTTTTACCAACAACATCGCCCAAGTTCCTTGCTGACAGCATGTGCATATGTCTCATTTTAGTGACATTTCTGATTAAAACATAGTCCAGGGGTGAGAATAGGAATTTGTGGAATCAGGAAGAATACTAATAGGAATATTGATGTGCATATAAAAATTTGTCAGTGATTCACATATTAATGTTATTTCATTGTTTCAGAATGTATATTGCAAAAACAGAACATCTTGTGTGATTGACAGATTTCCCTCAGATGGAACAAAGTTACCATTTGATTCCATACAGAAAGGTTCCAACAGTGCAGCTAAAAGTGAGTCTTACACATGTAAACACACACAGTTGCACACAACAACGTACATTTTATCTGATGAAACCGTGTGGTCATTCTGCAGAAGTCTCGACTGAAAAGAGCCCTCAAAGAGAAGAGAGTCGCATCGTAAGCCTCAGTAAACCTGTACAGGACCGAGTCTCCCTCGTCCAGCAGATCACCACCCCAAAATCTGCAGTGTTTGTGTGTGACCTTCAGTTGACCTTCATTCAAATGCAGCTAATGTTGACACATACAGGCCCTAATGGCTTCTTTCTCCCTCTTTCTTCTTTCTCTCTGTGTAGAGCACTAAGCAGCGTTCGCTGATCCAGAAAACGCAACTGCCTGAGCTGATTTATATGAACTCTGGAGGCTCAGAGAGCCCGGGGTCACCAGGTCAAAGTTCGCAGGCAGATGAAGAGGTCACAGTAGTGTGTGCTGAGGATGCTGGAGTACACGTATATGCCCATTGCGAGGATGACGTCTATGCCCACATGACTGACAGTGAGGAGGAAATCACAGTAAGTACTGGAGATACAAGATCGGCTTCTTCAGTTGATCCTAGCAATCCTAACAAAGGCAAGCTAAGAAGACGACAACTGGGTCTTACTTTGAGTCAACATTAAATTAAAATGGACCTTCTTTTACTTTCATAATAAATGTTCCTTTGCACTTTCCTCAATGCATGTTTTTGCAAATGAACAATTTGTGACATATGCTTTTTAAAAGCATAACTAATGTGAATGAAGCAATCTGAATGTTTCTTCTCAGGTCATTAATGCAGCATTTCCTCGACCTGTCTCTCTGTCTTCTGACCAAGCAGTGAAGCTGCCACAGGTTAACCATGCATAAACACACTTATTTATCCCCTGGACAACACAGACTAACAGAACATAAGTGTATGCTGAAGAAAGGTTTACATGATTAAGCCTGTTCATTATATCTTCAGCATTTTTTGTGTGCTATGGTCATTTGAAGGGTTTCTGTATATATTTCAGAAGTTGTATCCTGACCCCATTCTGAAGCTAAACAGAATTATTGGCTTCGGAGGAGCTACAATGAGATGTGTGAGTGATACACACACACAAACACAAACACACACACACACACACACACACACACACACACACACACACACACACACACACACACACACACACACACACACACACACACACACACACACACACACACACACACACACACACACACTAGGATGTAACAATATATCATCTTGCAGTAAAAATTCAATGCATTGAACAGTTTTTAATAATTTATTATAATTACTTTAATAATAACCCAGTGTTCTTGTAGGTTTATTCTGGCCAACTGAATGTGTTTTTACTGAAGAAACATGAAAAACATCTATGACCTGAATAAACCTACTAGAACATTTTGCAATGACCTAGATAACGAGTCTTCACAGACATATCTACAGTTCTTGAGTCTGTGAATGTGAAACCAAGGGACAGGGTAAATTTCCCTTGTCTTACATTTGTGTCTTCTACATATTTTTTACAAATATTTTTCGTACCAAAATTATTAGAATTATTTTATGATGCATTGCTTTAATATCATGAATATCATATGGTTGATTTCTTTGATATTGTCCCTCTCTCAGGCTGTATGGAGCTCAGATGGGCAGGAAGTTGTGTATCCCTGTCATGCCATTATCATAAGCATGACTCTTTCCTCCGGACAACAGAGATTCTTCATCGGACACACAGATAAGGTCTTTCTCCCTCACGCACACACTTAAAGAAAGATATTTTTAATGATTTTACCATTGTTTAGTGGTGTTATGCATGTGAAGGAAAGTCATATTACAATAGCAATATGAGAAAAGACACCTATAATTAATATTCTTAATAGTTTTAATATTTCTAAATTAAACATGTAAAAAATCTATTAAATTCTTGTATAAACTATATGTATAAATTATTAATAATAATAATATTAGATTTTATTATGCATGGTGGTATTATATAGTAATATTAATAATATATAAATATATACAAAGAATATTTAAAATATATATTATTATTATGCTAAGCTATGTAACAACTTGTCACAATAGTATAGAGTCTAAACGATGGTCACAGTTGTTGTGTGTGTCGTTTATTGTATAACATGGTTCATGTAATTCATATTTAGAATTTGTTTTACAATAACAGTGATCATTTCATTGTGCATTTAAGCTACAGTTAGGTTAGCTGGCCTTGATGTATACCTGTTGATGTATATCTGTTGATGTATACCTGTTGTTTGTCAGGTCTCATCTCTGGCGTTAAATGCCAGTTCTACGGTGTTGGCATCAGCTCAGACGGGCACAAACAGTCTGATTCGTCTCTGGAGCTACAGCGGAGGAGTGTGTCAAACCATTATTCCTACACACACACATGCTCTGAATCTGCTTAGGTACACCAAACACACACATGTGCAACCAGGGGCGATTCTAGGATTTTTTCAACTGGGGGGCACAAGAGGGGCCACAATTATTACAGAGGGGCCACTCTTATGTTGTGTATTTATGTAGAACTGTAGATATCCAAATCATTTCAAGTTCAGTAAGCTTTAAAATCAGCAATAAACAGTGATACCCTATTATCTTTTAATAGCAGTTATTCACTGCTCTAAATCAAAACAATAAAATACAATTTATATTAACTTTTCACTTTACAAAAGTGAAAGAAAAACTGTAATAAATAAAATAATCCAATGTATTAGTGTGCAACTCACAAATAATAATAGAATAGCCTTATTTATATAAATGCATAATTATATGAATCATTCATATAATAAACACAATTAATGAATTCATATAACTGTAATAAAATTTTATATAATAAATCTTTTTTCCCCACATCCTATTCAATTAGCATATCAGCAGTTGCAGTAAATTTGCATTGATGAATAGACCAAATCTACTTATGTCGAGGAAGGCTAATTAGTCTTGAGCATATTGATTGTAAAATATCATATATCAATAGGCTACTTTGTTAGATAGCTACTTTTTCAAAAAGGTAGCTTTAGTTTAACGTAAAATATGTGAATTCTAGAAACAGTTTAGAATGGCTTAATTAATCCAGTGTTATTTTAGTATTAATTATTTATTTAGCTATTTAACCCTTATGTGCTGTTGGGGCTGTTTTCAGCCACGAACATAATGAAAGGATGATAATTTGAACAATGCACAAGGGTTAATCATGCATTTTTATTTATTTATGATTTTTTTTTTTTTTGAGAATGTTTCTGGATGTCATCAAAGGACGTTTTGTCACTTCTGTGAAAACACAGTAGCCTACACACTACACACCAAATTTGAGACTCATTTCATTAACTTTGTTTGACACACGATTCGCCTGATTGTGCCACACAGCATAGCAAAACAAAACTACAATATCTTGTTGTACAACAAGAAAAGTAAACATCAAGATATAGAAATTACATACAACTCTATTTTAGCCTCACAACTGTAATACTGACCAAACAAATAAACAAAAACAACAACAACAAAACCACTGTCCTACAGACTAAATACAGTGGATGTAGTTCATGTATGTGGCTTATAATAGGTTTATGTTTCTGGTGTTTACCCAACAAACAATATTCGTAGATTCTCCTCTAACGTTACCCATGTTGTTCCGCGTCATGACTCATGCGGTCACCCGCGGTTACGAGTCATCCAAAAATATTTTTAATGATATTCGGGTCGCGGTCGGTCGGGTCGTTTGAAATAAAGATGCCAATTAAACATTTGTCATTTATATAGTAGGCCTAGACACAATGTTCTATGAAATACACAGGTCTACTGCACTTTATTGGCTGAATAACTGCGCGAGGATGACGCACAAGCTCAGTCTGCAGAGATGAAAGTGGGAAATCCTTATTTACCTTTTGAATGTTGAGCGCGTTATTAACTTTTGAATAAAAGCTGACGCGGGACAAAATGCCCGATTTCCCAACACGTTGAACTGAGCAATGCCATTGTGCCATTTTAGGCTACTTTTAAACGCATATAGCTCAGTAATGTCAGTTTATTATGTAGGCTATTTGCTGAGAGGGGGGCGGGGGGATTTTTGTTGGGAAAGTCGGGGGAGAGACGCACAAGTCGATTAGACTGGATAAACACATGCATCATCTTAATTGTTAATAAAATGAAACGAAATAAATGAATAAATCAAGCCTTTATTACAAAACACTAGGCTAGCCTATATCATACAGCATTCAGAAAAATGCGCACCCCTAGTTCCTCCGTCTATGGCCTAATGACGCTACGATGAGCATTTACTAGCTTTTAAAAAACGCGAGTCAGGAAGCGGGTCGGGTACAATATTTTCTTTCTTTTTTTTTTGCGGTCCGAGTTGCGGGCGGGTTAGTTGAAAACGTCGGTCGGGTGCGGGTTGTTTATACATTGACCCGCGCATCACTGGTGGGGGCACACTGGGGGGCCAATCAGTTTTCAGGAGGGGCCAGTGCCCCCATGGCCCCTCCCCTGTCTACGCCACTGCAACGCAGTAGAATGGCAGCTGGATCTCTCAAGGCCCATCAGGTGATGTTGTTGTTGTTGTTTTAGTTTCTCTCAGAGTGGAGGAGTGCTGTGTGGCGTTGGGAAAGACAGTCACAACAAAACTGTGAGTTTTTGCTATACTGTACTTTTTTTATTGTGAGTGTTTTTATTAATTGTTTGATTTGCTTGTTTAGACGGTGATCCTTTGGAACACACGGCGTGCGGCAGAAGGAAGTGTTGTTCCAGTTTTAGCTAAAGCACACACAGACGTGGACATCCAGATGATGAAGATAGCGTTCTTTGATGATACACGGTGCGCATACACACTTGTATTGTAATTATACCTAATCTAAACATGTTTGAGGTTTAATGTGGAGTGGGATTTTGTTGTACAATATGATCAATATCATTAGCGGGGATACTAGCTAATGTTATTAACCTCAATTCTACTTCAGTTTTTAATCACATTGGCAGATTATAGGTGTATATATTGTGTTTGTTTGTGCAGTATGGTGTCGTGTGGTTTAGGTAACGTGCGACTATGGCGTGTGCGTGGTGGTTCTCTACGTTCCTGTCCTGTGAATCTTGGACAGTATCACAGTCTGGAGTTTACTGACCTCGGATTTGAGCAGGGACACTCTCAGGACCGTCCGGTGGATGAGCGCACACTGTGAGTGCACAGAAAAATGTGAAATCATGACCAACAAACTGTTTAAATAAGAGTAATTAATGTAACTGTACAGACCTGCTGATATATTAAAGGTTTAGAAAATTCTTTCATTAATTACTCACCCTCTACTAACTAACTCTTTTATTATGTCATTTGATCTTGAGCTCGTCCTGACGTGTTATTGTGATTGGAGCAGGTTTGTCAGCAGTAGGAGTGGTCACATCATGGAGATCGACTATGTTGCCGTGGCGATAAAAAACATCAGGAGGCTCCTCCCAGCTCAAGAAAGCCACGCCCACCAAAGAGAAAAACAGACCTTTAAAACAGGTGAAAATTTGTGTTTTTGATCATGCCTCATATCATTCCTCATTACATCTCTACCTGTTTGTTTCTTGCCTCCCCAATGTTCTCGTCAGTATGTGTAAAAAAGGCCTTAAAAAAAGTTATATTATTCTGTTCTCTCTAAGGGTGTGTCTCTTTAGACCCCTCACTATTTTATTTGATTTCGGATTTGATTCAGGGAATTCAAAGCTATTCTTAATTCATCCCAGTTTTTCAGGTACAGTAAAAAAAATAATAATAAAAAACTATGTAATTTGCAGTCTGGTGTATGGTGGAATTGACAGGAAGTGACACGTTTTACACTGTGATGCATTACTAGCGACATATTTAATATGCCATTGAGTTCTAAACATGCTAGAAACATGCTAAAACATGCTAGCAACACTTATCTGAGTGATAACGCATGTTATTATCCCCATAATGAAGGACATTTTTGTAACTGACTTTGACATACTCCTCCTATTTTTACCTACTTAAATGCACATCGCCCACCGTGCTCTGTCTTCCTAAAGCCACCGGGTGGCGGTGGCACGGGTGTGAGGGCCCTTTCATCGCTGCTTGCAGCTTTAATTATTATTATTGTTAATTATAATTGATGCTCAGCATGTATACAATATCAGCTACTAAATTAAACTACATTTTAGCAATATTCTGTTACATTTGTTTATTATTTATTATATACTTGTGTTTACATTTATTTATTTATTATTTGAATATGTTTGTTAATTATTGTTTGTTTGAATATATTGACTGTATTATAAATATGTGTTTTCAGGTGCCGGTATTGCGGTGAACAGCATCAGTGTGTGTGCCGAGTTCTGTGTGACCGGTTCAGAAGATGGATTCATGCGTCTGTGGCCTCTTGACTTCTCATCAGTTTTTTTAGAGGCGGGTCGGTACTCCCCTGTCAATCACTCTCACAACCAATTACCTTGCTTACAACTAACTAATGATTAACTGAGAGTTTTGGTGTGTTTGTAGAGCACGAGGGTCCCGTCAGTTTGGTGTGTGTGTCCTCGGACGGCTCGAGAGTTCTAGCGGCCACAACCGCCGGGAATCTTGGGTACCTGGATGTTGGAAGCCGTGGTTACCGTACATTGATGAGGTCACACACAGGGAGTGTTTTGGGCTTCAGTGTGGACGGAGTTAGACGGCGTGTGACCACCGTGTCCAGAGACAGCACTGTACGGGTGTGGGACATGGACACCATGCAACAGGTCATTTATGGGAATGTTTATCATTAAAGCATATGTGCTTTTGCATACTGTTTTGCATTATGCACCAGACGTGCGCTGATAATACCATAAGTTAATAAGTTAATAAGTTACAATAAGTTAATATACTCGGCCTCTAATTCATGTTTCAGCTTTATGATTTTGTCTCTGATGATGATGAAAGTCCCTGTTCAGTTGCATTCCATCCCAGCATGCCTCTCTTCAGCTGTGGATCGAGCTCTGGAACCGTCAGAGTGTTTGATATTCAAACGTCGAGCTTAATCGCCCAGCACAGGTACATGCAAACACTCTCAAATACGCATTTGTCCTCACAAGCACTCTAGTCTGTGTAGCGTAATGTCTGTATCTCTACTGATGATGCAAAACTTTTATTCAGCAAGGATGCAGACATTCAAATTAAATTTCTTATGTTACAAAATGATATAACATTTCGAATAAATGCTGTTTTTGTGCTTTCTGCTCATCAATGAATCCAGAATACACAAAAATATTAATACTCAAGACTCGAGTAATGATGCCGAAAATTCAGCTTTTCATCACAGGAATAAATTGCATCTAAAATAGATTCAAATAGAAAACAGTTATTTTACATTGTAATAATATTTCACAATTTTACATTATTTTTTTTCTGTATTTTTGATCAGATAAATTCAGGCTTGGTGACCAATGAGCATTAGAGACTCCATTCAAAAAGTTTTTACCGACCCCAAACTTTTGAACTGTAGTGTATATAGTAGTAACATTATTATTTAAACTACAAGAAGCTTATGTATGACATTCATATTCCTCTTAAAAGTGTATTGATTTGATTTGTGTGTTTGTTTGCAGGCAGCACATGGGATCAGTTGAGAGTGTGATATATTCTCCTGATGGTCAGTGTCTGTTTAGTGCTGGCGCTCTTGGATACTTGGTGCTTTACAACTCTTCTCAAAATGACCATCATGTGGTCCGTGTTCTGGGTGAGTAAATGGACGCTCTCTCAGCACAATATCACATGTATGATGACAGTTCCCCTTCAGATGAACTACTCTGCTTTCTGTATTTATTTGTAGACATTCTTTTCATGAGAACTGAAATATCCAAAGGACTATGTGGAAGCAGCATTCTGAATTATTGATATATTTTGTCTAAGGTAATGCGGTTGCACGGGGTGTGAGTCGTGGCCCGGAGACTTTGGCCGTGAGTTCTGACAGCCGCTGTCTAGCGCTGGTCGGACCGACCGAACACATCGTCACAATCATGGAGGCACAGTCACTTAATGAGGTACGAAACCAGAGCTGAGATTTACTACTTGCTTGACACACGTAAGAGCACAACTTCTGATCCCATCCTACCTCTCCCACAACAGTTTCTGAGATTTTTTTTTTTATAAATCAGTAAATATTAATGAATAAATAAAAACTGAAAAAAAAAAAGCTCTGTTGAATTGGGATATAATCAAAATCTCACCTTTTGTGTGTGTTGTGTTTTTGTTTTTCTTCATTTTATTATTTCAATAATATTATATTATATATTTATATTTTGAATGAGCTTTTTAGTCATCATTTTAATTTTAGTTTTAATATTTGTATGTGCTTTTGTCAGTTTTATTCGTAATATTTTATTTAACATGGATATTTTTATTTAACATTGAAGTTTAAGTTTTAATAATTGTATTACTTTAACTTATTTATTTCAGTTAGTTGCCATTGCCATTTTTCAACATTCCTTATTAAAGATTTTTTTTTAATCTAATATTTATATTTTATTTTATTTCTGTCAAAGAAAGCTTGGTAACACTTCAGTTTAGTGTCCAATTCTCACTATTAACTACTTGCTTATTAACATGCATATTACTAGGATATTGGCTGTTTATTATTACTTTATAAAGCCCATTTTAATGCCTTATTCTGCATGAGCATATTCTACATCCCTAATCTTAGCCAATACCTAAACTTAACAACTACCTAACTATTAATAAGTAGTAATTTGGAGTTCATTGAGGCAAAAGTCGTAGATAATAGTTAGGTAATAGTGAGAATTGGACCCTAAACGAAAGTTGTGACCCCAATTTAACAATTACAACAGTATGACATGCTGTACATGCTAAATAACATGTGTTTCTGTGTGTGTCAGTTACTTCGGGTTGATGTGAGCATTCTGGATGTTGAGAGCTCAACGCTGGACTCTGCCCTGAATGTGTGTTTCTCCCCCACGTCACTGTCACACCTGCTCGTCACCACCTCGGCCAATAAGATCCTCTGGATTGACACACACACAGGACAACTTCTAAGACAGGTGAAAGACTGAAGGGCGAATACGTTCCGAGAACATTAAGTATCACATATTGGAATCATTATTAATGTAATTACAGGTGTCTGAGGTGCATAAGCATCCGTGTGTGTCTCTGGCTGTGAGTGAAGATGGCCGTTATTTGCTGACGGCCGGTCAGAACTCACTGAAGGTGTGGGACTATGACATGCACCTGGATGTCAATTCACAGGTATGTTTGTTTGAACACTGGATTTGATGATGCGCAGAGTACATAATGAGATCAAGAATGTGTGTGTTTCTCCTTCAGGTGTTCATCGGTCACTCTGAGCCCATCAGACAGGTGAGGTTCACGCCTGATCAGATGGGCGTGGTCACCGTAGGCGACGCCCTCTTCTTCTGGGACTTCCTGGCACCCGCACAAGAGATTTCACACTGCAGGTAAGACCTGCGTTTTCCATAATACTGTACATGGGTTTAATCTCCTCTTCAGTTATTTGTGTTGGTAACTACGATTTTTCTTTCTCTCTTCCAACCAGGTCTCTAGCTATAGAGGTCTCCCCTCATAAATCAGGTACGATAAGCTAAATATTAACTTTGTCTCTTGTTATTGGAAGATTATGAATTTTTAGGTCAATCTTACAAATCACCCGAAAACAAATTAATAAAAATAAATATGATAATTTGCATAAAGAAAATAAAGCCTGTTTATATGACCTTCAAAAAATATTTAGCATTTTAACAATTAAGCAGATTGAAAGTTTTTTTTAAAATCATTTTTATTTGATAATTTTATGATTTCAAATTTTAAAACTAGACTTGATCAAGTGGTCTACACCAGATGTCGTATGGGTCACACAAGTTTGACCCATGTTTTTTTGCTTAAAGGTGTAGACCCAACTTTATGCATGTTTTGTAAAATTCCCTTATCTGTCAAACATATTTTATTGGATTGTCCTGGACTTAATACAAGCAGAATGCTTCACTTAAGGACATATTTAATGAGATTATGCCTGAAAAGGTTTTGGATTTTTTATCATATGTTAATTTAAAAAATCTTGTATAATATGACTTGCTGTTTTTTTATTGTATTTATATGATATTTGTATTTTTGTAATTACATTTTTGCCATGAAAATAGCTTTGAATGCTGACATGGCATTAAATAAAATAATCTGAATCTGAATCATATGATTTCAAGATGAATGACGCCGTGCGTATGAGCCAGCTGCAAGTTTTTATCATGTTTAAAGAGATTTTTAACTAAACACTAATCGATGGATGAGTATGATGATGAAATGGGTGAATCTGTGGTAGTTTCAGTCACTGGCAAAAACTTGTCATCAACCTCATAATTCTGCCCGCTAAGACTAAAGAAAATCGTTACAGTGGCAATGACAGGATTTCGCGAGTAGCATGTAAACACAACAGTAACAATAAACAAGTCTTTAACCAAAAACCTATAAATAATGTTGCCAGAAGAGTAACAGAGCAGAAGAAGAGCCCTACGAGCGAGATACAAGAGCAAGAGTGAGCTAGAGATGTAGGAACTCTCCAAGCATTTATACATAGTTTCAGCTCAAAAGCATCTATTCTAAGACTCCGCTTTAGTGTCTTGGTATCAAGTATGCAGAAATAAGGCAAAGCATTGTGGTTTAACCACTTTAGCAGAAGAAAGAGCCAAAAAAGCTGTATCTTAATTCTAAGAAATGTAATATTAGGCATATAACACTTTGCAGAATACGGAAATAAATTGGCATGTCTCAGCTTTTTGGAGAAGCAGCCACAAAATATAAACATGTACATTTTCAGAGTAGAGGTGAACTGAATGTCTTGTCTGAATTGAACATGTAAATATGAGTATATGATATTAAAATATACAATAGACAAAAAGCACAAATGGATTAATACAAGAATAATATGTTTGAAAGAATGACTCATAGAAACAACCATAAAAGAATAATCATAAGCATACATTCTTTTCTTATACATCATACGATGATCCTTAATGAGCTCCTCTTGTTCAGCTCACAGTTGGGTGGAGCTAAATGGAGCTGAGCTGTCCAATGAGAGTCCTCGAGAGGCACTATTTCAGCCTTCTTCACCACCGCCTGCTAGGAAGGACAGTGAAGGTATGTGTTCATGAGCATTAGACCTCATCCATGTGTCAATATTTAATCTCAGACACTTTCTCCTCTAGGTTTCCTGTGCGATTCTACAGCTGAACTGCAGCTCAGTCCCACAGCAGGACACGCACACTCCCCTAAACACACCTCCTTCCTGAGAGTGACCGAATGGGTGACGAATGAGGACACGCCCACTATCCCAGCCAACCAATCAAGGACGGAGAAAATACGAGATGGTCACATGGCGATCCGTCCAGACTGCTATAAACACTTCACTCCACGCTTTAAGACTTCTGTGATAGATCAGGTGTATATTTTTTTTATCAATTATTCATTAATATGTTAATCTCAAAAGTCAAACTCTTTTGTATACTGTGTCTTTCTCTTCTCCACAACAATCATTCACTTTTTAGACCGTAGTAGCTCCGCCCTCAGGACAGGCGGGCCTGAGTCTAAAGGCTGTGATTGGCTATAATGGCAATGGTCGTAACAATATGGTCTGGAATCCAGACACGGGTAAATACTATCTTAAGTATAAACTCTTTCATGGTCTCCGTCACATAAAATGCATCTTTAATACATCTTCTTGTGTGTGTTTGCAGGTTTATTTGTGTACTCCTGTGGGTGTGTCGTCGTCGTTGAGGATCTTCACACAGGCTCACAGAGACAGTGGTTCGGTCACACAGAGGAGATCTCAACGCTTGCTGTTACCCATGATGCACAGGTACCACACAGGCATGATTTAGTATTATACTACAAATATATACAGGTGGAACTCGAAAAATTAGAATATCGTGCAAAAGTTCATTTATTTTGCTGCATTGAGGCAGTAATTCATGCAAAAGGGGCCCAAACCAAGTACTAAGTACAAATGCATGATTATACTTTTCAGAGGGCCGACATTTCTCTGTATTTAAAATCCTTTTTTTAAAAATTGAATTTCATGTAATATTCAAATTGTCTGAGATTTTGAATTTGGGGTTTTCATAAGCTGTAAGCCATAATCATCAAAATTATAACTTTTGCAAAATATTTCAATTTTTCGAGTTTCCTCTGTTTTCACCAGTTGGTGATGCTTTACTAATGATTGTTAGCAGATATTAGGAGCCTCAGAGTGAAATCTCTGTCTAATTTGCTCGGCAGACGGTTGCATCTGCATCAGGGGGCGGAGCTTCACACAGCAGCCTCATCTGCATATGGAACGCTTCAGACGGTTGCTGTAGAAACCGCCTCTCCTATCACAAGGGGGCAGTGCAGAGCCTTACGTTTTCCAGGGATGACATGTACCTCCTCTCAGTGGGTCAGTGTTTAATATTTTTCATTATGGGTTCATGTTTTTCCCACTCAGCACATGTGCTCCTAATTTAAATGTAGAAATGCATAAAGAACTTTAGGGGTGCAAAGAAAAAAATAGTTTTTCCTTAATAAAGGGATACAAGAAGACATTTACAAGCAAAATTATTTAATTTATTTGGATACAAAGAGTACACTATTTATTTCATATTTATAGAATTGTGTATTTAAAATATTTAATTAAATGCCAGATACAGTTTATTGTGTAACTAAAATAGCAACAATAACCAGAAAAATTTGTATTGCATAAAATATGCATTCTTATATGCACCATCCAAAACATATTACAGTATAAACACCATAGACATTGTCAAAAATCTTAAGCAATCGCCTGATATAAATATGCGTTATTCATTGATTGCGAACTGTGAACTGCAGCGCTTGCCTTTATTTAATGAAATTATAGCATTTCTGTTTTCTGACCCCAAATTTAAGACCTCTTAAAATTATAAAAAAGACTTCTGTTTAACCATTCAAGATGTTTAAGTCTTTTTAATTTTGGAAAGGAAAAATAATCTGAACAGATGACTTTCTAAGGACCCAGGGGACCTACTTTTTATTCACACACATGCTTCTAAATATATTTTACAGTTTTCACACATCTATTTTTAGTCTCAAATGCAAGTGAAATGCTCGCACTGTTGAGCCCTGTTAAATACATGATGCTGTAACAAACAAATATTGTGCCCATTTTAAGTCTTTAGTAACAGTCGACAGAATATTATATACTGGGACAAAACAACAAAACAAATCCTGGTTACTGTAGTTACGTTATTTATTTATAATATTAAAATTAAGATAAATTGTAAATTAATTTGAAAGGAATTTTAGAAGGAAATAAACATGTCTAAAAGTTTTCAAATAAAACGAAAATCTAGAACCACATTTTATTCCTCGCAAATCAACTTGACTTACTTTCTTCAGTACAGACCGATTATAAATCTTGTCTTTATGATGAATCATTTGTAATGATGTGGTTTAATATGCTCTTAGGTGATTTTTCGGAGCCGGTGGTGGCGCTGTGGAGCACTCGATCATTTGAGCTGCTCTGTACCGTTCAGATATCCGTCCCGCTGCATGATGCTTCTTTCTGCCCGTTTACTGCTAATGAGCTGACGCTCGTCGGCAGCAGTGCTGTTGTTTTTACTCACATTCAAACACGCGATAACGGCACTGAACTTCAGGTATGTACTTGCACTGTATGCATGAAAATAATCCTTATGCATACACCGTTGCAAAGAAATAAGTTGGTAAATATGCTTTCCTCCTTATGAAGGTGCAGAAAGTGGGCTTACCGGATGCAGTGGGGCAGGCAGAGGTGACATCACTGTGCTATAACACACACCATATCTTGTACACGGGCACAAACAGCGGCCACGTGTGTGTGTGGGACTGTAACACACAGCGCTGCTTTGTGACCTGGGAAGCAGATGGTGGAGAGATAGGTGTGTGTGTGAGAAGTGTGTTGATCACATGTGGCTCGTTGGGAAACGGGAAGTGATCATAATTAAGTGTTTTTGTGTGCACTCGTGTAGGTGTGGTAGTTTGCCGTGGGAATAAACTGGTCACTGGGAGTAACACCAAAAAATTGAGGCTGTGGTCTATAGCTTCAGTCCAGAATCTCAGTAAGCCAAATAACAAGAGCAGCGCAGGACAGGATGATGGGTAAACATGCAAACACTCACTTTATCTCCTTCAACAATGCTTTAGGTTCTCTCTGTATATACACACTTCTGTTTGGTTTGGGGTCGGTAAGATTTTAAAAAAGGTCCCACTTTATATTAAGTACAATGTACTTACATTGAAATTGATAATTTGATACAATGGACTTGTGGACATGTACTTATATTTAGAAAATACCTGCATGTAATTACACATGTAATTAATTGATGTAATTACATGTATAATTACACTGTTGACCTTCCCTTACACCTTAACCCAGGGGTCACCAAACTCGGTCCTGGAGGGTCACTGTCCTGCAGAGTTTAGCTCCAACCCCAATTAAACACACTTGAACCAGCTAATCAAGGTCTCACTAGGCATACTAGAAATTTTCAGGCAGGTGTGTTGGACCTGGTTGGAGCTAAACTCTGCAGGACAGTGGCCCTCTAGGACCGAGTTTGGTGAGGTGACCCCTGCCTTAACCCATCCTTAAACCGACCCGTACCACCAAACCTGTCCCTAATCTTACTTGTATCACACCTCAATAACAGCAAAAGTGTTTTACAATACAACATGAACACAATAAGTACATTGTACTTATTTTTCGATGTAAGTACATAGTACTTAAAGCCACTTAATTTAAAATAACTGTTTTCTATTTGAATACATGTTCAAATTAAATTTAAAACTATTAAAAAATTTTTTTTAAATCTTACTGACCCCAAACATTTAAATGGTTATGTATTTTACACATGGAAATCCATTTCCATCTCAGTAGAATTTCTTTTAAATGTAATTGTGAGGTGAACAATTACAAAGTTACATTGTGTGAAAGTCACAACTGTGAGATTTAATATCTCAATCATGAGAAATAAAGTTGCAATGCAAAAATTCAAAGTCAAAATAGTGTCACGTTGTGAAATATAGTCATAATTATGAGACATACATTTTGTTTACATATTTTGTCCTAATTATTACCATAGAAAAAATGTCACTTTCACTTGTTTAAAAACAATTAAAAAGAGCTTCAGTTGTTTTGAACCCGGAAGAGCTCAGGTGCAGCTGGAACAAGAACTGCTGTTGGATGGGACGGTGGTCAGTGCCGCGTTTGACAATGCCATGGACATGGGGATTGTGGGAACGACAGCGGGAACCCTGTGGTATATCAACTGGGCCGACAGCACCAGTATACGTCTGATCAGCGGGCATAAGAGCAAGGTAAATTTTATCCCTGCCAATCTGATTACACCTATTTTTAGCTGTTAAGTTCATCCAAAGCAAAACCTTCCAGACTCAGAAAGTTGAAATTAATCTGAATCTGAACCTGAAAGCAGCTTCTTCTACTCAAACTCCCCCAGGTGAACGGAGTGGTTTGCAGTCCAGATGAGAAGCATTTCGTCACGTGTGGGCAGGACGGCAGTGTGAGAGTTTGGGCACTGCAGAGCCACGAGCTGCTGGTGCAGTTTCAGGTGCTGAACCAGGTGAGGAGAAACACACTGATGCTGTACAGGTGAAACTCGAAAAATTTGAATATGGTGCAAAAGTTTATTTATTTCAGTAACTCAACTTAAAAGGTGAAATTAATATATTATATAGACTCATTACATGCAAAGTGAGATATTTCAAGCCTTTATTTGTTATAATTTTGATGATTGTGGTTTACAGCTTATGCAAACTTTTCACAATATTCTAATTTTGAATTTGGGGTTTTCATAAACTGTAAGCCATAATCATCAAAATTATAACAAATAAAAGCTTGAAATATCTCACTTTGCATGTAATGAGTCTATATAATATATTATTTTCACCTTTTAAGTTGAATTACTGAAATAAATTAACTTTTGCACAATATTATGTTTTATTTTTTGAGTTTCGCCTGTATGTGTGCAGGACGCCACACTTTAACATTAATTCATAAAACACTTTGTTTTCTGCTGAAGATGCCTTGTGTCTGGGATGACAACAGTTCTTCATAGTAGCCAATCATTACTCTTTTTTTTAATGCGCTCCTAGATTTTTTTAAAGGCTTTCCAACCTACTTTTGTGCATGAGTTCGTACTGAATAATGTCTCCACCTCAAACAAGATTTATAATGCAAATTTTATTAAAATTTTGATAATTCAATCCAGCGTTTTTAATGTGATAATCCAGATTTCGCATAAGTCGTTTCATAACCTTCTACTTTGATGTATAGTACTGTTCAAAAGTTTGGGGTCAGTACAAAAAAATTATTCAGCAAGGATGCATTAAATTGATCAAAAGTGACAGTAAAGGCATTTATAATGTTACAAAAGATTTCTATTTAAAAACAAAATGCTGTTCTTTTGAACATTCTATTCATCAAATAATCCTGAAAAAATGTATCATGATTTCTAGACAAATTTAAAGCAGCTAAACGGTGTTTCAACATTGATAATAATAAGAAATGTTTCTTGAGCAGCAAATCATCATATTTTACTGATTTCTGAAGGATCATGTGACACTGAAGACTGGAGTAATGATGCTGAAAATTCAGCTTTGATCACAGGATATAAATGACAACTTAAAAAATATTAAAATAGAAAACAGTTATTTTAAATTGTAATATTATCTCACAATATTACTGATTTTACTGTATTTTTGATCAAATAAATGTAGGCTTGGTGAGCAGAAGACCCTTCTTTCAAAAAAAAAAAAAAAAAGCCAAACTTTTAACCGGTAGTGAAACACTGCTAATGATTTTTTTTAAATCTCCTGTCAAACTCTTCCATTGCAGTTATTGTTTAATTGTGTGTTTGAATGTGGTGATTTCTCTGTATTGCAGAGCTGTGAGTGTGTGTGCTGGACTCCGCCGAGGGGGGTGTATGAGCCGAGCGGCCACACGTGTGTTGCTGGCGGTTACAGTGATGGTACTGTGAGGATCTTCTCTCTGGAGTCGGCTGAAATGGTTCTGAAACTGCAACCTCAGCCTGTGTCTGTGTGTGCGCTGCAGTACTCGCACTACGGTGAGAGAGAGTGTGTGAGAGACTCGGTGTCCTGTGTCTGATCGTTTGTGTGTTTATGTTCACTATATACACGTGTGTGTAGGTCATGTGCTGTTGTCTGCTGGTGTGTTTATGTTCACTATATGCATGTGTGTGTAGGTCATGTTCTGTTGTCTGCTGGTGTGTTTATGTTCACTATATGCATGTGTGTGTAGGTCATGTGCTGTTGTCTGCTAGTGTGTTTATGTTCACTATATACACGTGTGTGTAGGTCATGTGCTGTTGTCTGCTGGTGTGTTTATGTTCACTATATGCATGTGTGTGTGTAGGTCATGTGCTGTTGTCTGCTGGTGTGTTCATGTTCACTATATGCATGTGTGTGTAGGTCATGTGCTGTTGTCTGCTGGTGTGTTTATGTTCACTATATGCATGTGTGTGTGTAGGTCATGTGCTGTTGTCTGCTGGTGTGTTCATGTTCACTATATGCATGTGTGTGTAGGTCATGTGCTGTTGTCTGCTGGTGTGTTTATGTTCACTATATGCATGTGTGTGTGTAGGTCATGTGCTGTTGTCTGCTGGTGTGTTCATGTTCACTATATGCATGTGTGTGTGTAGGTCATGTGCTGTTGTCTGCTGGTCGTGATGGTCTCATTACCGTCAGCAGTCCTGCCACTGGAGTCACTGTACGCACCATCAGTGACCACAAGGGGGCGCCCATCACTACAGTGCAGTGCACCAGCAAACAGGTTTGTGCATGTATGCGTGTCCATGGTTTTCTGTTTTGCAAGGCAAATGACTCAACATTATGATGGAATTATGATGGAATTGTGGACCATACCCAAAAAGTATTTGGTTACTTAAGTCACTAAAAAATTAAGACACTAAAAAAATGCATGAATTGAACATTAAAAGTGAACATTAGCGAAGATAAAAGATCTTGCAGCATTATGAGACACAAAGATACATATATGTGTGTGTGTGTGTGTGTGTGTGTGTGTGTTGATATAAATGTCTTCTAGTATAAGGAGTTTGGTCTGGAAGGAAATGAGCTCTGGTTGGCCGTGAGCTCAGACAGGCGTGTCAGCATCTGGGCTGCTGATTGGACGAAGGATAAATGCGAGCTGCTTGATTGGCTGACATTCCCAGCACCCACCCCACCAGAGGTGATTGACGCACTGAATATTCATGAGCATTAACCCAATAAATATATCCCGGACCTCGTTCATATATTATGTAGTTACACTTTGTCTTATTGAGCTGCTCTGATCATTCAAAGGTCACTATTGTAGTTGAAAAGCCTTAAGAAGTAACGTTTGGTCCAACTTTGTCTTTTAAATCAGGATGTGCTTGCATTACCTCCCAGTCTGGCAGCGTTCAGCCCCAGTGAGAGAGGAGTGGTGGTTTACACCGGCTACGCTGTGGAAAAAGAGATCATCTTTTACAGTCTTTATAAAAAACAGGTACCAGTACTCACACGCTGATGGACTGATGTAAAACAACACATTTACTCACTCTCTGCCTTTATAACCGTACACCTCAGTTGTCTCTCCACACAATTTCACTGGCCAATTGACCGTTCGTAAAGACCCGCCCCCTTTATTTACTGTCGCTATGTCCGCCAAGCTACGCCGCTCTCACGCCACACCATGTTCTCACGCAGTGAGAAATACATCGTGGAGCAGAGACGACACTGACAACACACTGACAGACACAGAGCAGGTTACTTTTAATATGAAACAAAGTCTCACCTTTCATATTTGGTCATTTTTTGAAAGAAATGTAAACAATAAATACCGTGTTCTTTAATGTGTCTGACAGATCGCTGTAGAGCATCAGGTAAAGCTGCTCGTGAACCGATCATCTCTTCCTTCTAGTTCATGTATAGCATCAAATAAACAGGAATGAACATCAGAAGGAATGTTGTTTTAACCGCGGAAAGGCGTCAGTGCACTCCGCTTCTCAAGCTCAAATCCTCCCATGTTAATCTACTAACTCTCCTGACTGCTTTGTTGGACAAAATGGCGGATGGCGAAGTATGATTGGTCAGATCACCTGTCAATCAAGCTCCCTGCGAAGGGTCAATAGAGAGCCTAAGTCCCTCCCCTTCCGGTGGACCATGGGACTTTATTTCGGAAAAATACTGTATGGTAGTCAATGGCGAGAGACAACAAGACAATATTTTGCTTTACTGAAGCTAACGTTACTGAAGCTAACTTTACTGAAGCTAACGTCTGTCATGTTTTCTATAGTCTTACGTTATAATCGTAACGTTACGCCGTGATGCCGGAGTGTGTTGTACCAGACTGCACACACACGAGCAACGGTGACGTATAGTGCGAGACGAGAGATGTAGTTCATTGAGCGATTTTCACATAAAACTAAACGTTACTCTTCTGTTTTATGACAAACTGCGACTTTCTTGACTTTCATAATTATATTTTAAATGGACAAACCTCATATGTGTAATTCAGGGCACAGTTCAGACGGAATAAAAAGATTAGTTGTCTCTCGCCATTGACTACCATACATATTTTTCCCGAAATAAGGTCCCATGAGCCGGAAGCGGAGGGGCGGGACTTAGGCTCTCTATAGAGCTGGTAAGTCCCGCCCCTTCCGTAAAACCCCGCTGGACCTCAAAGTTGAAAAACCGTCAATGCAAGTGAATGGGAGAAAATAATTATTTTCTGGTCCCGTTTGAATTGTGCCATGAATGTGAACATATGTTGTCTGTGAATTTTTTATATAATCTTTCATGTTACAAGTTTGACAGTATATGTTATGATTCGTCGGCTAGCAGTTGTGGAAAAGACATAACGAGAAAGACTACATGTCGCCTATGTGACGTCACCCCATAAAGTTGACTTACCCGTGGTTTTCGCCAACCTCAACGATTTTGTCCTCTCCCTGAAAGAAGGCGGTGAAGTGCACCAAAGACAGCCATGTCTAGCGGGATCCGTGAGCTAGAGCCGTGAGCTAGTGGTGTTGACGTTTCAAATGCGTCGAAAGCAGCGAAGAGTTGTAGTCCACAAAGTGCTCTCACACAAAGTCTACCCGTATCAAACTTCTACCCGCTAAATTGTAGCATTCTTCACACGAAAGATTATATAAAAAATTCACAGTCAACATATGTTCACATTCATGGCACAATTCGAACGGGACCAGAAAATAATTATTTTCTCCCATTCACTTGCATTGACGGTTTTTCAACTTTGAGGTCCAGCGGGGTTTTACGGAAGGGGCGGGACTTACCAGCTCTATAGAAGTCATCCTGAGAGATTGTGAGACGATGATGCATTGGTGTTTTGTCTTCTAGGTTTTGAGGACGATCTCTCTGGCCGATTGGGCGCTGTGTCTCAGTCTGTGTTCGACTGGAAGGCTGCTCGCTGTTGGATCAAACCGTCAGTGTGCCCGTGCCGCTTAACTTACAACAGTCTTTTAAAAGTGAAGCGGTCATCTAACAGCGATGCCTTGTGTTTCAGAGCGCGTCCTGAAGCTGATTCATTCCTCCAGCGGTCGCTTTCAGGACTTCCCGTCTCATAGTGACTCGGTTCACGTGTGCAGCTTCAGCTGGTCTGGATCTCAGCTCTTCACTGCTGCTCATAATGAGCTCTTACTGTGGGCTGTACACGGCTTATAATGCTAGGAGACACCCATGCTCATCCGCAGGGTTTAATGGTTTGGATTGCAGTAGTTACTCCCATTTCAGATTTGACTTTTTTTGTTCAGTAGAAATGTTGCATTGATGCAGTTCTGCCATGTTTTGTATCCGGTTTGTATGAGTTGGACTTTTATTAATTAACAGTTTTTGTAATGTTTTTAATATTTTTTGAATCCATTGTACTTTACTAATACTTTTTACACTGTTTAAAATAATTTTGCTAGTAAGAAATACCCTGAAATTTTCATGCACTTTGATAAATAAAATTCATAAACAATCTGAAGTACTCGTGTCTGCATTAAATAAAGCCATTGACACACAGTTACAGTAAAACAACCTTATTTTTACACTTACAAAATTACTTTCATTAATATGTCCTTAACAAACATTATATAATGCAACACAGACATTTGGCTCATCTAAATTCAAAGATAAGAATATAATATAGTTCTTTTGTTTTTTATACTTGTTTTGTTTTTTTAAAGAACATTTCATATAAAATGTTAGTTTTTAATATAATGCAGTATTATATGATATGAATGATTAATGCGTTTAATGGAATTATAAAGTATATTTCCATAAATAACTAGCAATATAGGCCATTATATTCAAGATATTATTTATATCCAAGAAATAAATTTAATTGATATTAATTTTAATTATTAATTCAGTCAGAATCAGCAAAGCTCAATTAATACAATATAATTAAATACGATTATAAGGCATGATTGTTTAATATTGACACAGTATAATGTACTTATAATGCAGAAATATAGAATATAAATAATGATATTAAATCAAATGAAGTAAATAAAGAAACGAAGGAAATGCACAGTAGAGGGCGCTCCATTTGGGCTCCAACCGGAAGTCCTTAGCGGTGCCAGTTTCTTTGACTGGAATGGGGCTAGTCAGAAACTAGCACTGAGCTTTGAATTGAATTTGAAGTTTTTGGAAAAGATAGACGCAGCTTTTCGCAGAGTTCAATAGAGAGTGGAGTGAAATGAAACGCGATGTCCGGATACTGCTGTTGGGGGAACGTAAGATGTGATTTTGTCTATTACATATCAAGGGAAATAAATGTGACAGTTTAATGAAAGTTAGCATGATTAGAGAGCGCTAACCCTCAACCTTGAGCGGCTGCAGGAGTGATCTGAAGTAAACACTGCACGCTTGAATTATCGCTTCATTTACTGCTCTCATTTTGTCTTGTTTGCAATCATGCAAAATCAAAACACACGGAAATTAACTTTATTAACAAGCGAGCAAGTTCTTCTACATGCTAATGACAGTTCAGTCAGAAACTCTAGAAGTTGAATTAGACACTATATATTGATTAATTAAACACTCGCATATATGTTTTATTTAATAGATATTTACATGTGATAGATATTCATATGCATTTGTAAAAACTCGTGACACACCAATGTTTTGAGTAGTTTTGCTCATTTTGACAGATTTTATTCATAATTTATTTGATTTCTCCAAGCTCTTGGTCATATTAGAATGACTGAATCTGCTCATTAATTCTCCAGTGAGTGATTGATAATGGTGTTGACATGGTAACTATCAAGGTGTGGAGTTTGTGCCTCTGAAGGAGAGTACACACAGATCCTCCTGCTGCTGTGACACAATGCACGTATTCATAGAGACTTCAACCTGAGGATGATATACAGTACAAATATTGTGGAATATTATTACAATTTAATAACTGTTTTCTACTTTAATGTTTTTTTTTAAGTTTGTCATTTATATCCTGTGATCAAAGCTGCATTTTCAGTCACATGATCATTCTAATATGTTTATTTGAAACATTCTGATTATTATTATTATCAATGCTGAAAACAGTTTTTGCTACTTGTTTTTTTTGGGTGGAAACCATGATAAGTTTTTTAGGATTATTAATAGAAAGTTTAAAAGAACGGCTTTTATTTCAAATAGAGATGTTTTTTTAAAACATAATAAAAAAATAAAATAAAAAGTTTACTGTCAATTATCAATTTAATGTGTCCTTTCTACAAAAAATATCAAAGGGACAGTTCACCCAAAAGTGAAAATGTGCTGTTTATTCGCTCGCCCTCCGAGATGTTGGTGTCTTTTTTCTTCAGTAGAACTTTAAAGAGGATTTTTAGCTGAAACCGAAGTCCTTGGTGATTCATTTAATGCAAGTCAATGTCTACCGTCACTTTGAGAGTCAAAGAACATATACAGGCAAAGCACTCGTGACTCCTGATGATACACTGATATCTTAAGAAGTGAACCGATCGGTGTGGGCTTGAAACTGAACATTATTTACAACATTATTTCCTGTAATCCACAGTCTCGGCAAACGGTCCTCAGCGCGTTCACGGCAGTCCGGAGCGCGAGCTTCCTGTCGCGTAATGATGTATTTTTTGGGTGAACTGTCCCTTTAAGCAGCAAAAACGTTTTCAACATTGATAATAAGAAATGTGCATTATATCTATATATATATATATATATACACAGTTGAAGCTATGAAAAATTAGAATATGGTGCAAAAGTTCATTTATTTCAGTAATTCAACTAAAAAGGTGAAAATAATATATTATATAGACTCATTACATGCAAAGTGAGATATTTCAAGCCTTTATTTGTTATAATTTTGATGATTATGGCTTAGAGCTTATGACAACCCCAAATTCAAAATTAGAATAATGTGAAAAGGTTTTCATAAGCTGTAAGCCATAATCATCAAAATTATAACAAATAAAGGCTTGAAATATCTCACTTTGCATGTAATGAGTCTATATAATATATTAGTTTCACCTTTTAAGTTGAATTACTGAAATAAATGAACTTTTGCACCATATTCTAATTTTTCGAGTTTCACCTGTATATATTATATTTTAATTTTTTTATTCTGTGTCAGAAAGATGCTTCCATAAATTGTATAGCCTATATGTAAGTGTAATTTCTTTAGCAGCGCACACATGCTTTGCGTCAGCATTAGTGTTATATTAATTCCATGCCTGCTGGGCTCAAGTCGTGTCCTTATTAGTATTATCTCTTATCTGACCTTATAAGCTCAAGGTGAGCAACACCTGTAGGAGTGACCAGTTATTTGGAAGCGTGGTTGTTAAAGCTACAATATGTAATTGTTTTCGCCGCTAGGGGTCGCTAACCTCTTACAATAACACAGGCGAAGGTTGATGACGCAGTGACGAGCTGAATGCTGGGACTTGCTGTCAAGCTGATGTAGGGCTGGGCGATAAAACGATAACGATAATTATCGCAATATAATTTTTCTCGATAAAACGATATCAAGAGTTCGATAAATGTTCGATAATGTTTTTGCGCCAAAAGCGGAACGAATCTCATTTGAACCGCGCGCGCCACACGGACCGTTTATCCACTCGTCTCAAAGTCCAAACGGCAGCGCGAGCGCGAGCGGAGCTCACTCGAACAGACGCGTTTACTCTGATCGGTCTCGGTCACTAGATCCAGTGAGAAGCGCTTGAATTCAGCGAGGAACACAAATGTCTCAGTGATTTAAACCAGTTTAAAGGCAGATGAAACCGCGCTGACGAACAGGAGAAGCACTGCGCGCAACGATACAGTCAGAAGGCTTTTCCGTCTATACATTCCCATCATTTACCACGGATTTAACGTTACTGTAACGTTAGCCTAGTAATAACTGCACCATGAAATGTGGGATATATATATATATTGAATTGTATAATATCATTAATGTAGACAATGTATTAAAGGACTAATGGAATATAATTACAGTTTTTAATAATGTATTTAGGCTACAGGTTTTCATAAATACCATAGAAACCATAAAGTTACATTTTATCTGTGGTTATCATGATCTAAATGCATGATGCTGGATGACCAATGGTTAATTTTAATAAAACTAAAGAATATTACATTTTACCAAATAAAAATAATGTTGTTGCTTTTTTTTAACAGATGTTACTGTTTTTGTTAATGAACATAAATTGTATAAAGTAAATCTGCATCCTAACTCAAGCTAATACTACTGAAATAAAGATATTTATTTTGTTAAGGAAAAATGTCAAATGTTTGAATGTTCTACCTCGGATTTGTGAAATGTTCACCTGTTTGGCAAGTGTTTGTCATGATATGTTCTGACAATAAAGAGTAGTTTAAAAACACAACGCTCTGGTTTCTACAGCTTTCACTTAGGAGTACAAATCTGTCTTTAAACTTTAAATAAATAAAGATTTTACATTTATCGATAATTATCGATATCGACTGATATAAAAAAAAATATCGTGATATATTTTTTTGGCCATATCGCCCAGCCTAAGCTGATGGATCTAATAATGTTAATGTATGAGTGAAAACATTCATGTTTTTTAACATTACAGTGGTGTGAAGCAGGTCGCGATTGCTAATAATAGACAGATATCACACGCGAGTCCCGCGGATAAAAAGGATTAATTCTACCGAACTAACGTTACCCGCAACTGCTGAATTACTACTCACACCGGTCAGTTTATTTGAGGAATTAAACTTGAGGTAACGCAGCGCTGCTTCACTCACTCTAACGTTACACTATCACACTAAACTGCATGTGTTGAAAGTTATAATGTTATTCTATGTGTTAGTTCGTTTGCTATATGAAACTAGCAGCTTACTAGTAAGCTAGATCAACATTAGAAAAACATACAGATATTCTAACATTTCATCATGTTGAGCTATATAACATTGATTTGTTTTATGTACATTTGCTCTCCTGTCTAATAAAGAGTGTGCAAGAGCGGTGTCGCTGTCAAGTCGTGACTCGTGAAGCTCTGTCGAGTCCAAGTTAGTCGCGGACGCTAGCTCTCGAAAAACGCCACGCTGATATTGAGCCTCATTTTAGTTCTCCTTTTTTGTCCCAAAGTCTGCTTGCCATGGTCCATAATGTTTGAACGAAGTAAGAACAGCGTTACGCACTACACAGTTGTCCACGTCTGTCGCCATGGTTACGTCATGCTATGGCAGTACGAGCGGAAACCGAGGATAGCGCGGATATTGCGTCAGTGACAGGCGACAATTTTTTCCGGGACGGGCCGTTATTTAAAATTGGAATTTCTCTGAAATAAAAAATCTTTGGAGACTTTTGGGATACTGTAAGTACACAACTGCAGGAAATATATCACACTGTGCAAGTGATTTTTGGATATTTTATTACTAGTAAATTCTTACATATTGTACCTTTAAGAGCAACATTTATAAAAGTTTGACAGTGGCTACAATTTTAACCCAAAACATGTCGTATTGAGGTTCAGCACTGATGAATAAATGGAAACATTAGAATATAACTGGAAATCAAACTACACTGATTTGCAAAGGAAATGAGTTTGTGTTTGTTGTGCCGCCGTTGATCATGTGACGTTTCATACGTTTCATAAAGAGTTGAATGAGCCGGTGGGAATGCATTTATTGGGAATAACTATTGTTCTTTTCTTTGTCATCCACTAGCCAAAGTGGGAAAGACCTCTCTCATCATGTCTCTGGTCGGAGAGGAGTTTCCTGAGCAGGTGAGTTTACCCATGAGCCTCTCTGGTAGTGTGTTGGACTGGTGCGGTAAGAGGAAGCTCACGTGTTTGTGCCGTCAGGTTCCTCTCCGGGCGGAGGAGATCACCATACCTGCTGACGTCACGCCTGAGAAAGTGCCCACGCATATAGTCGACTACTCAGGTGTGTGTGTGTGTGTGTGTGTGTGTTAGATCAGATGACGTAATATTTGCCCTTCAGCATTTTTCTAACACTCAGTGTCTCTCTTCAGAAAGTGAACAGTCTGATGAAGTGTTGAGAGAGGAAATTGTGAAGGTAAGATGTTTTTTTCTTTTTTATGTTTTTTTTTATGTAATTTATTCCTGTGATCAAAGCTGAATTTTCAGCATTACTCCAGTCTTCAGTGTCACATGATCCTTCAGAAATCAGTATAATATGCTGGTTATTATTAGTTCTTAATTATTAACAATGGTTCTTTGCTGCTTAATATTTTTGTGAAAACAGTTTTTTTTTTTTTGTTAGGAAAAAAACAGAATTAAAAAAAAGAAAGAAATCTTTTGTAACATTATAAATGTCTTAACTGTTACTTCTGATCAATTTAAGTCATAATTGCTGAATATAAGTATTAATTTCTTTCTTACTCCAAACTTTTGAGTGGAAGTGTGTAATGGTTTCCACAAAAATATGAAGCAACAATATTCATAACAATCAGAAATGTTTCTGATCATTAAAATGTTAAAAATGACCAGTAGTGTGTGTGTGTGTATATGATTGTTGACTTGTTCTCATTTGTAGGCCAATGTCGTGTGTGTGGTTTATGATGTCACACAAGAGGAAACCATTGACAAGGTATTGGATTTCCTTTCACATCATCACTATATTTCTGTCGTTTATTTCCTCTGGACGGATTTTATCGTTGTCTTTTCTCTCAGATCAGGACTAAATGGATCCCGCTGGTCAATGGAGGCGCTGAGAAAGGAAGCAAGTATGTCTCTGATGTCCATGTAAATACACCTACGTACTTTTGGACTTTCCATGAAAAATGTCCCTTTTTTTGCTGTAGGATTCCCATCATCCTCGTGGGCAACAAGTCTGACTTGCGCTCCGGCAGCTCCATGGAAACCATCCTGCCAATCATGAACCAGTTTTCGGAGATCGAGACCTGTGTGGAGGTTTGGACCACTGAGCACTCAACACAAAGACGTGTTTGACACACATCTCCTATAGACACACACATCAATGTGTGAGAGGGGTTGTTTATCACACTTATTCTAGTTTAGTTTCCCCTGAAGTCATCTTAAAGGAACACTTTTTTTGGAAATAGGCTCATTTTCCAACTCCCCTAGAGTTAAACAGTTTTACCGTTTTCTAATCCATTCAGCCGATCTCCGTGTCTGGCGGTAGCACTTTTAGCATAGCTTAGCATAGATCATTGAATCTGATTAGACCGTTAGCATCTCTCTCAAAAAAATGACCAAAGAGTTTCGATATTTTTCCTATTTAAAACTTGACTCTTCTGTAGTTACATCGTGTACTAAGGCCGACAGAAAATGAAAAGTTGTGATTTTCTAGGCCAATATGACTTGGATCTATACTCTCATTCCTGCGTAATAATCAAGGAACTGCAGCCGTACCAGCAGCGCAATGATATTACACAGCGCCTGAAAATAGTCCCCAGCTCGGTAACTTCATTGCGCCTAGCGCCTGCACCCATCGTGCGGCAGTTCCTTGATTATTACCTTTAGTCATTTTTTTAGAGAGAGATGCTAACGGTCTAATCAGATTCAATGATCTATGCTAAGCTATGCTAAAAGTGCTACCGCCAGACCCGGAGACCGGCTGAATGGATTAGAAAACGGTAAAACTGTTTAACTCTAGTGGAGTTAAAAAATTCGCCTATTTCCAAAAAAAGTGGAGTGTTCCTTTAAGAAATTGGTCAATGTTTCCTGCATTAAAAAGCCATAATTAAGTTTTCCATGATGACCTCTCTCTGATGATGAGAATTAAATAAAGCTCTGTTTGCTGCTGTTATTGGCTGACCTCATGAACTGGCTTGTTCTTCAGATTATTGTTCCATAAAACATTTCTGAACAAGTCATTTTTAGAGTTTACTGGGCAACATTTTGTTTTGGGAATGTTATGGTTTGTATACATTAAACTAGTATTTCAAAAGAGTTAAAAACCCTTGTTTTCCGTGACATGACCCGCTGGATTGCCGTAGCTGTGGTTTTACCAGTGAGCTAATGCATCAAAATCCTATTCCAACACTTAATCTATATAATCTGCAGCGTAGTGTATAGATTAGCATATGCAACCACAATCATTCATTCAACTCTGTGTGACTTGTTAGACTTTCTAGGATTTAAAGTGTCGTTTTTATTAGTTTGTTTTGTTTAGGGTTTTTATTTTTTTTATTTTTTTATCTTGAATTTATTTTATTTTAAACATTTTTAGTAGCATGTATATAAAATAGAATTATCATATACAATTATATTCATATCATATATAGATATAAATATAAAATAATTTTATATTCATAATAAAATTCAAAATATAATTTATATAAATATCATGATTCAATAGTATTTAATTAATAATTTATGTAAATTTTGATGTCATTGTGACTAAAACCTAGTCAGCTGTCTGCTTAGATTGCCAAGAATACTGTATATGGTTATATATATGATGACATGATGATGTATTTGTGTCCGCAGTGCTCAGCGAAGAATCTAAAGAATATTTCTGAGCTATTCTATTACGCCCAGAAGGCCGTTCTACACCCGACTGCTCCGCTCTACGACCCCGAAGACAAACAGGTGCGCGCACACACACACACACACACACACTCACTCACTCACTCACTCACTCACTCACTCACTCACTCACTCACTCACTCTCGCACTCACTCTCGCACACACACACACACACACACACACACACACTCACTCACTCACTCACTCACTCACTCACACACACACACACACTCTCTCTCACTCACTCACACTCACTCACACACGCTCGCTCACTCACTCACACACTCACTCACTCACACACTCACTCACACTCACACACACTCACTCACTCACTCACACACTCTCACTCACGCTCGCACACACACACTCACACACACACTCACACACACTCACTCACTCACACACTCACTCACTCACTCACACACACTCTCACTCACTCACTCACTCACGCTCGCACACACACACTCACACACACGCTCGCTCACTCACTCACTCACTCACTCACACACACACACTCTCACTCACTCACTCACTCACTCACTCACTCACGCTCGCACACACACACTCACTCACACACGCACACACACACACACTCTCACTCACTCACTCACGCTCGCACACACACACACTCACACGCTCACTCACTCACACTCACTCACACACACACACTCACTCACACACGCTCGCTCACTCACTCACTCACGCTCGCACACACACACTCACTCACTCACACACTCACTCACGGTCGCACACACACACTCACTCACTCACGCTCGCACACACACACTCACTCACTCACTCACGCTCGCACTCACTCACTCACTCACACACTCTCACTCACTCACTCACCTCACGCTCACACACACACACACGCTCACAAACACACGCTCGCTCACTCACTCACGCTCGCTCGCTCACACACACTCACTCACTCACACACACACACTCTCTCACACACACACACTCTCACACTACATCTCTCCTTGCGAGTACATGTGGCATTATGAATGTTTGTGTGTGTGTGTAGCTGAAGCCGCAGTGTGTTCGAGCTCTGAGTCGGATCTTCAGCATCTCTGATCAGGATAATGATCACATACTCAGTGACGCTGAGCTCAACTGCTTTCAGGTGAGCGAACACACATGAAACCACATTCACAATACGTTTCACTTTTAATTACACGTGGCCAGTTATTCAGCAGAAAATAATGTAAGGCAGGAGTTTTATCCATCAGGATTTGATTGAATCAAACATGTGAAGTTTACTAAACGTTTTTTCCCTCGCCTATCAGTCAGCAGAAAACTTGTTTAAAAGGTACACAAAGTTATTACAGTTACATGAAATATTATGAAAAATGTTGACATTTCTAAGCTTTCATTTTAAATTGTTTACGGTTTAGGAATTTTGTTATGTGCTTTTGTCATATTTATACATTTCTTTTTAAATGTCTATTTAGCTTTAATAAAAAAAAAAAAAAAATTGTAGTAAATTTAGTACTTCAGCTTGAACTAGTTTTATTTCATATAATTGCTAAGGCAACAGTTTGCATTTTTGTTTAAGTTTTTAAAGTTTTATTTTCCATCTAATATTTAGCTTTTATTAATTTCAGCTTTATTTCAATTAACGATTTTTTTTTAATCGTTTTAGTTAATAACAACAGTGATATATATATTTGTATGGCTGTGTGTGTGTGTGTGTTCGTTCGTTCGTTCCTGGTAAACCCTACGTTATATGGCCCAAATGTCCCCACAAGGCTAATAATACCAGTCATTTTTGACATTGTAGGGAAATGTTTCGGTCACCATGAGGAAAACCGTTTAAATCATACAAAATTATGTTTTTTGAAGATATAAAAATTCAGAAGTTTCTTTGATGGGTAGGTTTAGGGTAACATAGAATATGCAGTTTGTACAGTATAAAAATCATTGTCTATAGAAAGTCCCCATAAAACATGGAAACCCAATGTGTGTGTGTGTAGAAATTGTGTTTCGGGAATCCACTGGCTCCTCAAGCTCTGGAGGATGTGAAAACAGTCGTGTGGAAGAACACCAACGAAGGAGTCCAGGACAACGGACTCACACTCAACGGTAACACACATTACATGTATATTCATATTCCTTACGCACACTCTCTAGTGTATCTTATAATTTACACACTCTTGCTTTTGTGTGTTTTCCGTAGGTTTCCTGTTCCTGAACACACTCTTTATCCAGAGGGGACGTCATGAGACCACCTGGACCATCCTGCGTAAATTCGGCTACGATGACACGCTTGAGTTAACGGATGACTACCTCTACCCACCGTACGTCTGTGCATATGAAAGCATGTGAAAATCAGTACTTTAAAGCTCCCATATTGTACGGTACACCTTTCTGAAGTTTTATTTTAGGTTTTGATGTCCTTAAGAATATATATTTGCGGTATAAGTATCAAAAAACATCTCAATATATATTTCATAACGCTCCTTTCTCAGGAGCTCTGCCAAGAACCAAGTCTACTTAATATTCATGAGCCTCTCTTCTGATTGGCCTGTTGTTTTCTGAGTGACTCACCATTGGTCGGGGCGGTGACTGAGTAGTTCTGACATCACATTTATACGGAATGGTAGTTTCACAGCCCCTAGCCCCTTCAGTTTTCACAATATGCGACCTTTAAGTGACCTTTGTGTGTGTGTGTGTGTGTGTGTGTTCACAGACTGCGAGTGTCGGTGGGCTGTACGACGGAGCTGAATCATCTGGGTCATCAGTTCCTCCAGAAGCTCTTTGATAAGTATGATGAGGTAAGCGATGATGGTGATGGATTTGATCCTCTAATGAACTTTGCGTGCTCAGATTTCATTGGGCTTATGAGTGTGTGTCTCGTCCTGCAGGATAAGGACTCGGCCCTGTCTCCCTCAGAGCTGAAGAATCTGTTCAGTGTTTTACCCTACATGCCCTGGGGCTCAGCGGTGTACAGTAACGTCCCCCTGACGGACGACAGCTTCATCTCCCAGCACGGATACTTCTGCCAGTGGATGTGAGTGGACGTTCAAACTGCACAATACACCTTTAAATGGAGCAATGGAGTCACTTTTTTCGTTTATTTTTATTATTATTTTGTGCCATTTCCCACCAGAGCTGATGGTATTGATACACATTGAACCTGTTCTATTCAATTCTGATTCTTCTATTTGAAATACTCCCAAGTACCACTGTGTTGAAATCATTCAGTAAATCACCAGACTGAATCAGAGTAATTCTTGTTTTTGTATTTTAAAAGAATTCATGGGATTTGTATGTAAATCAGACTATACACTGGTTGTGCTGTATTGTTTATGATTCACTAAAAAGAACCAGCAAAGTCATCTTCATTTATATAGCGCTTTTAACAATGTAGATTGTTTCAAAGCTGCTTTACAGAGATAAACGTATAATTTAAGGTAACAGATTGTTTTGGCTTTATAGCGGTTCTTGAATAATGTTATTTTCCAGCTAAAGTTAGTTTTGATTGATTCACTTCCGTCGAAATGATCATTGGTTATTAAATTAGAGACCGCTAATACGACACCGTTCTCTCTACACAGACTTTAAACGCGAACCTGTGAGAAACGCTGATGGCGCTCACGTGCGCATCAAGAATTAATTAACCAGTTAATAACAGTCATTTGTCCGTGAAACTGACTGACTACACTTGATCTTTATTATGATTCACTAAAAAGAACCTGTTCTTAAGAGTCATTAGTTCAGGAGTCAGACTACACTGGCATCACTGTATGTAAAATATGACTTTCTACAAAAAACAAAAAAAACTTGTTCTTTAGAAATAAAAAATCAGACTGGTTCCCCTGTGTGTATTTGGACCACTAAAAACTACTGCTAATTCGCCTTTGGCTAAGCCACGGCCTAGAATGTAGATTGACCAATCACAGCGCAGCCAAGAACGAGCTCCCACAGAGGGTCCGACACTCGGCTCATATTTTTGGTCTCGGCAGGCTATTACGTCGTCGTTTTATTAAAAATATGGTTAAACGTTGTGCCAGGGGCATTTGTAACACAGATACGCGTTTCCCAGAGAGGTTGGAGGGGGGTGTCCGTTTTTCCCCTTCCCAAAACCGAAGTTAAATACTGACAAGTGTCGTCTTTGGATTAAACTGTGTGGACGTCCTCAGTTAGCGAAACCCCTCAAGGATCAACAAGCTCACTTTTGTGCTCTAAGATACATTTAGCTTTTAACCTTACTGTGAAGTTATACTAGTTAGACCGTTTTATGCTAGTTTAGGTTATGATTTCGGTTCTCTACCCTAATTGTTGATACGCTAGCACACGCTGCTAATAAATACAACTTTATACTCGCGTAGTCCGTTTGCTTTGTAAATAATAACGATTATAGAAGTGAATAGAGACCTACCCAGCTTTGCATGACAGTGCTTCTCCTGATATTGTGAGTCACAGCCTCCATCTCGGTTAGGATATGCTGTGGTTCATTGTTTGACTGTGACCGTTATGCTTTTGCCTCTATTTGGATGCCTTGTTGTTGCTTGCGTTTCACCGTTTGTCTTGAATAAAGCCTTCAAACGCATACTGCAGCCCCTTCTGCCTACTTCTATCGGACACTTTATTTGCTGCTTTATAAAAGTTTGATAAAATTTCAGCAGGAAGAGCCGTCACAGCATAAGCCATGTTGATACCAAACCAGAGCCCAGTTGAAGTTGTCGGAGGTAGCAACAGTAACTAAGGGGGGCGGGGCTTAGCCAAAGGTGAATTGTTTGTGAATTGCTGAAATATTTATTTTAAATTAATATTAAGATTTGTGTTCATGCCATCTTTTTTGGCGTTCTCGTTTCACATTAAATTTAGTAATAAGCAAACTTGGGTAAAATTAGACTTATTTTGCCTGTAGATTCAGCAGGAGCGGTGCAGGACACTGACATTTGAATTTTCTGAAAACGTTTCTGTATTATTATTCCACATTCCTTTAAATACGATGTGTTATTGGATGACCTGCAGGTTATCTGCTTACCTGGACGTGCACCGGTGTCTGGAGCATCTGGGATACCTCGGGTATCCCATTCTAATGGAGCGAGAGTCCCAGACCTCCGCCATCACGGGTAATGAGATCTGCTTTAAACTCCACTTATGTTTGATCACACGGATACTAAAGAATATTTCTGTTTTTCTCTCTGTGTGTGTGTGTGTGTGTGTCTATTAGTAACACGAGAAAAGGCCGTAGACCTGGACAAGAGACAGACTCAGCGGACGGTTTTCCTCTGTAAAGTGATCGGTCCGCGCGGAACGGGGAAGACAGACTTTCTTCGAGCTTTCCTGCAGCGAAGCGCTGAGGTGAGAGAATGGCTTGAAAACAAAACTTTAGTTTGAAATTTTACTTAACTGCATTAAAGCTACACTGTGTAACTTTTTTAGTTTATTCTTAGCTAAAAACACTTAGTTCTTTCAAAAATATATGTGCTCATTAATGTATATTTACTTCGTTCAAGTAATAAAGTATTCTCGTGAGTGTATAATATGCCATTGAAAATACATACGGGTGAGGGGTTCGAATGTCGGTCGCCATGTTGCCCCTCCATCTTGAAAGTACATTAGCCAAAGAAGGACATACCCGTTAATTCAAGCTTCGCCTTTCGCGTCTCCGCAATTCACTGGCACCGGCCCTGTTTTTATTTTTTCCTTTCCCTCTACCTCTCCCTCTCCCTCACACCTCCGTCACATCCACTGATCTCTGCTCACGGAGAAAATGATGTAGCCTACAATGTAAACGTTGCCTTACGCTAGTGATGTCGTACAATATACAGAATAACGATAGCACTGATAAAAGTTACTTTACTAAGATTAGCTTGCATTCGTCTGGGAACCTGATAGCTGATGTTAGCAATGAAATGGTAAAACAATAACGAAAACATAAAACTATTATTCATTTTACATAGATGTCATAACCTATATGTTAACTGACAAATTAAATTACTGCAAATTATAATAGTTTTCTAAAGTAACCTCATCACTTGAAGGAACACTCATGGACGAGGTCGAACTGGAAGCCATGTTAATCTTGGACTACATTGGCCACCGTAGGAGTTAAAACGAAATCGGAATTGAGAGGAACAGAAACTAATATTCACTGGATGGTCATATACCTTTTCACCGCTAGATGGGGGTAAAAATCACACAGTGTAGCTTTAAGCTAGTCACAACAAACTGCAGTCGAAGCAGAACATTTTAATGGACCAATGAGATTTCACCACTGGCTGATGCATTAAACAAAAAAGGTTGCTTTATCTGCAACTGTAACTGTTTATCATGCAAATGTTTAATTTGCACAAATTAAAACGCATGACACAGATTTTTACAGTAAAGAAAGAACATTAATATTAATATGGGTACAAAAAAGTAAGGCTGTCCCCCGACTGAAGAATTTTAGTAGTCGTTTATTTAAGCCATTAGTCGACTAGTCACACATTTATGATATTAATTTAATTACATAAATACTGTTTGCATTGGAAAATGGGTTTCAGGGCTACCGGAAGAAAGTATATTACTATACCATTGCTAACATTGTTCTATATTACAGAGAAGTAATAAACCATAACAATGAGCCTTATATAAATGAAGAACTTGAACACACACATAAAGCTTGCCACAGCGACACTGGCAAAAGTGATGATTGTGAATGTGTCCCTAAAAAACAAATGAGACTGTCTGAACATTAATAATTTAATAATAAACTAGTGTTTTCTGAGTCGTTGTCAGCTGCACAGATAAAGTTGACAATGCTGATTCGTCATCTCCACAGTTTATTTATTTATTTTTGTGTACTAATCCTCTTCTCGTCGACTAAAGAGAATAGTACTTGAGTGGGTTTTACTCTAGAAAGAGGTTTTCTTGCTTTACTTTTGGAATTCTTCCACATTTTATAGTCGGTTTAGGAAATAATTATCCACTGTGTGATTTACAGTAGTCTCATTTAGATCTACCAAATGTTTACAACGCTGATGATGTTTATTTTCAGAGAAATGACTCTGACCCTGTTGCCCCTTCAATATACACCATCAACACCATCTCAGTAGCCAATCAGGAGAAGTACCTCATCGTAAGTGCCGCCTCGCGCTTCACACATGCGCTAGTTTATCGGGTTCCCTCCTGACGTGTGTGTTGTTCCTCAGCTGGAGGAGGTGGACGTGGAAACAGAGTTTCTGAAAGCAGCAGATGCAGCGTGTGACGTGGCGTGTCTCATGTATGATGTCAGCGACCCGGACTCGTTCAACCACTGCGCTAGTATATATAAGGTAAGAAACAAGATGCTTTAGTTGTGGAGTTATGCTTGCCAAACTCTGTGAACATATTCATTAATCATCCAAATGAATTAATAACCCATAATGACCTGCATCTGTCAGTGGATAATATATGATGATGATGTGAGTTATTAATTTCACCTGTTTGGCTAATATGCACTTTTAGTAATTCAATAAATGTATGGCCAATATAATGATCTGGACTGGACACTCATCATGTTGATGGAAATTTTCTGAAATTATCTCTTGGGGCTTAAATTGTGTATTTCACAGAATTTTGTCAAAATTCAATTACATAACATACTGGTCAAATGTTTGGGGTCAGTAAGAATTTTTTATATTTTTTTAAAGGAATTAATACTTACTAAAAGGGATAGTTCACTCCAAAATAAAAATTTTGTCATTACCGGTAATTACTCACCCGCTGTAAAATTCAATCTGTTCATCATATAAAGCGATCGAGTCTCTAAAGTGAAATTTTGGACTACACCGCGTAAGTTCATATGGATTAGTTTTACGATCTCTTTATGAACTTTTTGAAGCGTCAGTGGTTGTTGTGTAGCTGTCAAAGCTCTCAGATTTCCTCAAAATAATTTAATAAGTACAATATTAGAGGTAGGGGGGAATCTTTTTAAAAAAAATGGCAACAATTCATTACATTCTTTAATGACTTACAAACCTTAGACGTGGATTGAGCGGGGGTATATGTTTTTATTTATTTATTTATTATTTAATAACTAATATTCTCATCTCAATTATGCATGTATCCTTGCTTGTAT